>NC_084805.1:8346605-8664639 GCF_963583255.1 Pyrus communis | reverse complement strand
AAGGTAACACACTAATGCGAGACTAAGTGTGATAAACATAATCAGAGCACAAAAAGTCTAAGTGCAGTCCAAAAGAACGAATACTAATTACAACACCCAAAGGTGATCCTACATTTGTGATGTTATGTCAGAACCACCGTCAAGTCCTCGTGAACCACCAAAGCTGCTTTTAACTAGAACCTGGAGGGGTGCAAAATAGAATGTGAGAGTGGAAAAACAAAGTTTTTCAAAATCATTTCATTACCAAAAGTTCTAACCCCTCGCCGTAAAACTTGTATAGTTTCCCAGAAAATAGAATATACACATATATAGAAAACATGTTCAAAAGTATGCCATGTCGAATGCCTCCACATAAAGTGTAAGTAACCCAGGTAATGTCAATCAATGCAAGTAACATGTCAGCCGGAGTCACCTAACGTGACCTGTACAGCTGAATCTAGAGCTCAAATCCTCAAATACCTGCACACGAGTCGGAACCACCTAAAGTGGTTTGTATGACAGGACTGTGTGTAAATAAATACGCTCAAGTTCTACGAACATGTGAAGATTGGGCGAATAATCACAGGTCACCTATGAGTCGGAACCACCTATAGTGGTCTGTACGACAGAACTGTGCACCTAACTTGGATCCAAGATGAGCGTGTGGTATGGGAGGTGAACATCACGTGAAGAACTGTGCCCTACTCTGGGCGGTAGCACTAACACCGGAGGTGCAGGTTATGAGCTCTCTATGCATCTCACATAACCACTAATTCACAATCATAAACCATAAACTTACCTGACACTTACCTGTGCATCCGCAACACTAAACATACATATATGCAACTACTAATGCATAAATAAATAGGTAAACGCTATGCATGGCATTTAAAACATATAAACATTCCATATTATTTTCTGGGAAAAATCACAAGTATATAGGTATATACGGAAAACCAAAAGCCCACTCACTGATATGTGGAAAGGTCGTAACCCCCTTGCCTCGAGTGACTGCTCTTGTCCTCAGGATGGGTCTTGCCTATATGCAAAACAACTATAAAAACGTCAATTTAAAGCACATAACCAAAACTAGGTAATAACTTCTCATATAATGCTCAAATAGGGTGTGAATACACCAACGTGATCTACTCAACCTCACGTACAACCCCATATTTTTAAAATAATTTTTCGAAGCTCCACGTGCGGCCACGCCCCGGCGAGGGCACGACCCTACGCGCGGCCATGTGCCAGGCACACTAACGGCGTTAGTTAACGCCGTCAGGAATATTCCGTTAAACCATAAAGGATTCCGTTAAATCTGACTGACTGCGTTAGAATATTTTGTCCAAACTGACGGAATATTCCGTCATCTTCTCCGGCTAGTCGCCGACCGCCGAAAACCTGGAAAAACTTCAAACCCTTCGTTCTCACTTGTTTCTTCACCAAATTCTGTGAAATTTACACCAATGGAAAGTTGGAGATGAGAAGAACAACGTTATACCTGTTTGAAACCTCAAAGATCAGAATATCTCGTCGGAAAAATTCAAGAAAAATCGACCAAACTTGCAACTCACGATCCCGACGTCCAATTCCACACAACAAACCACCCCGAGCTTCCTAAGGACCTCACTAAGCGTCCTATAAGCTTCAAATTTCCTGAAAGTCAATATTTCACGTGTACATGGACAGTGACCAATTTGAAGATTCTTGGTTTGACGTGAAATCGAAGGATTCCTTACCTAAATTTGGTATGGTTGAACTCTTATGATCCTCAAGAACACAAACGTACCATTTTCCACTTCGATCTGTGATGTTTGCAAAGGTTTTGGACCCCGTCCGTACACGTGAGAAGGAGAGAGAGAGAGAGAGAGAGAGAGTGTGTGTGTGTGTGTGTGTGTGTGTGTGTGTGTGTGTGTTCGAGACAGATGGTGGTACACGGGAGAGGATGATGGGGATGAGGGTGTGTGTGTGGTCCAGATGCAACCAGCCAAACAACAAAACCACCCAAAATGACAAATAACTACCAAGGGCAAAATCGTCATTTCACACCTACGGTACGAATAATTCGGGACGGGCTGTCACAATTTATTGATTTAAAATATATTTTTCTTAACGGGTCGATTTCAGGTCGGGTCATATTACCCGTTTACTTTAATGAGTGTTACATGACATGACCGATTAAGCTATCGGGTATGACACAAAAACGACATAAACACCAGAAACACGACACGAATGCCAGGTCCAAAAACAACCAACGAAACTACAAGTTGCATCAGAATTTTGAACATTACTTGTTTAGTCAAACTGACCTTCAAAAGGCCAAAAAAAGGATCGCGGACATCAACTTGTTTTTATCATGTGTGCATTATACCATGAGTTTTTATCACAAATGGTTCCTGAAATTGACCATCAGAATCAAGATGGTCCCTGAAATTAAAAATCAATCAATATAGTTCCTGAAAATAGGTGTCGTAAATTCATGTGGTTCTTCCATCACAATTATGTTAAAAATTTAGTTAAGTGCTGATGTGATATATAAATGAGCCCCACAAGATTTACCGGTTTTTATCACACATGGTCTCTCAAATTGACCCACACCATCAAGATGGTCCCTAAAATTGAGCCACACTATCAAGATCGTCCCTAAAATTTAGCCAAACTATCAAGATGGTCTCTAAAACTGAAAATTGATCAATGTAGTCCTTGAAAATAGATGTGGCAAATCAATATGATTTTTCCGCATAATTTTGTAAATTTTTTTGTTATGTGCTAATATGGGGTTTAATAATTAATTAAAATAGTTGTCTAAATACCTTTTTGCACAATGGAATATTTTTTTCTTATAGTAAGGCCTACGCTGAAGAGAAATATCTTCCATAAATTCTCAAAGGTAAGAGAGAGTGTGGAAATAGTTCAACTAACAATAGACTCAACTCGGGTATAACCTCATTATCTCAAGGCAGACCTCGCTATTTTTTGCATCATCAGACCACCAGGGAAGCGCTGAACAAACTCTCCAAGATTAAGGCTGTGAGAATGTTGATCACCTAAATGTTAACGATGATATCCCAAAAGTCGTTGCCAATCGGTCAAGCCGTCACTAAAGGTGATCTCGATCCATGTTCAATTCGGTGAAAGGTGTCGAAGTGTGTAAATATGGGTATATTGAGATTTTTTTTAGAGAATAGAGAGTGAATGATGTAGAGAAATGTGGATTCGGCTCAAAGGTGATTGCAGGATTGGGTTTTTGGGTTGACAACTTTTTTATTAACTATTAAATTATTAAGCATATTCGTAATTTTTTAAATTTGATTAGACTTGTATGACTCGTTTATGTGTCACCTCAACACATGCAAATTTTTTAACAAAATTGTGACGAAATGACTACATTGATTTGAGACACTTATGAGACTACATTGATCAATTTTCAATTTCAAGGACCATTTGGATGTCCCGGGTCAATTTCAAGGACCATTTGTAAGAAGAAAAAAAAAGACTTATGGGGGCCATTTACGTGCCACATCAGCACTTAACATAATTTTTAACGAAAATTGATTTGCGACACCTATTTTCAATGACTAAATTTATTGATTTTTAATTTTAGGGATCATCTTGATGGTGAAGGTCAATTTCAAGGACCATTTGTGATGAAAACCCTTATAACATTGATGTTTTGTTAAATTAAATTAGTATTTGTTAACTCTTTTTTTTTCTTTCTTTTTTGAAGAAACGATATTATTTACACTAAGGGAGAGGAGGTGAGCTTAGCCTCACAATGGACTAGTAATAATATGGTTCAAATTCATCTTTGGCTATAATTGAACCTAAGACCTCTCATTTAAAAGTGAATAGGAATATCACTAGACCGTAGTACTAAGTGGCTAATATTTGTTATCTTTGTTCTACAGGATGTGCTTGTTCTTATAAATTACAAGGTGAACGATTGATTTTAATGCCATGGCTATTCAATTAATTGTATATGCGAAGGAGTTTTTATCACTTTACTACTTCTGCTTGTTGTGGCATGTTTCTTACTTTAGATGGTTGCGAACCCCGGCTCTCGATTAAACACCACTCCTACAAGTTGTGATCAAATAGACTTCAGTTAAAGTCGCTAGTTGTTACTAATAGGGTTATAGTTATAGCTGTTATTACTAAGATTTTTTAATCATGAAGAGTGGTTGTGACTCAATGCTTATTAGTCCTTATAAGGGATGACACATGATTACTATGTTTTAACTAAAAGGATGTTATGACTGAAAGTTGGAATTTGGTTTAATTTTCTAGTAACAAAGTATGTTGTTGCTAATACATTTTAGTCAGTCAATATGTTTTCTTGTGATTAAATCAATTAGTTACGAGGTTTTTAGTCACAATCCTTTCTCTTTTGAAGCCCCAACAAACCAATTCAAACCATACTACTCTAGTTACTTAAAAAAATTCCAATATTTTCTTCGGTTAACACAAAATCCCCCTATATTAACAAATCCATGTTTAAGTAAACCTGCATTAAGCTTCTAGCAACGACCCACCTAAAAACTCACTCAATTTTTCTTCGTCCAAACTCAATTTGACATGGATAATCTCTTAATTTTGTCATTAACACCAGAGTGTATAGATATGATTGTTTTCTGCTATTGTAATAAAACGTCATCTGAAATGACGAATTTACAATTAAACTAAAAGCAGAATGTAACATTTGATTGCTCAATCTCCAGCCTACTCATATCCATTACCTTATTCATCATTTTTTTGGGTGTCCCAATCAAATTATTTTGTGTGTATTTATCTATTATTTGACAAAAATAAAATTACAAGGTTAGAGAAAAAAAGAATGAGAAGAAAATGAGAACGTAAAAATTATATTTATTTAAACACCCAATAATTTTAGTGACAGGTGGGATGACATAATTGGCTGTGAGCAAAGTCTGATGGCAGACTAGTAACCCTCAAATCAAATCTCAGACCATCCCTGGTTTTCAAATCGGCGCGCTGCCTTTTGCCACCCACTCTCTCCACTCTCAACTCTCCAGAACTCTACTACCATCATCCATCCCAGGCCACACCACAACCCAGTGCGGTCGGACGGTGCCGGAAACTGCAGAGATGGGCCCACCGAAGAACGCCGCCCGTACGATCTCTCAGGAGGCCTTCGACGAGGTGGTGAAGGAGAACATGGAAGATCTCGGCATGGACCCCACCGAGGCCCTCGAAGACGCCATCCAAACGCTAACTCTCCAGGGCGTCGATCTCTCCGGTACTCTTCTCTCTTACACCCCTAAATCCCCCAATACGATTCGTTTTGTAGAAAAAGTAAGAGCAAACAGAGAGATTGCTGCAATTTCTATTCCCGCATTTTCTCGGAAACCAAACAGAACCCATTTGATGAATGCAGCATTTGTTTCGTTTTGTTATGTAAATTTTAGTTCTTTTGTTTGGCAGGGATCGTGACCTGTGTCCCCGGAGAGGGTAGTGTGAAAGACAATCCTGTGTTACAGTGCTTGGATAGATTGAGCCAGTTGAATTCTAGTCCAAACAGTCAAATTGGCGATGAAGTTGTGGATTTACTTGATAAACTTACCGAGCTCTGTAAAGCCGAAGGTTCTGGGAATGCAGCAATAGCTTCTAGAAATGGAGGGGTTGAAATAGTTTGTTCTATATGTTCTAAGATTGAGATCGGGTGCGAACGCGCTGTTTTTTTGGCGTTGAGGGCATTGGCTTCATTGCTACATGGTATGATGGACAGTGTATCTTGCTTCTTTGGTTTCTCATGAAGTCTTTCTAAGACGTTGCATGAGTTGTGTGTAATTTTCTGGATTTTTGTTGATTTGTAGATTTGCAAAGTAGAGAAGCATTTAGGGCAAGTGGTGGACCAAAGATTTTGGTGGGTATTCTAACTGATGGATTTGAGAATATTGACATAGTGAGTAGTGGTTTTTCTGTCGTTGCTGCGGCTGCAACGAGTAATGAGGTCATAAAGGAGTTATTCATGGAGTTGAAGATTGATGAGCTTATTCTGCGAGTATTGAGTGTAAAAAGGGAAGTCAGCATTGAGAGTTTGTATGATGCTATACGGGTTCTCTTAACACCTGATGATAATCGTGTTTTGGCTTCACAAGTAAGTTGAGGTTTATTGCAAAATTCCAGCAATTTTTTTTTTTTTTTTTTGTCTCAAATGTAGAACTGTAATAAACATAAATGAGTTGAGCGATAGTTCATGATTAGATATCCAGAAGCTTCTTTATGGAACCTTTTCATTCAAGTGTTTATAACATGTTCCTTGACGACTAATGCCGTGAATGCAAAATTCAGGTTTATGGTTATGCGCGGAACTTTGCCAAAATTGGAATTGCTGGAGCTCTGGTTGAATCAGTACGTGCGGGGCTTAGCTCATCTAGTCTTGTTTCAGCAAGCATTGCTTTAAAGGCTGTCGCTGTCAATGTAAGACTTTTGTAATCTGATGCGATACAAATTAAGAGTTGATGTTTTAATAATGACTGTTTGGCCTTCATAGTTTTAATGTTCAGTCAGTGTGGAACATTCTGACTTGTGTGTTAGACTTTGTTATAAGATCAGTTAATCAATTCATTATTTTCACCCTATATGTCCTTTTTGTTCTTTGATCGGTACGACTTATGACTGGAAAATGTGTCTGAATGATATGGAAATTTACTAACAACTAATGTAATATTTTGTACGCTGAATATTTTCTTGTTCTAATTCTGTTATTTATTGGTCTTCAATTTTCCACAGGATGAAATATGTACATCCATTGCCGAAAATGGTGGAATTGATGCAGTTCTCTTATGTATTGATGACAGTAGTGAACAAGGCAACAAAACTGTTGCTAAAGTTTGCTGTTCTTTGCTCTGCAAGGTCTAAATCACACTTATCATTTGCATGTGAATTGGCTTACTATTTAGCTTTTGAATCCAAAATTGAATGTTTTAAATTTCAACTCTATCTTCTATGGTTTTATATAGAACTCTTGGACCACAATTCGTGTGAGTAAATACATTCGTTATCATTTACTCGTGCTACTTAGAAAATTATTGGTGTTACTTTCTGGTGAAGCACTTTAGTGCCTCTTATGCATTATTGTATTTTAGTTGGCAGGAAGTGACACAAATAAGAATGCCATTGTTGAGAAGAAGGGTATGGATAGGCTAATGAAACTGTCATCTAGATTTTTTGATGACCCTTCTATCCTTCAAGAGGTAAGGAACCACAATTCTTTCACATTGAATTTGCGTACTTTTGAACACATTATGGGGCTGAGGTTTCCGTTCAAGGGAAATTCTCAGTTTATGTGCTAGTATCGCTAGATGTTAGCTGTATTTTTCTGAATGCTTCAACTCTTGCATTCTGTATTCATCTGAATCTTTCAACTGTTGCATTTTAGGTTTCTATAGTGTCACTGTAAGTTGATTGGATGACTTTAATGATATGGCAGAGTTAACATTCTCGTTAGCAAGAAAATGTTGTGTCTTTGTTTGAATTTTAATATGGAAGAATGCTGAACGAAATATTTTCAGCGATGAGATCCTTGCGAAAGCATAATGTTGAAATGATTTCCCAAACTGCTAATTCTAACTGTGATTTGCAGTTGATACAAACATTTGTTCTTTTGCTCAATCTTCGCATTGATTCTTTCTGTTATGGTTCAGATTATGGCTGTTATTTCTGTACTCTCCTTAAGGTCCCCAGACAATGCAGCCATTGCCATTGAAGCTGGGGCTGGAGAACTTGCCCTCCAAGCTATGCAGAAGTTCCCTGCGGCACAGCAAATGCAGAGGAACTCCTGTCTCATGATTCGGAATCTTGTCTCAAGAAACGCAGCCAACAGGCAAGTCTTTTTGTTATAAATGCATCTCACTCCCCGTGACACTTTCTCTTCCCGTCTTTTCGTTTTCAGTGTCACATCTATTTTCTCATATCATGCATGGCATTGTTTTTTGCTGTGGTTCTTGCATAATACCCAACTCTTGTGATATCAATTTTTTCACTTCACAGAACTATTCTGCTCAATAGCGGTATCGAGAAACACATAAGGATGGCCAAGCAAAACCATGTAAGTTGTAAGGAAGCCGCTACCGATGCATTGAGGGATCTGGGACTGGACGACTACAACTTGTAAACTTCAAAGTGCATATACTCCTGTTTCTTGAACCACAATTTTGCGTGCTTAGATTATCTTCCCTGTTTGCTTTAGCATTTGCATGAGCGCTACTTTAATGTATCTTTTGTGACAGTATGTTGTTACAGCCTTTTAATTGGCCCCGTTGCTGAAGATGGTACAACAGACCGTAATCTTTATTTTTCCTGAAATTCCTTTTTTCCTTTTCATGTTTTAGTTTATGCTCTTAGGCTTGTGATTAAAGTAATGAACTATCAACCAATAATTATATAGGTTTCGTTTGGCAGCTTGGACTGTACTGACTATTTTTGTTGGATAGGATAAATAGCCACCGGATAGTACTGACTAAATTAGTCGGGTGTTTGGTGCAGTATCGGACTAGTGATCGTATTATTTATACTGTGTTTGGTATTATACTAGATAGGAGGAATCAAACTTCAAAAAAAAAAATTTTTAAAAAAGTGAAATCATTTTTTTGTTCCCAGATCTCTCCGCACCCCCCAAACACCCTCCCTCTCTCTCCCTTCTTCCCCGACTGCCGAAGAATCCCAAATAATTGTTCCCCAGCTCTCTCCGCCACACCCCCCAAACTCCCTCCCTTTCTCTTCCATATTCTTCTTCCCCGACTAAATAATCCGGGCGTTTTGGTTGGTTTTATTAAGCGGGTGTATACTGTGTTATCTTATCGGACCGGTTAAATTAATCCGGTGCTTATTTAGTACGAGTGAACGCCAAACACCCGAGTCCGTATAACTAATCCTATCCGATCCTTTATCCGATCTGCCAAACAGGGCCATATACACACTACATAGGCTTGGCAATTTTTGACACAACCCGTTATTCCGACACGAAATTAACAGGTTTTCGGGTCGATAGATAATGAATCGAGTCATTAAAGGGTGATCCGATAAGCACTTGTTATGATATATACATGGGTAATCTGTTATACGATAAGAAAAATATTAATTTAATAATTTTATACTACTGAAAAAAAAATACTATAATTAACAAAAGTAGGATTTCATTCCAAACTGAATTGAAAGTTAAAATATAAATATATATAGATATATTTAAATTAGGGAATTTTTATTAGCATTCCAAAAATCTCATTCTACACTTCAAACTTTCTATATTGGGAAAGAAAAATACACTTGTGAGGAGTGTAGAATGAGATTTTTGGAGTGCCAATAACACTTCTCTTAAATTAAATTTAAAAAATTGATAACCGTTGGATCGGTTGAGATCTAATCTCGGCCGTCCAATGTTTTTCTTAGCCATAATTAGACTCTTTCTCTCATTCTCTAAGGTTTGAATTGAAGTAGCTGCGCTCTCTCTCTCTTGATCTGAACTCTCAAATCTCAATCTTGAATCTCAATTCCGGCACACCATGACTCCACAACCACCCTCTCTAGTCTCCTTCCACCACACCATTGTTACCACTTATGACCCAGTAACCCACCACCAATTGATCTGCTACTTTTGTCTTCGATTCTCTCTGGATCGAGCGAATCTTGTTAAGATATTTTGTAGTAATATTTATATGGTAATGTGGTAATAATTTTTCTTAATAGGTCATAACGGGTTGGTCATTTTACTTATTGGGTAAAATGACCTGACCCATTAAGAACCTGTTAAGATAATGAGCGTGACACAACATGGTCCGTTAAGATAACAGATATTACACGAAAACGACGAAAACACGACAAACACAACCTATTTGCCAGGCTTACACACACATATATATCTAAAATAAATCATCATAAATAATTTACAGTCCAACATAGTTTTGTTTTGTTTTTTGGGAAACTATAGTCCAACAAAGTTACAAAAGCAATAAGAATTCTACACTTATCGAAATCTTTCTCATCATATCGTTACGCACTTGGGGGAGAGCTTTTTCCATGAAGGGGTGAGCATGGGGCACTTGGTGCGAAGGATAACACCCATGTCGTGAGCCAATAAGCTGTTGAAATTTTGGCTCGCTTACTGATGGAGTGGGCTGTAATCTATCATGATCCGGTTTTACAATAAGCATGTGATCTGGTTGGAGGCGCTTCTACAGGTCATTCGCACTTTGGTCTTCTTTCCGGTTGGGAGTTCTCATCTCCCTCCGTGTACATTACTGCAGAATCGGCATCGGTCTACGCAGCGTCAACAGGGTAGGTTGGGGTTGGCATAGGCTCGTGTTGTCCCTAGTTGTGAAGACACTTGGCAGATTGGAGCATCCGCCCCGATGCCTCAGATGTACTGGGCATTTCTGTCGCCGGGTCATTCTGACCAGAAGCTAAGCTAGAGTGTTGGCCACTAGTGATCAACTGCGATGACATTTGTAAGAACCAAAATACCACCTCCCTAGAGTGATAACAGTGCACGCTCACTATGCAAGACTAGACCCGGCGGGAAGAGAAGGCCAAGTACTGCCCCATGGGGGAATGATCTATCAGGTGGTTCCCAGTGTGAACAAAAGTAATCAATCCCGTATCGTGGTCAAAGCACTCCTGGCGACTTCGGAGTACGGACTCAGCCAGCTGTCTTCACTCAGGTGCTAAATTGTTTTATCAATGTGTGGTGAGATACCTTCTATATATTAAAAATAAAAGCTAATACACTGTTGACGATGAACAGAAAATCTAGTTTGGTCTAAACCACACTTGAGAAAAGAATGAGGAAGTTAGATAGTGCTGGTTTCAAGAATTTTTTTTTTTGTATATATCTTGTAGTTTTTACAAAAATGATCTCTGAAATTGACTCACACCATCAAAATGGTTCCTTAAATTGAAATTTGATCAATGTAGTCCTTGAAAATAAGTGTCACTAATCAATGTGGTCATTCTATCACAATTCTATAAAAAATTATCTTATGTGCTGATGTGACATACAAATGGGTCCCACAAGTCATTTTTATCACAAATGGACCTTGAAATTAGCCCACACTATCAAGATAGCCTTTGAGATTGAAAATCGATCAATGTAGCCCTTGAAAATAGGTGTTGCAAATCAATGTAGTCCTAGAATAGGCGTCTCAAATCAATGTGGTACTTTCGTCACAATTCTTTTAAATTTTTTGTTATGTGTTGATGTGACACGTAAATGGGTCCCACAAGGCTAATTAACTTAAAAATAAATTAGAAATAGGTTTAATAATTTAATAATTTAATAATTAAAAAAGCTTTCAACCAAAAAATCAATCTTGCAATAACCTCGGTTTCCAACCCACACTCATCTACCTCCATCTATGGTAACCTTCTCCGTCTCTTTTTTGAAAAAAAAAAAAAAAATTATCACGACACCCATCTTTACACCCTTCGACACCATTCACCAAATTGGGCCAGGATGGAGACCACCTTTGGTGACGGCTTGGCTTAGAATGATTTCTATGACATCGCCATTAATATTCGGACGATCAACAACCTCATAACCTTAATCTTGGAGAGCTTGTTGGACGCTCTCCCAGTGACCTTGGTGATACACAGAACGGTGAGCTCTGCCTTGAGATAACCCCCTTGTGCAAAAAGGTATTTTGACAATTAAAAATTAAACCCACATCAACACATGACAACATTTTTGACAGAATTGTTATGGAAGGACCACTTTGATTTGTCACACCTATTTTCAGGGACATTGATCGATTTTCAATTTCAAGGATCATCTTGATGATGTGGGTCAATTTTGAGGATCATTTGTGATAAAAAAAAGTTGTAAATCTTATTGGACCCATTTATGTGCCACATCAACATATAATATAAATTTAGACAGAGTTATGGTAGAATGACCATATTGATTTGTGACACCTATTTTCACAGACTACATTGATCAATTTTTAATTTCAGAAACTATTTTAATGGTGTGCATGAGTCAATTTTAAGAACTATCTGTGATAAAAACCATATATTTTGTTGTGACCTTCAAATTTCCACACAACTAGATATGGTGGACACAGAAGATCAGCACAAAGAGCAGTAGATGCCATATATTGTGTACGTCCTACATTCTAAAATGGTGTTGGTGTGGACAGTAGTGGACTGGTGGTGGCTGGTTGGCATGGAAGCTGGGACAAAAGCTACTCGCATCACGTGGAATTTTCATAAACCAACACACACAGCAACAAGAGTCACCCATCCATCAACCTCTTTAGGCCACCATGTGATGATGTCGTCGGATAAATATATGAAGGTGGAATTTCCATATGTCCAATTTTGTACGATTTTCCTCTATTATTTGCTTTTTGTTTCTGCAAAAGGAAATTATACGTACATATATAACATATCAGCATCAGTCATTACCATATACAGAAGAACCAAGGTTTGCTTGCTGATTCTTTAGCCTCTATATATATGTTGAAGAGCTCAGCTAGCCAGAGGTCTAGGTGTCTCGGTCTCCGACTTATCATTGGCAATAATCAGGGCTATCAGGGCATATAAACGAATGTGCATCACTCTCGACACTGATATGACTCACCATATATAGTCCAATCCAACCAAATAAGTTACAAATACTAGTAAACATTTCTGTATTTCGACCTAAACAAAAAGTAAATATATTTATGACTGTTGTAATATTGTCTCAAAGAGCAAAGAACGTAATCACGAGCGTTTACATATTTTTTTTCAAAACTTTCATACTTGTAAATTAATTATTATTTTTTTATTTGCTTTGGTACTTTGTAAGAAAATATAAATATTCATAATAATTAATTTACAAGTGTGAAAAATGTTAAACAAATATGCAAATGCCCATGATCTCCTCCACGCTTTGATGATGGGCACATTGTCATTTGAATTTTTAAAACCCTGTAAACCCTCGTGAACATTATTTTTAAGGGAGTTCAAAATAACTAAAAGTTCATAATAATTAATATATATGTTTGGAAAATGTGAAAAAAAATATATAAATGCTCATGATTGCATCTTCTACGTTTGAATGATGGTTATATTGACGTTTGGATTTTTAAAACCCTCCAAACCTTCATGAGTAGTGTTTTTTGTTGAGTGTAAAATTAATCAAAATTCATAATAATTAATGTATCCGGTGTGAAAAATGTAAAAAATATATACAAACGCTTGTAGTGACAAGCTCTACAACTTTGTGAAGGGGGTCAACTTCTAAATCGACGCCAAAATCCACAAACCCTAGATTTGTATTTAACCGTCAATTGTCATTTACATTTACACTCCATTCTTCTCACTGGGTTTCGTTTTTCAGATTTTCTTTTCTAAAAACGTGATCTTTTAGGGATGCATAAAGATGAATGCTTTAGACCTTTGATATCACGTTCAGATTTTTACAGTTGGTGAAAGTATTGCTTGGAGTTTATAAAGTCTCTAGAAAGTGTACAATATCGACTCATATTTCAGTTGATCATAAATATCAGATGATATCAAAGATTCGACCTGTTTATTATTATGCATGCATCCACTAAAAGATCATATTTTCAAAAAAGAAAATTTGAAGAAGAAAATCCGATGAGAAGAATGAACTGTAAACGACAATGACAACCAATGGTTAAATACATATCTAACGTTTATAGATTATGGTGTTGAATTCCGGAGATGATTCTTTTCATGAAAGTTGTAAGGTTTGTCATTACAAGCATATGTATTTTATTTATTTATTTTTTTACATTTTCGCACCTGTACATTAATTATTATGAATTTTTCACTCAAACAAAAAACATTATTTGTAAGGGTTTCGAGGGTTTCAAAAATCCATACAACAATGTAACTATATTCCAAGTGTAAAGTATACAATCATGAGTGTTTGTATATTTTTTTTCACATTTTGTCACACTTGTATATTAATTTTATGAATTTTTTATTTATTAATGTAGAGAATTCGATCATGAGCATTTACCTTTTTTTCATATCTTTAACACTTGTAAATTAATAACAAGAAAAACAAATTACATTAAAATTTATAATAATTAATTTACAAGTGTGAAAAACATAAAACAAATATGCAAATGCTTGTGATCACATCCACTACACTTTGACAATGAGTTGATCACCGTTTAGATTTTAAATCCCTCCAAACCCTTGTGAACAATGTTTTTTAGGTGGTGTTGAAATTGTGTGATAATTCATAATAATTAATTTACAAGAGCAAAAAATGTGAACAAATTATGGTGATAGTCGTGATTGCATCCCTTACACTATGACGATGGCTACATCGTCGTTGGAATTTTTATGGTTTAGGTTTAGGATTTAGGGCTAGGGTTTAGTGTTTCGGGTATTGAGACACTAATTTAGTGACAACATGTAGATACTAATTTAGTATGACGTTTTGCATTTATTTTTAACAGGTTGAGTTCGAATCGGGTCATATTACCTGTTCACTTTAACAGGGTTGACACGAACATGATCTACTAAGATATGACACAGATACAACAAATACAACACGGTTGTCAAATCTAAGAATATGGATGACCAACATAGTGAAGAAGGTGAATAAAATAGTAAGAAGTGTAAAAACAATATATATATATATATATATATATATATATATATAATCTAATAATATCACAACTTTCTTCAAAGTCATTGTCCCTCATTTCCTACCCTACTCTGACATAGAAAATAAACAAAGAGATCTATCACCTAGCTCCACTTCAATCTCTAGTAAAGATTATCTCTCATCTGTATACCACTGTAACATTTATTTGTTTATCAATCACAACAGAAGATCAAAACTTGTTTGTTTAATTCATTATTTCTCTTTGTTAACATAGGGTCCTTTTTGGTCCCTAAAATAGTACATGCTTGAAGGAAGATAAAAGCCCAAAGGAGAAAGGAAGACAAAGGCTCAAATAAGAAAGAAAGACAAAGGCCCAACAGAACTGGGAAGGACAATCCCGAACATTATGGACGGCCACTCAACGGTCTAGTTTGCTTGCTAGTAGTAAACTCGAGCATTTCCCCATAAAGTACTTCTTGACCGCTGAAAGTAAGTTGGCATTACTAACAACTTTTGAGCACGAAGTTCTAGGGGCAGGTCTACTTGGGTGGCAACCCCTAGGTCATGTGGTGGCCATTAGTGAGACCAAAAGCTTATGAAGGGACATAAAGACTGACATATCAAACCCTCGGGCTTGGGTTTCCACCAACCCCAGGGCCAAGAAAGGTGCTTAGTACGCGTTGACCAAAGAAAATATGCAAGTGGATATGAACGAGTGTCACTTTGTCACCACGTGTTGACTAAAGAATGGAAGGGCATCTAGTAGGTCATGCCAACGTGCTTGGTTCATCAAATGCAAATGCAGTGAAAAACTCGATTCTAGACTCTTGAGGCTCAATGAGAGCCTATATAAGAAGGACAAATATTCCTTATAACAAGTCTAAATAAAAAGAGAGACTAGATTATATTGAGCGACTAGTGTAACCTTTATTCAATATATCTTAGCACCACAATTGACATAGCCCAGTATTAAGGGTAAACCACTTAAGTCCCGTTGTTAAGTTCTTATTATTTCAATCCCGAGCCCATCTTGGGCTGACCACATTGGTCTTTGTTAACCTCCTAAATTTGATCATTAACACTCCTTTACTTTAGACAGAAAAGACCAAAATTGACATAAACCCCAAATCCTAGTTGTGCTATATGATTAAAAAAATGTTAATTATTTTAAGAGTATTCTGATAAACATATTGTCACATCCCGGCCCGGGCGGGACCATTTCCTGGGCTCGACTCCACCGTAACACGATATTGTCCGCTTTGGGTCACTAGCACACCCTCACGGTTTTGTTTCTGAGAACTCACACGAAAACTTCCCAGTGGGTCCCCCATTATGGGAGTGCTCTCATGCGCTACTCGCTTAACTTCGGGTTCCAATGGAACCCGAAGCTAGTGAGCTCCCAAAAGACCTCGTGCTAGGTAGAGATGGAAATATACATATAAGGACCACTCCCTTGAGCGATGTGGGATGTCACACATATGTTATTAATTTTTACTTGCATTAAAAACTGAAAATTCGTTGGTAACTATTTTCAATTTTTTATTTAAAAAAAAAAGGAGAATTAAAAACTAAAAAATAAAAAGTGAAAACTACTTTTTTTAGTATATAAAATTTGGCTATGAGTTTTCAACACTGTTCTAGGTATCGCTAGGCGGCTAGCCACTGTCCCGATTAATGATTAAGTATTTGAAATTTGAGAAAGGGCGCCTAGATCTGCTGAGGTGCCCGTCTAGACTGCCTAGGCATCTGCCCAAACTCGCCAAGGTTGCAACTCACTTAGATAGAAAATAGATAACTTCCATTTTTCGTTTTATTTTTTTTCAATAAATTGTGAGAGACTTGTTAAATACTAAATGAACACACATTATATGTTTGCTCCCCATGTTTTCATTGTTCCAATACTTCCTAATATATATGTCATTCTATTTTGTAGTTTATGATGAATTTATATGTATTTTTAAGTATAAACAAACACTTATTTACACGAAATAAAATAAATTTACTTAAATCCATCTAGTCCGCCTAGGTGCTAGGCCCCAACTTGCCGCCCGACTAGTGCCTCATGTCTTTTAGAAACTTGGTTTTCAATTTTTATTTTTTTTACTAAAAACTAAAAGTGTTTACTAAATGGATTTTCAATTTTTTAGTTTTTTAGCTTTCAAAAATATGAGATCTAAAAATGCAATGGGTATTGAAATGAACCCTTAATATAGAGTCATGGACCACATCACAAGAAGCCAAGAATAAGAATAAGGATGAGAGCATGATATTATCTCTAAATGAAATGTCAAATTTTAAACTTAAATATTAAATTTGAAGGCTTATGTTGCATTTAGATTTTTGATTTTCTTTATTTTGTTCTTCACCTGATATGTCAAATTTAAACTATTAATTATTACATTATTTACTTTTCATAATTGTAATAAGTATTTTTAAAACAAGAAATATTAATAAAAATGACGAAAAGCATTTAATAATTACCAAAAATAGACTTTAAGTTGCTGCCAAATTTGGTATTGGTATTTAATAATCCACATCGTGCCACATAGGAATTGATATTTCAATTGGAAAATATTAATATTGTCTTTTTTTTTTTTAAACCGTTATTGCTGATATAAACCCTTTTACTATTTTGAAGATGCTGTGAGAGGTCTTAGATTCAATTCTCGCCAAAAGATATTTAATAATCCACATCGTGCCACATAGGAATTGATATTTCAATTGGAAAATATTAATATTGTCTTTTTTTTTTAACCGTTATTGCTGATGTAAACTTTTTTACTCTTTTGAAGATGCTGTGAGAGGTCTTAGATTCAATTCTCGCCAAAAGCGAATTCCAACCAAATTATTATGGCTAGCTCATTTGAAGTTTAGCCCCACTCCTAGTCCTTCTTCTTCTTCTTCTTATTTATTTTTTATTTTTTATTTTTTATAATTGTTTTTTTCAAACGATAGATTTGTTAGATTAGATGTTAGATTAAGAAGCCGACAGGGTTCCAACACATGTCGTATTGCAAGGGAACACTCCTCTTCCACCATTGTGGTAGGGGGCTACTTGCCACTCCTCATCATTTAGTATAGATGATATCAAATGTATTAAAAAAAATAATGAAAGATATCCAAATATAGAATGATCAACCGAAGCTCAAACTATTTAAAACGTATCCATAATTCAGATTTATAAATTTTTCTATTTTTCATCACTATTCCATTATCTTCATATTCATAACCATGATGGGGAAAAAAATAATATTAAAACTATATTAGAGAGCTGATAGATCCACCCCATTGTCTTATTTTCTCACCCACGTTATATTTACACCCACTATAAAAAGTTAAAAAATTAAAATGTTATTTTCCCACCCACTATTATTCCTAAAATAACCCTTAATATATATATATATAGAGAGAGAGAGAGAGAGAGAGAGAGAGAGAGAGAGAGAGAGAAAGAGAGAGAGAGAGAGTCACAGAGCTATGCTTCAATTATACGATGTCGACAAATCAAGATGACCCACATAAAATTATCTTTTACCTCTTCGACGGAAATATAATCATCTATTTCTTCCATAGAAACATCATTTTCTAAGTTCATTCTTTTTGCTTTCTCTAAATGAAAGGAGATGGGAAGGATGAGCGGGGGTTTAAGGGACATCTAAACATAGCGTAAAAGTTATCACGTCCAAACTTTTATTTTTTATTTTTTATAAAAATAAAAAGTAATGCAAAAAGGGGTAACTAAGGTCCTTATTAATCATTTTACAAATTGACACATTTGTAATTAAAAAATTCATAAAAAGATGAGTAGAAAGATAAAATATTGGGTTTGGAATAACAGCTCTCTAGATTTAAGGGGGAATGCTGTAACTGTCCACTGCTTGTCAAAGATATATATTTAACAGAGTTAAAGATCCATACATAAAAAATAAAATAAATGCCCCACCGATCGATTTCAATTTGATTGCCTCATGTTATCATGAATCATGAACCATCATGGAATACATCCCACCAAAATATGGTAAAGGCAAGAAATATAATAAAAATTTGAAAGGAAAAAAGCCCAACTAAACATATAATTAGACGTTGGATAAGGAAAATTCACTACCAAATAAAAATTTTAACGCATCCGAACTCAAGAATAAATTAAGCAGCTCCTTCCTAATTCATTTTTTTTTTTTGTCAATAATTACGACTCACTAGTACTTGCTGCTTGGGAATTGTGTTGTTGCTGTTGCTGTTGATGTTGTTGCCGCTGCTGATGTTGTCGTCGATGTTGTTCCTGCTGCGGAGGATGTTGTTGTTGATGTTGCTGTTGATGTTGTTGCCGCTGCTGATGTTGTCGTCGATGTTGTTCCTGCTGCGGAGGATGTTGTTGTTGATGTTGCTGCTGCTGATGTTGTTGGGGTTCTTCTTTTTCTTCTTCTTCTTCCTTTATTTCTTGCGATGCGTCTGCCCTCTCTGCCAGGGCGACATCCTCGCCGGAGACAGTGACCGGTGGTGGAGGCGGTGGAGAAGGGTCGATTCTGCCGTCAAGACACGAAGAACATTTTGTCTCCACCCATGATTCGAAGTTGTAGTGTCCCCCATGACCCATGATCCGATGACCGGAGCAGAGCCTACCAATCATGACCGCAATGACTCCGAGAATGGTGATCACTGCAACCACTGCAATAACGGGTCCCACCGACCCGTGACCCGAATGGGTAGTGTAGGCTTGCTGCGTCACTGCCATGGGTGGTGGTTGCAGCTGCTCCATAGGTGAAAGCTGTAGTTTGTGTCAAGTTTTTTGAATCCAAGAGATGAAAAGATTTTTAGGGTTTAGAAGAGACTAGTAAAAAGTGGGCGGGGGCGTTGTTGGGTGTGTGTGTGTGGAGGCATGTGAATAAATAATGGGATTGATTGGTTTGTGAGAGATGAAAAAAAGAGATTTGGGAAAAGGAGGGAGGAATCTATGGGAATGTTTAGGGGGCCAAAACCCAAGATAAACCCTTTTCAAATTAGAGGGGAATGTAAGAAAATTCGAAACCGCTTTTAGGTGATGCTTTTTCTCTTGATGTGCAAAGGTACTATGCGTTTCAAGGAGAGATTCGTGTTAGGAAAATTTGATTGGAGTAAGTGTGCAAGAAAGGGTGGGATTATTGGTGTAAATATGGGTCTCAAAATCAAAGAAAGTTGGGTATGAGGTTTGTTTGAGTCTTAGTCTGCAATGACACCATGGTTTGGTTGTCGGACCACATAATTTCTCTTTTTTAAGCCTTGATCACTCTATTTTGGGTGACTATTTTCATTTTGAACTATTTTCATTTAGCTTAATAAGCATAGTTTGAATCGGTTCGGTTTTATATCAACTAAATAATCCCAGTCACTCCATAGATTTAAGAATTCATGATTCACATCATGTCATTACATTGGGATGTCGCTTAAAATTTTTGGACGTCCAAACAAGGTTGCTTTTCTTGATAGTCAAAAAGTGTAACAGTTCTGTATGGAAGAAAAGTCAAAAAGTTACGTGTTTTCTGAAAAAGAAAGTTAAAAATTGTGTCCTTTAGGCCAATTTGACTAGAAGTATCTCTTCTTTTCTCTGTCTTTCCCACCTCCCTCCAATTATTTCAGAAGGGAAATGAAGAAACAAAAGCCTAAACTTCTTGAGTTAAGGAAACCAGCAAATCAGCTTGTGCGATGCTGGAAATTTTAATTAACAATGTGAAATATATTAATGAATAAGGTTAATATCAGTTTATTACTCTGAAGTTTCTTGATTTTCAACATTTAGTATATAAAGTTTTTTCATCCCAGTTTGGTACCTAAAGTTTTAATTATAGGATACTTTTATACATCCGTTAAGTTTTCCGTCAAAATCTCTGTTAACTGATGACATGACACCCACGTTGACAATAATTGGATGCCATGTGTCTTTATGGGCCCACGTAAATATTAAAAGGTTAAAAAATAAAAAAATAAATTGTATTAATCCCCTCTTCTAGCCCTAGCTATCCGGCCCCAAAACCAATTTTTTTTTTTTTCTGAGCTGCTCCTCACCCCAACGATCCCCTCCCTCCTTTCCCTCCTTTGCACCCACCCAATCCTCTATACCTGACCCACCTCCACCCTTTTCACCTCCCCTCCCTTCTCTCTCCTCCACCCTTTTCACCTCCACATTTTGCAAAAACTCTCATCCCCAAAATCGCACACCCAGGATCCAATTGGTCTTTATCCAAGAAGGACAATATCCCAACGTAGTTATTGAAACCTAATATATATTTACATCTGTATTAAAACAATTTATTTTTTTTATTTTTTAATCTTTAAGCCTAATATATATTTACAATTGGTCTTTAAGCCTAATATATATTTACATCTGTATTAAAACCTATGAGATTCTTTTGTTCAGTAAAATTAAAAGATAGGTGTTGGTAGAATATGTTACATACATAGCAAAGGTTGGGAATTAAGATATTCATATAGTATAATACACAAAATAAGTATCTTGGTTTTTTATCTTGGTTTTTATAGGGTCCGTTAACGAATAGGGATTGAGCTAACGTTCAATTAAATAATACAAAAAAAAAAAAAAAAAGATTGTCCGTTTCGTTTTCTTTCCATTTTCGTCGTGTTACTTTTGTACATAAACATAATGCTCATAATTTCCCTCTAGACCTAGCTTGTGTTGAAGTTCCATCTATAAATGGATAAGACTTTGGTCTTAGTATATATGAGTTCTTGAAAGTAAAGGAGTAATAAAAAATTTCTTGTTATATCAAGAGGTTTGTTATTGCTCCTTTACTATTTAGTTTAAAAATTATGAGAAGAAAAGAAGTGTGGGGAGAAATGACAAGAAGATATTGGAACATCAATTTGGGGGAGATGATGGAAGCATAAGTTCATTTTGGTCATGGTACTTGGAAATGGAATCCTAGAATGCCACCTTATATCTCTACAAAGCGTAAAGCCATTCATATTAAAAATCTTACTAGAACTGCTCGATTTTTATCAGAAGCTCGTGATTTAATTTTTGATGCAGCAAGTAGAGGAAAACTTAATTGTTGGTACCAAATATAAAGCAACTAATTCAGTAGCACGGGCTGCAATATAGGCTCGTGTCATTATGTTAATAAAAAAGGGCTCAGTGGTATGTTAACGAATTGGTGTACTATAGAAATGAGATTTCATAAGTTCAGGGACTTGAGAATAGAACAAAAGACGGAGAGACTTAACTATCTTCCGAAAAGGGATGCGGCTGTGTTGAAGAGACAATTATTTCACTTGCAAACATATCTTGACGGAATAAAATATACGATGGGGTTCCCCAATATTGTAATAATTAAGAGTCCAATCTTCCTCGCCAATGAATGACTTCTTTTAAGCTAACCTTCCTTCTTCACCAATTAATTACTTAATATTCTAGAAGTGGAGCACCTTGTACTTACTTAAAAGCTTACAGAACTCAATCTATATATATATATATATATATATATATATATATATATATATAGCACTAGCTAGCCTGCTTCCTTAAATCATGATAGTGGAGTGCCCGATGTGAGGCAAAGAAAGTGGTACAGTCACTACACGTTGTTAGTTGTCCCTAGTGCGTAGCGACTTCCCTAATCAGAATTCATTCCAATCTTTCTGAAGGAAGTGTTCGAGTGGTGAAAGCTGAAAGATAAACTTCGAAAAGTACGATCTCTCTTTGGTATCCCACCTCTATCTGTCCCTATAGTTGTTCGCAGGTGAATGAGAAACTAGTAATCCAAGTCGGAAGTCCTCAACAGGCAACAGTCCTCACCTCACCACTAAATATAGATTTTACGATGAGTGAGTCAAGTCATTTTAGAACAACTCTGGTACTCAAGATCGAATAAAATGTGACGCTCGAGAGGCCGCAATTAACGCGAGCAAACAAAAATCATCCTAAACTATTATTTAATAAAAAGGCTTAAGTTTTAACCATAAGAACAAATTATCAATACATCAGGCCATACAAAAACTGAAAACACTAGTTCAATTAAAAGCCCAACCCACATAAAAAATTGTTATTCCAAAATTGCCCCTAATGGAGCCTAACCTAGACCCGTTACAAAAAAGACGGTTAAAACATTCTATCAGCACCTCCACCGCCATTAATGATACACCAACCACTCCTACAAAGTAGAAATAAAACCAAATTTGAATTCCATAAACAAAAATCCATTCCGTAAAATCCAATTTCAGCTTCAATTCCAAATTTCAACAAGAATTTACACATCAATGGCAGAATAATCTGCAATCAAAACCTCAGAAGAACAACAAATTCTAGATGAACAAGAGGTACTAAACTCAAATGCTTGTTAAATTCTCACTTCGAGAATATAGTAATATGTATGTTTGTATGTTCGTGATTCTATAGACCTATCAATTCTTACTTAGAACAAACTACAAAACTATTAATTTTCTTCATACTACAGTTTGATAACTACTCAATTTTTTCCGAAACTAAAATTCTGTGTGTTTCCTACTTTTCTTCAATTTGATGTATAACTTTGGCATAGTTCAACCAATATTTTGTGTTATTTTTTGTTCAAATCCATAATTATTGTTGGTTATATTGTTCTAGATCAATAAACAATGTTTACTTTGTTATATCTCATAAATATGGGGGGTTATGTATATTTTTTTTCTTATCAATTTCACTAGTAAATGTTATTTGCTTTAATTCTAGAATTACTGTTCGATTTTGCTCCCTTTCCATCCAAATAGTGTGGGATATTTCATACACAATGTGGGTTATATTGGTCTAGATCCAAAAATAGTGTTTATTTTGTTACATCTCATAAATATTGGGGGTTATTTTGATCAATTTCACAGAATAATACGGGTTATTATGATGTAATTTCATGAACACTATTGGTTTTTTGTTCTAATTCAAGAAATATTGTGTGTTATGTTAATTCATGATGATAAATAGTGTGAGATATTTTGTTGTAGTTCACGGACTAATGTTGATTTTGCTCCCTTTCATAGTTGTTTTGGTTTGTTTTTTCTCCCTTTCCTTGTAAATAGTGTGAGATATTTCATAAACAATGTGGATTGATTTTGTTTCCTTTCATAAATACTGTGAGTTTTTCCATTGTTAGTTAGTTTGATGTAATTCCATAAATATAATTTATTTTCTTACCTTTTAGGCACGTAGTGGTTTATTTTGGTTCATTTCATAAACAATGTGAGTTTATTTAACGTAGTTCCAGAACTAACATGTGTTATTTTGTTATAGTTCAACAAATAGTGTCCTAACAATTTTCATTGTTGCAGATGGAACAAACAAAAACACTTGCAAAGAAGAGTAAAACTAAGGGAAAAGAAGTTAAAAAAGAAGGAATACAGAGTATAGATGCAACATGACTGGGTTTGTAGATGCAATGGAAGTATACAAGCCTATGCTACAACACTATCAAGACGTCCGTGACGAACTAACAAAGATGCTGTTTTGCAGTCTATTGAAGACATACATGGATAAGACATTAATTACATCATAAAGAAAAAGAAGTCAGACAAGGACTTGATCAAAATCATTCAATGCTACAATGCCAAAAACCAAAAGTTCAAACTTGGATGTCATGAAGCAAAGGGGATTTCTAGCGATGATGTTGTTCAAATCTTTGGATTGAACAACGAAGGAATTGGTCTGCCGAATATTGAGAAATCCACCAAATTTGGCAAAGACGATCACTTCATCACCAAATACTTCATAGATACAAAGATCATTAAGAAGAAGCATCTTACATAAGCATATGAGAAATCACTCCAAGACCAAACACCTGAGGGTGTAAAAGATACCGTTGCACTCATATGTACACACTGCATTCAGTCACTCTTGTTTACAAACTCTAGAACTTACATCACATGGAGTTTTCTGAAAATCTGTGGGAACTTGGAGAAGATAAACAAGTACAACTGGGCAAAAGAAGTAAGAAACTATCTCTTCAAGATGCTCGACAAAGCACTGACAAAAAAGAAGAACGGAGGAGAAGAACCGACAACAACTGGATGCAGCATCCATGTTTTGGTAAGTAATCAAAATAGTAGTATAAAAAAAAAACATGAATTGTTGTTAACAAATTTCACACAATTAACTTCACTTCCTTAATTCATACAATACTGGATATGTCTTCACTCAAAACTTGTGAATACAATAGAAAGATGAGAAAACATGGTTCCAGTAATCACAAGATGGGACATGAGCATGATACATAAATCAATCAAGGATGTTCGAGTGGAGTTTGATTATGATTTCATAAAGTATGAATTTAAATATAATATTTATAAAATGTGATCGGTGGATTGTTTTTAAGCAACTAGGTTACCCCCTTTACCTTCCTTGTATTATTTTTGGGACTTATATTTAGAGAGCCTATGAGCATGTCTTAGCCTTAGTGAGGGTTGTTATCTTGAGTGTACAGACTTGTGTATATTTTGTGGGAGAGAGCCCACTATAATGTTTATTTTGAGATATTACTTCTAGTATATACATTGTGTATCTTGTCTGTATGTTACCACATCTCTTACTTTTCCGTGTCACGTAACGATCTTAGACGTATGTCGGCATCGGGGCATGACATCACCATTCCTAGTGCTGCCATTATTTTCCAAAGCCTAGCCACTCTAATCTACAACAAAACCAATTAACTAATAAAAAATAACCCCAAAAAACAAAAAAAGAACTTAGATTCTACAATAAACAAAAAAGTAAGAAAAATAATGGATTCATTGAAGCCCTAGATTACCAAGAGAGTAGTAACGATAAGTTTGACGCCATGGCCAATCAAGTACTTGATGGTGGGAATGGCAGCGTGGATTCTAGTTTTACTCAAACCCAACTTTAACAGACGAAATTAAAGTTAATTACAACATAATCGGGCTACAAATTCAAAATCCAAAACACAAAACCCAAAGTAAACACAGAATTATTGTGGTTTTAGAGATGTAAGCTTCAGAACATGGAAAATTGAAACCTTTCGAAAGTGCAGAGAGATAAAGAAAACACCATTAGGGATAAAGTTTGAAAACCCTAGTCGAATTCGTAATGAATCGAGGCAGGCAATGTGTGTTTTTGGTTCCTAAGATGAAGGGAGGTCTGATTCACAAACGGTCGGATGGAAACAGCTCGTTGGCTTTGGAGCATGAAAATAGCTCTCCATCATCGCCAAGTCACAGAAAGGGAAGAGAAAGAAGGGAAAAGGAAGAAAAGAAAAAAAAAGTATATATAGTTTAATAACACAAACTTAGTAAGCGCAAAGAAATAATCAAACTGTGCTTATAAAAGTGTTTAAGTTGTTTTTGTTATGAATAGGCAAAAGTGAGAGAGAGATAACCTTTCCTAGAGATAGAAGTGTAATAGATGCAATATATTATTCTATTTATTTTCGTAACTGTATCACACGAATGATGTAGGTAAAGAGAGGGGAGAGACATTGGTATTATTGCTTTCACTCTTTATCTTGTTGTGTTGTTTGATCATGCACTGCATGCTCTTGATATAAAGCCATTTACGTGCAGAAGTCTACAAGGAAAATAATGCATGTTGAAAACCATGCCATACAACAACAACAAAATATGAGAATACTACTATTTTTAGTCCTTCTTACTTTTCACTTTTGACTAAACCATGTGGGCATTCAATTCCCACAAATTTTACAACACTCCCCCTTGGATGCCCACATATCAACATTAGTTGCCTCGTGAAAATCTTGCTAGGAAAAATCCAATGGGAAAAAACCGTAGTGAAGGAAAAAGAGTAGCTTTGTTTGGATTATTGATATAGTGTTAAGTATGCTTATGTTGCCTTGTTAAAACCTTGATAGAAAAACCCAGCGAAAAAAATCCTAGTCGAAGGAAAAATGGTATAACATATATGCATTTTGGATGCTCCCCCTGTTGTATATCTTCCCCTAATTCCCCATTCTTCAATTTCACTAATTGATAAACCGGCATAATCCAATACCATGCACTAGCTTCTGAAACGTACACTATGGTAAAGATTTGGTGAATAAGTCTACTGGATTTTCATTGGAGCGGATTTGTCTGACTTCAATCACTTTAGCCTTCCAAGCTTATGTGCACTGAATTTTTTTTGGAGATATGTGTTTAGTCTTATCGCCCTTGACGAATCCTTCATTCATTTGGGTAACACACACTGCATTATCTTTGTGAATGATAGTTAGAGTGTCTGTCTTTAAAGGTAGACCACATGAATTTTGAATGTGATAGATCATTGATCTTAACCAAGAACATTCACGATTGGCTTCATATAGAGTAAGTATTCCAAGTGATTGGAAGATGAAGTAACTAATGTTTGCTTTGTTGAGCGCCATGAAAATTTTGTATCTTTATACATGAATACATATCCAATTTGTGAGCGGGCTTTATGCGGATCTAAAAGAAAACTAACATCTGCATATCCAACAAGATTCTAGTCATTTTTGAATTTCTCAGAGCAGAGGGGGCCCATGTCTGTTGTCCCACGAAGGTATCGCAAAACATCTTTGACTCCCTTCTAATGTCGAATTGTTGGAGCAGAGTTATACATTACTAACAAGTTGATTGAAAAAAACTATATATGGTCTAGTACATTGTGCTAAATACAATAAAGCATCAATTGCTCTCAGATATGGTACTTCTGGACCAAGGACCATCACATCATCTTTTTTTAGGTGAAATAGATATTTCTTAATGTCAAGAGATTGAACGACCATTGGCGTGATGAGTAGATAAGCCTTGTCCATACTAGATCGTTTTAGGACCTTTTCAATGTAAGCTAATTGATGAACCAAAATTCTATTACAATGCTCGATCTGCAGGCCAAGACATTATTTTGTTTTCCCTAGGTCTTTCATTTCAAGTTCACTTTTCAAATATTTAGCAGTCTTGTTAAGCTCTTCATAAGCTTTATAGCAAATCTACGGTTTGATTTTTCAATAAACACACAAGGGCAAATGACATTTTTGGTATATCCTTCCTGGATCAAATACTCACGAAGACAATAATACCTCATTCGTCCAGATTGTTTCAGCCCATATAATGATTGCCTTAATTTGATTGAGAGCATACCTCATGGTTTGTTAGTCATTTCATGCAACCTAAGTCCTTCTAGGACTATCATATAGATATCAATATCTAATTCTCCATATAGATATGCCGTGATGACATTCATATGTCATACATAGGCAGAGCCACCCACAAGGCTAAGGTGGGCTGTAGCCCAAAGAGGTTTTTTTTTTTTTGTAAGTGTAGTGCTATCTACACACCCATTTTTATTTCTCACATGTCCTTTTCAGTTTTTGGCCTTCATATCGAATGAAGTGACGAATATCAATGTTAAAAAATTAATAAAGGTGTGAATAACCCTATTTCTTTTTAAACGTGTACTTTAATGGCTTAGGTTAATGAATGTAGCCTATATAGTCCACTCAATTCCAATACAGGTTATTATTTCGTGTATATTTAGTAGAGGATAGGTAATAAATAAAAATTTTTATGACACGCCCCAACCCCGATATCCCTAAATACCAGGGTAGGCACATGCCGACGAAGCCATTAAAAACATGCATACCAATAAAATATTTAATTAGAAAGATATAAATCGATGCTCAATCGTGTTCAGAGCATACAACTACTAAGAATAATATGAAAGGATTACTAACAAAAGATATGAACAAGGAAATGATACCCATACTGAGAAGACTCGAGGATAACTAAGCCAAAGTGCCCTGACGCCGGGATCATGTGCCTCGATCCTAATTCCTGAGGGGGCGCAAAACTAGAAACGGTGAGTGGACCAGAGTTTATAATAATAATACTAGTAATAGGAAAACCATTTTCTTTATGAACATACTAACCCCCTGCTTTGAAAATATATATAATACTACGTATAGGTTTTATTAAAAAAAAACCCCTAGAATGCCATAAAAAGCATTTATAAAACATCGTAATCCGTATCCGTGCTGTACTCAACTAGGGGTATCATAGTCGTCTGAAGGCCGGTACCTGTCCATCACCCAAAGGTGAAGCTGAATAACCTATCCATCATCCGAAGGTGAAACTGAATCAAATAGCATACATCCACACCGACACTAGCCGTAGCTAATGAAACTATCCGACACCGCTTTCGGCGGTGAAGTTGGGGGGTATATAATATATCATATTTCACTCCTCCATCATCTGTGTCCTATGGCCATAGACATAATACCGGTGGTGTGCAGATCTGTCATATGATAACCCACTAGATAAGCACTAAAAACATGTCTAAAAAATTCATCTTAAATCTCGGAGTTCAAATGCTCAAAGCATCTCATAAAATCATATAACTTTCTACTTCAAACCATCATCATCACCATAACAAACCCATGTCCGTAAATCCACCATATTTCATAAATCTGTAATATAAATTATATTCGAAACCATGCAAATCCAATAATTCATACTCTTTAGTAAAACGTAATTTCGATAAATCATAATTATAGAAATTCGGAAAACATAATATAAAGCATATTCAATGCATGAAATATGAAATGCATGCTAGGCTATATATTTATGAAAAAAATATAAGTTAAGAAGGGGTCCACTCACTAGTTTTCCATTGCTCGAAACCTGCTTGAACTATCGAGAATGATATCGCTTCCTGCGAACGTACCTAAACACAATTAGAGACCTTTTAGTAAAACTATATCTAAACAATAGAATCTGGGAAAATAGACAACGGATTTGAATTTGGCATGTAGTAAAACCTACGGAAGGACCTCGGGTTTTCCCCCCACGTGTCGCCGCATGCACCGCAGCGCGTGGCGGCTAATCGCCCTGACTCGCTGAAAAATCGAACAACTCCAAATATTTCCAAATTTTACAAGAATGAAGATCTCGATGAGTGGAGAAACTTTCATACCTATGACTAAGGCCAATTTGGCCGAGAAAATCTCCAATTTCACTAAAACCCGTCAGAAACCCTAAAAATTGGGTGTTCTTGATTCGACTGCAAACAAGCTTTGACGCCCCAACCATTGCTTGGGCTTTGTTCCTGGGGTTGAGGAGAGTCCATCGGTGGTGGTGGTTGATGGAGTTAGCTTCATGATTGTCGGATTTCCGCCGTGGCACCCCCGGAACCTATGGTTTCCATTCTTCACGAAATCAAGGCTAAATCTAGTGAAATTTGATTGGAAATGGAAGATGGGAGATCATGGAATGTTTTCCAGGTTGTGGACGGTGGCGATTTGACAGAAAAACTGATGAAAATCATGTTGGCATAAGGCGGAACGGGTCAGGTCGATGGGGAGGTACCTGGTTAAGGGTGATCCAGTGCGCTTCCACTCTCTCCTTTCCCTTCTTTTCTTGCTCTCCCTATTGATCATTCTTTCTTCTCTTCTTTCTGATTGGGCATCCCGCCCCTCCTTTCTCTCCTTTATCTTTTCTCCCAACCGTCATTTATTCTTTCATTCAATATGGGCCAGACATGTGGCTTTCCAGATTTTGCTCCAAAAATATGGAGCATTCCAAAAAATATTTATTTAAATGACTATTTTGTCCCTATTTTTACTCGTCCATAACTTCTTCGTTGTAACTCCAAATCATGTTCTGTTTACGCCCACGTGTTTGTAGCGATGAGTACTATGAGGATGCGCCAAGAAAATGGATCTTACGTGACACGACAAGACGGTCAACAAAAGTCAACGTATTTACCTCAAAGGGCATTTTTCGTAATTTCACATTTTAAAATTATAAAAACCATAATTTTTTGAGAAAGATCGTTACATTTGATGCTAAAAATAATAAATTAGTTCTATCTCCCCTCCCCTTTTATCCTATTCGTTAAAGAAAAATACCATTTATCCTATGTGATTTAGCCTCTGTACTTCTTTCTCAGGAAAAGAAAAAAGAATTTTAAATTAGTTTACAATTAAATCCCTATCTCTGCAATTCCTTACTTTTCGTTGTGATTTTCCATTGAATGTAACCTTGGTACGTTCTTAATTGCTTTATTTACTTATTCTTGATTTATTTAGTATGTTAATTATTTATATGGTCTTTGAAGTTGTCGGTTAGGTTTATGATTTCAAGAATTGTTTATATTCTATTGTTGTTTTTTTTTTTATATTGATTATAATTTTTTTCTTAAACATATGATTTTATGGTTCTAATTTCAGGTAGCCTACCCAAGAAAAAACATCCTGGCTTCGCCCTTGGTCCCATATCAAGTTTTTCTGAAACCACCAAACTTCTTAAGTAACATAATGTAATTGCATGCATTACAGGAGAGTATGTCTCCTCGCAATCAATTCTAGACCTTTGTGAAAAACCTTTTGCAACAAGTCATGTTTTATCTCTTGCAATCTTGTTTTTCTCATTGTGCTTTCTTATGAATACCCATTTGTAACATACGAGGTTCACGCTAGGCGGGTTTTGGATTACTGGTCCAAACACACTTCGCTTTTCCAAGGAATTAATTATGTCTGGATTACATTTTTGACTTAGGCCAATCTTGTCTCTGTTTGCATTCATCAACAGAGTAAGGCTCAATATCATCGCTTAGTATGATTTCAATGGCTAGTGCGAATGCGAATATGTTGTCGATGATTATCTCATTTCGATCCCATAATTCATTATTACATGTATAATTTATAGAGATTTCTTTGCTTTCATGTATTTCTGTCTCTTCAAGGACATGTGTCATATCAAAGACATTTTCTTTTTCGGGAAGTACAAAATCATGAATTGTGGATTCATCATTCATTTCATTTTCATGAATGATTTCATTTGGAGTCAGGTGTGCCTTCATCTTCCTCTTTCGAGGAGCTGAATCTTATAAACCCGGGGGTCTACCACTCTTTACATGTGCACTAGATGAATAATTTGCTACCACTTTGTTTTGTCCAACAGGGACATCAATTCTTGCAAGCACGTTTGCAGCTGTTATATATGATTTTGACACTTTCTTTGCATCATTAAATGCACCTGGCATTTGATCAGCAATACTTTGAAGATGAATGATTATTTTCACTTCATTTTCACATTGAGTGCTTCGTGGATCGAAACGAGACAATGTGGGTACATCCCATGTTAATTCTCGTCAATCTTCTGGCACGGTCTTTTTTCACCCTAATGGTTGGAAAATTGTCTCATCAAAGTGACAATCGACAAAATGAGCGGTAAAAATATCACTCGTCAAGGGTTCCAAATATCTAATGATAGATGGTGAATCAAAACCCGCATAAATTCCTAGTATACGCTGAGTTCCCATTTTAGAACGTTGTGGCGACGCAATAAGTACATAAATTGCACAACCAAAAACTCGTAAATATGAAATATTTGGCTGATGCCCAAACACAAGTTGTACTGAGGAGTATTGATGGTTGGTAATAGACCTCAAGCGAACTAATGATGCAACATGAAGGATGACATGTCTCTATGTAGAAATTGGCAATTTTGTTTTCATAAGCAGAGCGTGTGCTATTAATTGAATCCGCTTGATAAATGCTTCTGCTATACCATTTTGAGTATGAACATGAGGAACATGATGTTCAACATTAATGCCTAGTGTCATGCAATATTCATCAAAAGTTTGAGACGTAAATTCACCAGCATTATCAAGTCAAATTAACTTAATAGGATGATCTGGGAACTGTGCTCGTAATTTATTATCTGAGCAAGAAGTCTCACAAAAGCTACATTTCGAGTAGACAAGAGGCAAACATGCGACCATCGGGTAGATGCATCAATCAAAACCATAAAATATCAAAATGATCTACAAGGTGGTTGAATAGGCTCACAAATATCCCCTTGAATTCTTTGCAAAAATGATGGGGACTCAACATCTTTGATTGTTATGGTCTAATTACCAATTTCTCTTGTAAATAAGCATTGCAATGGTCATCATTTGATATAATAATATGTTTACTTAATAATGAATGCCCATTAGAGTTGGTAATGATCCTACGCATCATGGTGGATCCTAGATGACCTAAACGGTCATGCTACATGCTAAAGCATGTAAACTTTTGGATCAATGAATTTTTAGTTCATAACAGTATGTGCTTCAATTGTTTTTATGTATGTATAATACAATCCACTTAATAAACCTCGCAACTTCTCTAATGTACAACTCTGGGTATTATTGGAGGTAATGCATAGAGATATTCCACATCACCTACACTTTTCATTTCATATTAAATTATTAATAGGTTAGCACTTGAACGCTCCCAATAATATCAATACCATTTGCTAAAATCTCCTCTAAAACACAAAATATTGGTCGACTCAACTCTAATGTTGAAAATATCTGTGATTTTATAGAACTTACTCGCTCAGTCTATACCGATTCAAATCCAGGTATAAAACTTTGAAGTCTCATTAATGCACAAGATATATAGAATGTGGTCTGAAATTAAGCAGAGAATATGTCTCTGAGATTGTATTGTTGCTTCTGCTGATGATGATCAAGAAAGTTCATCATACTACATTATTATTTTTTTTGGGATATCCAATTTATATAAAAAGATGGTACTGGATACTCGTAGTGTTTGGAGAAAGAGAAATAATAAAAAGTAGGGTTTTGAGAGACAAGGACAAAGATCTCAATGAGATCGTACAATGTTTACAAACATAGCTCAGGCATCTACCAGCTTATCTTTTTGTTCTTTTTTTTTTAATCCAAGCACTCCTTGTCGGCTATTTTTTTTTTCTCAAAACTATGTGCATTATTAGTTTAGTTTAGAGCTAACTCTTCTCTCTCCCTAAAAGCCAATCCATTTTGAACATGGACAGAAAGAAACCAATGTAAAAACAAGTGATGTTTCTTGTGATGGTATATATCAGGCTTTTTGTTCACGTTATCATCATCCCCACTGGCTAGTCACTACTCACTGGTTACTTACTAAAGTAGCCGTCCACGTGAACTCGAGTGACTGATAACTAGTAATAGTTGTGAGCTTCATTTCAAAACTACATGTGCACTTCGGCGATAAACGCTAGCTTTTGTGGAAACACCCCAATAAACAAATTTCTTGTTTACGCTACAAGAAAAATGGCCATTGCACACAAAAAGTTAATTGTGCCTATTGAAACCTAAGGACACCAATATATGTGTCCATTAATAATAGCAACAATGCAACAACCAAAATAATATATGTGCCCACTATGGGCATGCCCTTTGATCATAGGGCACAATATGACGTTTGGTGCTCAAAGAGTTGAGAACAAACAACGGTTTTTCTATGCCTTTGTTCTAACAAGGTTGTCTGATGATTATGTATTCATTTCAGAATTAACAAATGTTTAGCTGACATAATCTTACGCAATGTGTCATTAGATTAGAGAAAACTTGTGCCACAATCTCATCACAAAATCAAGTTGTTATAATAAACATAATTTGTGTGGACAACTTTGAAATAGATTTCATGCTACTATTTTTTTTCCCTGCTTAATAGTAAGATTAAGAGATTACTGCAAGCGACCCGAGACCTTGAATATGATTTCCCCTCCCATCATTATCGCTTATAGCAAAGTAGTTCGATGTTTTAATCAACTATAAACTATATAACAAAAAAGCGGGATGCATGGGATTCTCTTAGTTTTAGTCATTTCGTCATGGTACAGGTTGCGATAGTATTTTAGATATTGTTACAATTTGATCAACGTGGCCTATTAGCTCAGCTGGTTAGAGCGTCGTGCTAATAACGCGAAGGTCGCAGGTTCGAGACCTGCATGGGCCACTTCTTAACGTTTTCACCCCTTTTTTTTTTTTTTTTTTTTTTCGTGTTCATCTTCTTTTGCAAGAAGATCGAAAGGATTTCTGACGAATGACCCAAGGCCTTCCTACTGAACTTACATCAAGTGTTTATTAATTCTCATAAATTAAGAAAACCAATTCTGACGAATGACCCAAGGCCCTCCTACTAAACTTACCTCAAGTGTTTATTAATTCTCATAAATTAAGAAAAACAATAATTGATCTACAAGCTAAGGACTTGTTAATAATCATTCGTTTCTAGTTTTTTATTTTGACCATTGTGCTTGAGATTTGAAGAAAGTGTATGGCGAGAATAGTACTAGAATGGGTGATCTTCTGAGAAGTACTCGTGTTGCATCCCCCACCTCTTCCAATTTATTTTTTCCTAATCTAACATCTAATCTAATAAATTAATCGTTCGACAAAAAAAAATGTAAAAAGAATTAGTTGGGATTGAATACACACCATAATGCATAAGTATTATTCTTTTTCTCTTAAAAAAAAGTGTATGGTGAAAGAGGTAAGAAGAAGAGTAATAGGAAAAATAGGAAGAATACGGAAGAAGCATGAAATAAAATCTTGAAAGTGAAAACAATGTATAATAGTTTTTGGTTTCTAGTTTTTATTTTGTGTGCATTTCTTCAACATATTTCTTCCGCTCAGCTCTCCTTTTTCCCATGTATTTCTCCTCCATCACCAACACTAAAAGAAAAACCAAAAATAAAATAATTATCAATCTGCCTTGAAGTATATACCCTTTCCTGAGCTGCGCATTTGGTTAGAACAATACCTGGCTATCAAAAATGTCCTTCATAAAACATTTTGTATTTGATTTACAATATTTTTTTCTTGTGATCAAAACCGTTTATATTATAAACTACTATATAAAGATAGTTTTGAAAGAGAGAGTTTATCCATCCACTTCATTATTCAAATAGAATTGTACAAAAGAGAATTGAAATTCCAACCCAAATGGAAAGTACCTCTATAAAAAAACAACATTCCAAACAAAAAAGGTGATCACTATGGGGTCTAGATAACAGCCCAGAGCTAATGGCATCCCAAAATTTGTTTACCATAATATACATCTCAATTAAAATCAATAAACAAATTACCCATTTCACATATTAATGGCTGCTTAACCAAAATCCCCCTTCTTCTCAAGACTCCTTAATTAGGAAAGGCAGAGATCCATATGCATATTCTTCTAGTAACGTCAAAATCACTCACTCTCCTACGGCGAATTCACGGCGCTTACTGGCTTGCCTCTTCCCATGGTGAAGCCTCGAGTCCCATCCGGCATTCTTGGTCCTTTGGAATTCAGTTTTGCAGATGCTTCACAGTGGATGGTGCTGCTTGACAGCGGAGACGGGGTAATCAGGCCACGGCCGCTCTGGCTCTGCCCGCGTCCTCGTCCCTTACCACGCCCCCAGGCCAATCCTTTCTTGGACAATGCGGAGTTTTCTTCAACCTACCCAAAAACGTATTCATGTGAGATCAAGGCGTTATTTGAAATACATAAAATTATATGTACCACATTTACTAACCACATTTTATCTCATATCCTTGATAAAAGTGTGATCCACTTGCATAAGTGGATTTTGCCTCTTAGCTTGTCGATGAAAACGTGATTAGAAAATACAGTACATGCTGTAAAAGACAATGTAATGGCATGTTATCATGATTTTTTTTAATGCAAGAAGGGACTTACATTAGGACTATCAATGACCAATTCAGGGTTGATTGGGTGAGAAGTTTCTACTGCGCAATCATACGGTGGTTCTTCATCCTCTAAAATGCCATTGAAATCAGACTTTCTGCTCTTCAAAACAGACTTTGGCTGAAAATCACGGTGTTTTAGAAGCAACGAGGCCTTGTTAAATAAGTGGAGGTCTATATGCATATACTGAACTTACAAGCAACCACATTCTCTGATGTTTATAAAGACATACCGAGCATCTGATCAGCATTCTTACTCGGAGCCCTTTTCTCCAGTTCCTTTCATCGCTCAACTTATCAACCTGATGTATGAAAAATATTAAGAGAGAACAAAGGATGGAATCTGAAGTTATAACAGCATTAAACATACCGCTCTCTCTGCTATTTCCATTGTCTCATACTCCAAAAGTGCATGCAGCTGCATAATTAGAAAAGAAATGTATTATCATAAGAAAATTTCTACAAGAGTTCTTGTGAATTATATGGCTAATAGGACAAAACTGGTTAATTTAATCTTGTACCTTGTTGCTGATAATGAAATCGCCTTTGGAGCGGGAAGAATTGGATTCGTGGGGATGGCATATTCGGATAGTTTTCACACTGTTCTTGAAAGAAAGTGTAAATATGCTGTGATGATTCTCTCAAAATATATGATAACACAATACGAAAGGAAAGACCATGGAAAAACTTGGTGCGAAAAATACAACCTTCCAACCACACTGAATATCTTCTCTAGGTTTTGATGAGAGTGATCTTCAGGCAAATTCTCTGCCACAACGGTGCGAGACTGCAAGAATGGATAAAAGAACAAACACACCATATAAATGACTCATGAAGACACTTAAATCCATGTTGTTTAGTAAGCATCTGCTTTTACCTGCAATTCCTCTTTGTCCTTTTCAGTAAAAGGACGCTTACGTCTAACCTTCTTGCCATCCTCACTTACAACCTTCAATAAATTTATTGAAGAATCAGGATGAAAGCTTGAAGATCAAATGAGTAATACTATTCACGAACGAAAAGAATGACAACAAAACCTGATCAGTAATTTAATCAGACAACTTACAAGCTTTAAAGAAGACCGCAGTGCTTGCGTGAGCATATGGTTGTTACTAGTAAGTGACTTCATTTTCTTGGTGTTGGCAACAACAGATATTGGAACTGTTATAAAATACAAAAGCATGCATGAATCGAATTGCGGATTTTCTTTTTTTACTTAATCTGCATAAATTAGTTTCCGAAAATGTTTACCAAATCCTTCGGGATCTTTACTTATGTGTTTCGCTAAGGATTCATTTGCCAGCAGACTCATGTCACTGAACTGGTACTCCACCTGTTTTATGCAAAAAAAATAGTCCTTAGGTTCAGAAGGTGCTGAATCTCATGTATCGCAAAATTTGAAAGAGTAATGAGGTCTTCTAATTTCTAGAGAGATCTCCAACTATTTTTCGATACAGATTTCCTTGCGGAACATTAACAAAATTGGACGAACACTTCCAATAGCTTCTGAGGTAAATTCCCTGCCTGAAAAACCTGGTAATGCTTTCTCATCTTAAATTGGACAATGGCAATCGGAGGTTTTGAACCCACCCTATGACAATTGGTGCTGGTATCATAATAGATAATCCCTAGACCTCTAAAACTTGAACGATTACCAAAATTGGCTGACAATTAAGTTTTCCAAATTTCTTGTCACACATAGTTGAATCTAAATCTATGTGTGACTTGCAAAAGCCATGGTGGGAGGGAACAAATGAAGGTCATAAAAGGACGATTCCATTTTGCCTAACATGATCAGAAAATCCAGACATGTTTTATCTAATTCCTAATAAAAAACCAGATATATGGTCCATAATTTTGAAACTTTAACACATAGGGTAACGTTCTTTTGTCAGATTGAATGCCGGTACACATCCAGACAAAAATCAACCTGATCAATGATCAAGATTCACAGTTTGATAAAACCACATTTTCCTTGACATACAATACAATATGGATAAAAAGAATGAACATTCGAAGGCACGTTACCTGCTTAATGATCTTCTGTTGAAGATCATCTGGGAGCGCGTTCTTGGACCGATTGGAAAGCGGATTGATATTGGGATTATTGGAGATCAGGTAAGGAGGCAATTCTTGGTCCCCAATGTAAAACCAATCAGGGGAAGCAGTACTGTCACCAAGAAAGTGAAAGCAGGGATAGAAATAACCAGAAATGGGCATCTGGGCATGTGATCTTGGCACAAATTCAGGTGCCTGTGCATTAAATGTGAAGGATGGACTTCTTGGGTTTTCTTTCACCTCCATTTCTGGGACCTCTTGGGGCTTTTCCCCAGGTGGTTGTACTTGCGCCATTTTTTTCCCTTTGATGTTCTTCAATTCTCTCTCTCTAGATGCCACACACACTCTCTCTCCTCTCTGGGTTTTTTTTAGTGTGTGGATTTAGCTTCTGTGTGTTTTTCTCTCTCTCTCTTGGGGATTATTGTGTTAAAGTTTTGTAACTGTAATTTGATATTGCAGCCTTGTTTGGCGCCAAAGTATTGGGGTATCCGTATTTCGATGTGGGGATTTGTATGGACTGATTTTTCTTTCAGATGACCGTTGCTTGTGGAGCTTTGACTCGTTATTTTGAGGCTTCCATTTGCCCATGTGTCCTCTTTTCTCTTTGCACAAGTCCTACAAATTTGGATCGTGTCTATTTTATCTAGGACGTCCCTTTAAAAGATATTGTCGAACATCAAATGGGATCAAAATTACGTTCCTCATATTGTAGATTTTAATTTAATAATTTTTTCTCTCATATTGTTTTGGTTTCTACACAAAATTTATGTGACCATTTTGACATATAGAAAAAGTGCATTATTAAGTGATAACTACTATCTTTATGTTTTTATTCTTCTAACAAAAAATGAAGATGCCCCTTAGTACTACGGTTAGTGGTAAGTGAGAGATCTTAGATTCAATTCTCGTCAAATGCGAAGTTAACCACATTATTATGGCAAGCCTATTATAAGGCTTAACTCACTCCCCCACCCTCTTAGTGTAAATACTATCATTTGTTTCAGAAAAAAAAAACAAAAACATAAAAAAAACAAAAAGCAAAGATAATTCTTGCATGGTGACATAAAGAAGAATATTTTGAACATAAAACACAAAGAAAAAACTTTAAATTGATAATAATGTTTTTTTTTTTAACAAAACATATTATCTACATTAGGGGGTAGGAGAGTGGGTTAAGCCTCATTGGCTAGCAATAATGTGGTTTAAATTCATTTTTTTGTGAGAATCGAACCTAAGATATCTCACTTATAAATTAACAAACTCAACCATCAGTATTAAATTGACTATTAGTAATAGTGCTTTTGTAACTTTTAGAGTTTTGAAAAAAAAAAAAAAAAAAAAAGAAAGTGCTTTTGTAACAATTCATAGATGAGAGGAGACGTCATAAAAAGATTTAATTGAAGAAATTACGTTTTTCTATCTTGAATGTGTAAGTAAAGCTATTATCAAGGAGAATGACTTTTGTAGAACTGGTTCACTGCTAATCTGGTGTTCGTTCTAATAAAACAAGATATATTTTATACTAAGAGGAATGAGAGTTCGGTTAAGCCACACAATAGACAACCTAATTTGGTATTGAATTTGCCATTCATGATATTCAAATTTAAGATTTCTCACTTACAAGTGACGAGGAATACCATTAGACCGTAGTACTGAGTTGGATGAATTGAGACGTTCGTTCTGTATAAGTTACTCTTACTTATCAAAACCAGTTTTGTTCGGAATTTTTCCTATTGAGTTTTCTCCAAAACAAGGTTTTTAGTGAGGCCTTCCCGCAAGCCTTAGTACTTTAAATTTCTTTTCAGTTAATGGAGTCCATATTGTTTAGAAATAATAACAGTTTAAAAGAGATAACATTGTTAAATTCATTATAATTATAATAGAAAATTTGTCTGCAACACTTACATATTTTTATGCAATCGTCAGCCAATCACTATAATAGGTCCGAAGTTCAAATTTCTCTTATGTTTGAAAAGGATACACTCGAAATTTGGGAGAAAGAAAATAAAAATTTGAAGTTGGTAGATTTATACTTGAAGAATATGAGTCCAAGTCCCAACCAATCCCTATGCCCTATATATTTGCTCGTTCACATACTTGAGATTGGTCCAATAAAGTTCAAAATGGCAGTTTGGGCGGACGTATGTATAGATTGGTACATTAATCGAAGCCCAATGTAATGGTAGCAAGAAAGAAGTTGCCCACACAAGCAATGGAGGGCCAGCCTTTTAGCTCGATATGATGCTCCATGGGCAACATCTAAAGTAGAAAGCCTTCGTTTTCTACAGAGATTGGGACACAAAGAAAAATTTTAGGATAAAAACATTAATTAAACCCAATTACACTATTGTCTAATAATATTTTCTATAAATTTGTAAAAAAGATATATCAAGTTTGATTCACGTAAATGACGAATTTCTAAAAAAGATATTTTCCATAAAAATTACACATTGTTTCACCATTAGGTTATCGGTCAACCTTACCATAATCGAATATCGATAACAAGTCTTTGATTAATAGATACCAGATAAATGGTACACCTTATGTGTGTTTTAAATATATGGTAGTTTCTACTTCAAAAAGTATATGGCAATTTGAAAAAGAAATTGGCCTTAAAATGAGTTTGAATTGAATGAAAACTAAAATAAAAAAGGAAATGTAGGGAGTGGGAGAGAGAAAGTGGAAGAGTAAAACTATGGTTACATGTGTGTGAGAGAATGAAAAAAAACAACAAATCTTTTGTGCGAAATTACTTTAATGCCCATAAAATTACTTTTGATTTTTTTTTCAATCATGCATGGAAGGGTAAAATAGTATTTTCCTTTATTTTTTTTAAGCAAGAAAATATATTAAAGGAAAAACCACCAAGAACAACTATTCCCCACAGAATCAAATTGAAGAGCATGAAGAACAAATGAAGAAATACAATAATCCCAAATATGACAATCAGTAATAAGAAGGCCTTGGCGAGTGAAGGCATTCGCCACAAAGTTAGCATCTCTAAAATATGTTTCCAATCAATGCAAGCAAATTTGGTCGCCGTCCACTTGATATCTTCAATAATAGAAACTAGATTTCACAGCATCGCACCCCAGTCTAACATTCACTGAATGACCAACTTAGAGTCTCCTTTTACTATAATCTTTGTATAGCCCTTCCTCTGAGCAAAAAGAAGGCCCTCTTTGAGAGCCCTAGTCTCCACTTCAGAAATAGTGGCGCCGTCAAGATTTAAAGCTCCACCACCAATGAGCTGCCCATTATGATATCTTAAGACAAATCTTGCCATCGCCTTGTCCCCAATAACTAAGCCGTCAAAATTTAGCTTAATATGCCATTTAATGATCACGAAAATATCATTAGTATTTCTCCTTAAACCTTTATAATTGGCCAATAACTTAGATCCTGGCGGAATTAGCATAACATTATTGAACACCATCTTATTACGGTCATTCTAAATTTTCCAACAAAGGAGGAAACACAAGATTAATTCACTAGGACCTTCTTTATCAACATGCTTTAAAGAATTAAGCCAGTTTATGATCACAGGGAAGTTAGCATTAGTGAAATTGCCTGGTTTAATTGAACAAAGGTCCCAGATCAAATTAGTGACACTGCAATTAAAGAATAAATGCATTTGATCTTCCTCTTCAGAATTACAAAAAGGACACATCTTATCACTATTAATCACAATATGACTTAATCTTTTTCTGGTCTGAAGTCTTTCACGAATGAACAACCATGCATACATCTTAACTTTAAGGAGAATATTAATTTTTCACATCTTATTAATTAATTTATGATTTGTAGATTGAGTCAACGTCCCTTTCTGAATCCAAGTAGACAATTTAACAAAGAACTTACCATTTGTATTTGGACCCCAAACTAGCACATCTTTGGAAACCTGTAAAGGAATCGTAATATTACAAATTTTCCTAACAATTTCATTAATAACCACTTGCGAAAGCATTCTCCTATCCCAACAAAAATTATCAATAAAGTCACTAACCTTCAACTCCCAATTAATTTTTTGATTGTCAATATTGGGTAAGAGATGGAACAAAGGGTAAGGAAAACCCAATAATAGGATCAGAACAAAATGTCCTTACCATTACCACTTTCCATCTCATACCCTTAAGAATAACATTCCTACTTTTCAAGATACCTTTCCAAGCAAAAGAATGATTTTGTCTAATTTTATTATCTAGAAAATTTTCCTTTCTAAAATACTTACTCTTGACCAATTCACCTATCAATTATCATCCTTAGTCAACAACTTCCAACCCAATTTAGCAAGACAAACGTTATTAAAATAATCTAGTTTTTGAACTCCTAGACCGCCCACTTTCTTTGGAGCACAAACTGAATCCCAAGCCACTGGAAAGATCTTCATGTCCCTACCCCAGAAAAAATCCCTACATTCTTTATTGAGCTTATTGACAATCTTGTCAAGACACTTAAAGCAAGACATAACATGATTAGGCATGTGAAATCCCGTTCCCAGATTTCACTATTATAATCTACGTATTTGTTTTATTGAGATTTTATATTATTTTTTGAGAATTTATATTAATTTAATTGAAATTAGATTTCAATTAAACTAGTTACGAAGAGTGAAGTTTGAAAAATTATTATTTACTTGTTGACCTTTTGAGGTCACAAGTAACGTTTTCGAATAGGTCTTGAAGCCACGAGAGCATAGGCGAAAGCCGTTTGCGAGTCCAGGTTATAACGATATAGTTACGGACATTTGAAGTTGTGAAACTTTAGGTTGTGAAAATTATTTAATTTCCACTAGAGGGTAAAGGCCCAAATTTATAATTGGGTCAAGGGAACCGGTTAGGGAGATTAAAAAAAAAAAGAACCAATGAAGAGGAGGAAAAGAGGGGGGAAAAGCAAAGAAAAAAAAAGGAAGAAAGAGACCTCCCTTCCTCTCCGTACACCCGCGCCCCCCCTCCCCCCCACCCGAGCAAATTTCGGCGATTTTTTGCCATCTTTTCCATTGAGCAACCACCATTAACTACCTGCAATCTCTTCTACTACCTCCCTTCTACCTTTCTCGCCCAAGATTAAGGGGTTTTGGGTCCAAAACCATGTAAAAACTGTGCGGGTAACCCATGAAATTTTGACGGCGATTCCGCCGTTCCGGTGAGTTTCACCACCTACCACCACCCTTAGTCAACTCCCATTGGACTCAGGAACAAGACCCAACAGGTTGTAGGGGCATTGGAACACCGAGGAAGTCGAATTGAAGAACACCCACCTTAGGATTCCGGCGGTTCGTGGTCAGTTTAGGGTGTTTTCCGGCCAAATTGACCTTGGCCGCAGGTATAAAGTTTACTCTACTTGTTGAGATCTTCATTCTTGTCAAATTTGAGAATTTTTGGAAAAAGTAGAATTTTTTTATATGTAACATTCAATTTATGAAATGCTATTGGTTGAGTATATTTTCGATAAGGTTCACCACTTGAATATTTTAGCAATTGACGATCTTATCATTGAATTGACACCAAATTTTAGTATGCTATTGTAGATATGGTTTACAGACCTTAGAGAATTACTTGTGAAAATCTAGTGGGCCTATATTGGTTTGATAGCGACTTGATTATATGAAATATGATTATTATCTTAATTTCTTATATTAGTATCATTTGTGAATATGAATTGGTCTTATAAATATGATTTCTATTGAATGATTTTTATATATTTAGCCATAGACCTATGCTTATTAAATAGGATTTGGCCTGTGTGCTGATGATGTTTGTGATATATATGTGTTTAATTATCTTTTTAAAAATGTGATTGATAATGAATGTTATGACAATTATGGCTTTTAAATATTGTTTGATAATTATTTGGATATGCTTGCCAACTGAATACCTATTTGAACTTGGCACTATTACCTAGCATGAGATGGAGATGGAAGTCAGTAGATGAGTTAGGTACTTTATTAGATTTCTAGTAGAAATAGTAATTAAGGGAATTCCTTGTGCTGTGCTCCATCTGACTCGATGCTGGTTGATATGTGGAATCGATAGCATGTATGCATATAATTATATTTAATGTGTGATAATGAGATTGCACCACGTAGTAGTGGTACATGGATGGTCCTGCTTGGTATATCCGCGATGGGGGACCATATGTATTTAGGGGTGATCATGCTTGGTATATCCGCGATGGGTGATCACTGACTGCACGATGAGTTTTTGCCTATGGTCCTGCTTGGTATATCCGCAATGGGGGACCATACGCATTCTAGAGGTGGTGATGATTAGTTGTACACGGTACATTTTTAGGCGATCAATTTTGGTTTGTTTCCGTTGAGTGGTCCGGAACCCGAGGTTGTTGAATTTCGTGGAGTGGCCTAAAATCCCATTGTTTGGAGAAGTAGGCTTGGCCTAACTGTGCCACTCTAGCCTTAGTTATATATATAATTGTGTCAATGGTTTCGAGAGTCTTGTGAATTGAGTTAGAAAAGATGTTGGACGTTTGAGTGACTCATTCGGGATTTTTTATGATTCGATTATGATTTCATAAGGTATGAATTTAGAAGATATGGGAATGATTATTATTATTTTGATCAAATTAATTAATTAATGCGGCTAGAGAGTGGTTTTGTGTTTCGTCGGCTCTTAAATATGATGTGTGTTGTGAATTGCGATATCATGATGAGACATAATGATTTATATGTTGGATGGGAGAGGAATCATGTTTTCATGGGGATTGGTTATGTAGCCTGAGTCCAGGAATTACATGTTGTCAGGTTATATTGAACAATTGAGGAATACTATGCTTTTCTGCTTGAACTTAGTGGAATAAACGTCTGATTTTGTGATAGTGAACTACGAATGACTTGATCTGCATTGAGGGTACGTAGGCAGTCTAACAAGGAGGTTAGGTGCAGCCATAAGGTAAACGAAAAATTTCCTTGCAATTTGATTCTCGAATTGTGATTGCCATATTCCTGAGATGGGGTATGTGAGTTATACGAGTAATTGGGTGACGTCACATGTTGATCCTGGACGTATGTCGGAATCGGGGCATGACAAGGTATACCTGTTAGATTAGAGTTAATTAGAGTAAGCCTCCCCACTCTCGAAAAAGTGCTTGCTTTCCAACTAGCTAATTGTTTGCTTGAACCTCTTAAGTAACTCATTTCCATTAACTTGGTCTTTCCAGAGAACAATATTATGGATACCTAGATACTTATCTATAGTAGTTTTATGTTGAATTTGCAAAATATTAATAATATTAATTCTAATTGGAGAAGTAGTATTCTTGGAAAAATACAAGGACGACTTATGAAAATTTATTTGTTGACCCACAGCTTTAGAAAACATATCAAGTATTTGAAGAATATTCCTCGCACCCCTGGGCGTGGCCTTAGCAAACAGGAGAGTGAAATAGATTTGAGATTTTAAAACCTCTAGGGGAGGACAAAATACCACTATGTGACTTTGGATTATTTGTTAAGGTATTGAGGTGTCTAATTAAAGGTTCCTTACAAGTGATAAAAATATATGGGGACAAAGGATCCCCTTGTCTAATTCCCCGCTTTGGATAAAAGTAAACATGGGATCGCCCATTTATAAGCACAGAGAAGGAAGGAGAAGTAATACATTCCATAATCAACGTAACCCAACGACTAGCAAAACCAATTCTAAGAAGAACATACTGAATGTAATCTTAGCTTAAGTAGTCATATGCCTTTTTCTGATCAACTTGACATCTATAGCTCCAGTTTTTCCTTTCATCCTACTAAAACTTGCAAACATTTCATGAGTTATAACAATATTATCTTAAATGGCTCTTCCTGGAGCAAAATCACCCTTAATTGGAGAAATGCAAAGATCTAACAACGGTTTTAGTCGCTTAATCATGATCTTTGTGATAATTTTATAACTCACAATACACAAACTAATAGGCCTATAGTTACTAATAGTTTCCGGATTATCTGTTTTAGGAACTAAAGCAATGTTAGTATGCTTTATAAGCCTTAAGCTGGATTCATTTAGGAAAAAATCTTTGACCAAACAGGAAACATAGTCCCTAATTTGGTCCCAGCAACCATGAAAAAAGGTCGCACATAAACTATCAGGACACGGGGCTTTAAGAACTCCAATACTACTCACAGCATCCCAAATTTCCTCATCTGTAACTAAAGACAACAAACTTCCATTATGATGATTTGAAATACAAGGTTGAATGATATCCGCTAAATTACTTAGGTCAGCTCCTGAGGGAGGTCTATCACGGGAAAAACGCTTTTTTAAATCGTGCACAAAGACCTGTTCAAGGCCCTGACCAACAAACTACCAAAATTCATTCTCATCTTTTATTTTTGTAATTTCATTCATTTTCTTACGAATAGTAGCCACAATTTGAAAGAATTTTGTATTCTTATCCCCAAGTTGCAACCAATTAGCTTTAACTCTCTGAGCCGGCATAATTTCTTCACTACACAACATATGATTCAAATCATCTTGAAGATATTTTTCCTTCATCAAATCAACAGAATGTTACTTATAATTTGCTTTTGAAGCTCATCAATTTCATTTAACAACTCTTTCTTTTTCTCCTTTATATTGCCAAAAGTGTTCTTGTTCCATTTACAAACCAAAAATTTAAACTTACAAGCATACTCTAAATTTATCTTCAGAGTTAATATTAGGGTCACAATGCCAAGTATTTTGTAGAAATGTTTTAAACTGGGGATGTTTAAGCTACACAACCTCAAATTTTAAAAAGTAGTTATTCTTCTCCACACTAGAATTTAAAGATAACAAAATTGGACTATGATCAAAACAAAAAATTGGATAGTTATGCAAATGATAATCAGGGAACATATTTAACCAAATAGGGTTAGCCACCACCCTATCCTGTGACAACCCGTCCCTGAAATTACGTTTTTATTTATTTATTTTAATTGAGAGAATTGACGAAAATGCCTCTAGAGGTAAGGACTTTAAGTTCCATTGACCATCGTCTAGAGAAACGTATGACTTATTCTTTTAGCGTATTTGAGTAGTATTCGTTAGTACGAGCGCATAGGCGAAAGCCATTTGCGAGTCCGGATTATATTGGTATAGTTACAGACGTTTGAAATTAGTAATTTAAAGTTTAGATATAAATTATTTAAAAACTTCCCACCATGGGGGAAGGGGAACCAAGCAGAAGTGAGGGAAGGTGCCACGAGGGAGGAATCTCCCATCTGATGGGAGGCAGACGAACTAGAGAAGGAGGAGGTGAGTGGACCAATAGGAGGAAGAGAAGGGGAAAATGGAGAGAGGAGTGAGAGGCATGGGATCATGAACCCTTCCCTTTCAACCTGTGCATAACCTAGTTTCGACCCGATTCCAAAATCAGCGAATTTCCGCCATTTTTCTTGTTGATCACCACCCCCTATCACCTACAAATCACTCAAGTGACCTCCCATCCACCATCTCAGCCCAAAAACAGAGTCTTAGTTTCAATTTCCTAAAAGCCGACGCACGGCTTCATGGGTGACTAGGCGACGATCCACCCATTTCTGAAACACTTAACTTCAATCACTATCACCAAAACACTTCTTTAGAGGTCAGGAATAAAGCCCAAACAGTTTTAGGGGCGATGGTGTTGCGGATTGATTGAATCAAGAACACCTAAATTCTAGGGTTCCGACAAGTTTATGGTGATTTGAGGCTTTTCCCGGCCAAATTGGGCTTGGCCACAGGTGAAGATCGTTCGTGATCAACGAGAAAAATGGCGAAAATTTGTCGGATTTGGAATCAGGTCGAAACTGGGTTGTGCACAGGTTGAAAGGGAAGGGTTCATGATCCCGTGCCTCTCACTCCTCTCTCCTTTCTTCCATTCTCTTCCTTCCATTGGTCCACTCACCTCCTCCTTCTCTGGTTTGTCCGCCTCCCATCAGATGGGAGTTTCCTCCCCTGTGGCACTTTCCCTCACTTCTGCTTGGTTCCCTTTCCCCCATGATGGGAAGTTTTTAAATAATTTATATCTAAACTTTAAATTACTAATTTCAAACGTCCGTAACTATACCGATATAATCCGGACTCGCAAACGGCTTTCGCCTATGCGCTCGTACTAACGAGTACTACTCAAATCTGCTAAAAGAATAAGTCATACGTTTCTCTAGACAATGGTCAACGGAACTTAAAGTCCTTACCTCTAGAGGCATTTTCGTCAATTCCCTCGATTAAAATAAATAAATAAAAAATGTAATTTCAGGGACGGGTTGTCACATAATACTAACTTAGTATATGCATACCACATGGTCACATAAATATTACTTGAATTCAATTAAAAAAAAACATTTGTCTTTTAAGTATTACATACCCCAAAATAAGAGCCTAATGATAAAACATTAGTACATTACTACAAAATATCAAATGTTCAAGGATATGCAAAATAAAGGGAGTTGCGTTTCAAGGTTGAGCAACCTTGCATGTTTTTTTTTAAATAAAACCCTTCAATTTTATCAATCACCAAGGGAGATGGTATTATAATTTTGGCTTAATATATTATCTTCAAGAGTTATATTGACGATGTTTTTATTAGGTTTTAATGCGCTTTATAATTTTTTTAATCTCTCTTTGCCTTTAGTATACTAAAAAAATAAATAAAACTTAGATTTTTAAAATTTTATATAGAATAATAATACATATTTAATATACAATATATACATATAATATATGGCTATTGTATTTTACAATAAGTTTTTAGTATAAAAAATTAAAATAATCAAAATAACTTTTTTCTTAACGTGTCAAAACGGGTTACTCGCGTGTCACTTTCATGTAAACATGTTAAGAATCTGTTATTAACGGGTTCTTATTGTGTGACCCGATAAAGACTCGATTAGTTATCGTGTTGACCCGAAACTTGTTATTTTCATTCCTTTACGTGTCGTGTTAACAGATCGTGTAAAAAATTGTCAGATCTAATTGTGTTTCATCTTAATATGTGGGTTATTTGCTTAACAAAAAAATGAAGCAAAAAAAGTTATGGGCCAAAAAATTATCCCAATACCAATTTGGTATAATATCATGCCAACCGAATTTTATGATATACTGAAATTTGATATACCATACATGATAATGGTACTAAATTTTGCTATACCAAAAGTTTAGTATGAACATTGATAAGGAAATTTTAGTATGGTTACTATATCGAACTCACCCCTAATCTCAACATTGACATTTGCTTTTTAATTGTTAGCTAAAACATTGAAAATTAATCATTGCTTTTTCCAGCAAACCCTGGTAGTTAGTGTGACAACCCGTCCCTAATTTTATGTTTTATAAATTTTAAAAGCATGAATTGACTAAAATGCCCTAGAGGCAAGGATTTTGACTTCCGTTGGCCATTGTTTAGAGAGATGTATGAGTCATTCTTCTGGAGTATTTGCGTAGTAATCATTGCCACGAACACATAGGCGAAAACCGTTTGCGAGTTCGGATCATAACGGTATAATTACTGACATTTGAAATATTTAAAGTTTAGTTATAAATAAATTGAACTCCCATCTTGTGGGAAAGAAACCAATCATATTTTAAGCAAGAATAAAGGGACCAATCAATTATTTTGTTTAAGTGACCAATTAGATATGTTAGAAGGAGGACCAATCAGAAATTAAAGAGAGGGATCAGCCAATCAGGAAGGAGAGAGAAGAACCTCATCCCCTTCCCTTTCAATCCGTGCACACCACACAACCCAGTTCGACCTCCCATTTTCCAAGGCCGATTATGGCCAACTTCAGTGGAGTTTTTCAACGCCACCAGCACCATCTTGAAGCTCTCATTCCCCTCTATAAAACCCACCCAAGAATAACCTTGATTAACCACAGTATGTGGCGGTTTGAGGTCACGAAAGTTGACGAAAATCAATAGTGCTCCAGCCACTCTTTTCAATTTTCCGGCAAAGCAATGGCCGATGCCACCACTTAGGCTTGTAGCCCATCATCCCAGGATAAAATCCCGACCAACCTTGACCCAGTTAGACCATTGTAGACGACGAATCGACGCCGGGAAGCTTTAGGCACCCGCCAGCTTTGTGGACTTGTGGACAAAATTGACCATTTTCCGTCCACTTTTGGACTTCGTGGCTGGTGATGATCATTTGTGACGTCTCGATATTCATGTTAGGGAGTCGTGGCACGGACCTCAGGTGAGTGGGTCTTTTCCTTTTTATAGTATATATATGATTGATAGTTCCATAAATGCTTTTAAATTGATTTATGCATTTTATGCCATGTTAATATATATTTTAAAATACTATGATATGGTTGAGTTTTAGATTGCATCATGGCATATCCATATGCATATTACCTGCATATAATTCACAAAAGCATGTCCACCTGACATTGCATTTGGGACTAGTCACTGTTCTAAAAATCCCCACCTAGCACCGCCTAGACGTTTGAAAATTAAGAAAGTGCACTTAGACCCATTTAGGAGCCCGCCTAGCCTGCCTAAGCCCGCCCAGGCACCCGCCTAAGTCATGACTCTCCCTTAGATAAACAATCGATAACTTTCATTGTGCACTTTATATTGTCAATAAAATGTAAGAGACTTGTTGAACACTTGGATGAACAATTATTATATGTTTGTTCCCCATGTTTTCAATATGTTATAATACTTTATAATCTATATGTCATTTCATTTTGCAATTTATGTATTCCAATACAATTATATGTGTTTTTAAGTATAAATAGACACTTATTTATCTAATATATAATAACTTTACTCAAATTGGCCTAGTCCACATAGGCCTCCACCTAAACCCTACCTAGCCCTCCACCTAAACCTTACCTAGCCCTCTAGGCGCTTGGCCCCAACCTACCGTCCTATTAGCACCCTGCGTCTTTTAGAACCTTGGGCCTAGTAAAAACATTTATTTAATGCATTCACCATTCAACGTTCATAATATGCAGTAAAAGAGAGAATATCATACCTGATCATATCTAGCCATTAGATAGTAGATGTATTGAGTAAATGCATGTACCGTAGTCCGTCTTGTAAATTAAACTCAATCGTAGTGAACATTTTTATAAGGAGAAAACGATCTCAAATGGTTAAAGACATGCGACATTAGTCTTAAAAGAACACTATTTGTTTTTATTCATTTTTTTATTTTTATACAACGGTATTCTTCTCAAAGAAAATGAGGGATTGTGCTAAGTTACATATTGAGTTAAGTATGTTAACTATCGATCACAACACAAATATTATATGCCATTGGTGTACATGTTAATCAAATCTGAAACCTTTCACTTATTAGAAGAATACTAACTGGTATTAGCTCTTTAATTACATGTAAACCATGTTTTGCTACAAACAAAACTAACACATCAAATCAGAAAAAATAAAGGGATGTTATAAATAGGCAAAAGTTAGAGAGATAACCTTTGCTAGGGACATGAGTAAAGCAGGTGCAATGTAACACACAGTTTATTTTCGTAACTATAACACAAAAGAATTGCAGGTAAAGAGAAGAAGGAAGGGATATTGATATTATTGCTTTCACTTCTTTACTTTTATGTGTGTTGTGATCATATACGGAGTGCTCCTTATATAGAGCCATATCCGTGAAGAATCATAAAAGTGAAATGAGTGCCTTTTGAAAAACATCATACAACAACAGTGATACTATTCTTAAGTTTTCCTCACTTTTCATCTTTGTCTAAAACATGTGGGCATTCATTCCCACAACTTTTACAACACTCCTCCTTGGATGCCCACATATCAACATCAATTGCCTCCTTAAAACTTTGCTCAGAAAAACCCAATGGGGAAAAAAAAAAAAAAAAAAAACTGTAGCAAAGGAAAAAGAGTACAACTTTGCTTGGATTGTTGATATAGTACTAACTATGCTTATGTTGCCTCATTAAAACCTTGATAGGAAAAACCCAGTGGGAAAAATTCTAGTCGAAGGAAAAAGAGTACAACATGCATGTATCATGGATGCTCCCCCTAATATGTATCTCCTAGGATTCCGCGTTCTTTAAATTTAACTGATTGATAAGCTAACGTAATTCAATACCATGCACTAGCTTCTGAAACGTGCACTTTGGTAGAGATTTGGTGAATAGGCCTTCTAGATTTTCATTGGATAACTGTAGCCTTCTGAAGCTCATGTGTACTGAAAAACTTTTGGAGATACGTGTTTAGTCTTATTGCCCTTGATGAATCCTTCATTCATTTGGGCAACACACGGTACATTATCTTCATGAATAATAGTTGGAATGTCTATCTTTGAAGGTAGATCACATGAATTTTGGATGTGGTGGATCATTGATCTTAACTAAGAACATTCACGACTAGCTTCATGTAAGCAAGTATTTCTGAGTGATTGAAAGATGTAGCAACTAATGTTTGCTTCGTTGAGCACCATGAATTGTTGTATTTCCATAATTGAATAGATATCCAGTTTGTAAGCAAGCTTTATGCAGATCAGAGAGATAACCAGCATCTACATGTCCAACAAGGCTCTGGTCATCTATGGATTTCTTGAAGTTGAAGAGTCATATGTCTGTTGTGCCACAAAGGTATCCTAAAGCACCTTGACTCCTTTCTAATGACAAATTGTTGGAGCAAAGCTATCCTCGGAGGGAACAAATGTTTGGTCTTATACCTTGCTAACAAGTTGACTGAAAAAGCTATATCTAGTCTAGTACATTGTGCTAAATACAATAAAGCACCTATTGGACTCAGATATGGTACTTCTGGACCAAAGGCCATTTCATCATCTTGTTTTGTACGAAATGGATCTTTCTTAATGTCCAGAGAACAAATGACCAATGGCGTTCTTAGTGGATAAGCCTTGTCCATGCCAAATCGCTTTAGAATTTTTTCAATGTAAGCTAATTGATGGACCAAAATTCCATTAACATAATGCTCGATCTGCAGGCTAAGACAATATTTTGTTTTCCCAAGGTCTTTCATTTCAAATTTGCTTTTCAGATATTCAGCAGTTTTATTAAGCTCTTCAGGAGTTCCAACTAAGTTCATATCATCCACATATACTGCCACTATAGCAAACCCAGAATTTGATTCTTAATGAACACACAAGGGCAAATGACAATGTTGGTATATCTTTCTTTGGTCAATTACTCACTTAGACGATTATACCACATTCGTCCATATTGTTTCAGCCTATATAATGATCGCCTTAATTTGATTGAGAGCATACCTAGTGGTTTGTTAGTTGTTTTAGGCAACTTAAGTCTTTCTGGGACCTTCATATAGATGTCAGTATCTAATTCTCCATATAGATACGTGGTGATGATATCCATAAGTCGCATGTCAAATTTTTTCTGAAACCACCAAAGTTATTAAGTAACGGAACATAATTGCGTCCATTACAGGAGAGCATGTCTCCTCGTAATCAATTCCAAGTTTTTGTGAAAAGCCTTGTGCAACGAGTCGTGCTTTATATCTTGCAATCTTGTTTTTTCTTAATGTGCTATTCCTAGCGGGGTTTGGACTATTGGTCCAAAAACACTTCATCTTTCCCAGGGATTTAATGATGCCTGGATTGCATATTTCCATTTAGGCCAATCTTGTCTCTGTTTGCATTCATCAACAGAGCGGGGCTCAATATCATTGCTTAATATGAATTCAATGGCTACTGTGAATACGAATATGTCATCGATGATTATTTCATTTTGATCCCACAATTCATTATTACATGCATAATTTATGGAGATTTCTTTGCTTTCGTGTACTTTTGTCTCTTCAGAAATATGTGTCTCATCAAGGACAATTTCTTTTTCTGGAAGTACAAAATCATGAATTATGATTCGTCATTCATCTTCTTTTCCTGAATGATTTCATTTGGATTCAGCTGTGCCCTGATCTTCCTCTTTCGAGGGGCTAAATCTTTTGAACCTGGGGGTGTACCACGCTTTAGGTGTGCAACAGATGAATCATTCCAATTTATTTTGTCCAATAGGGACATCAACTCTTGTAGGCGCATTTGTAGATGATATATGTGATTTTGTCACTTTCGTAGCATTATTAAATGCATCTGGCATTTGATTAGCAATACTTTGAAGATGAACGATCATTGAGTGCTTTGTGGATCAAAATGAGATAAGTGGTTACAACCGATGTCAGTTCTTGCTGTTCTTCTAGAACGATCTTCTCTCCCTCTAACAGTGGGAAAACTGTCCCATCAAAGTGATAATTCGCAAAATAAGTTGTAAAAATATCACCTATCAAGGGCTCTAAATATCTAATGATAGATAGTGAATCAAAACCCATATAAATTCCCAGTTTGTGCTAAGGTCCCATTTTAGTATATTGTGGCGATGTAATAGGCACATAAACAGCACAACCAAAAACTCGTAAATGTGAAACGTTTGGCTTATACTCAAACACGAGTTGTACTGAGGAGTATTGATGGTTGGCTATATGTCTCAATCGAACCAATGATGCAGCATGTAAGATGGCATGTCTCCATGTAGAAATTGGCAATTTTGTTTTCATGAGCAAAGCGTGAACTATTAATTGAAGCCGCTTCATAAATGCTTCTGCTAAACCATTTTGAGTATGGATAGGAGAAACAGGGTGTTCAACATCAATGCCTAGTGTCATGCAATAATCATCAAAGGTTTGAGACATAAATTCACCAGCATATCAAGTCGGATTGACTTAATAAAGGTAATCTGGGAACTGTGCTCGTAATTTAATTATATGAGCAAGAAGTCTCGCAAAAGCTACATTTCGAGTAGACAAGAGGTAAACATGTAACCATCGGGTAAATGCATCAACCAAAACCATAAAATATCGAAATAGTCCAGAAGGTGGTTGAATAGGCCCACAAATATCTCCTTGAATTCTTTGCAAAAATGATGGGGATTCAGCATCAATCTTTAACTGTGATGGTTTAATTACCAACTAAAGAACAAGCCTTGCAAGGGTTATCATTTGATATAACAATGTGTATGCTCAATAATGGATGTCCATTAGAGTTGGTAATGATTCTATGCATCACGATGGATCTTGGATGACCCAGATAGTCATGCCAAAACATGTAAATTTTTGGATCAATTAACTTCTGGTTCATGACAGTATGTGCTTTAATACAATCCACTCGATAAAACATGCAACTTCTCAAATGTACGCTTATGGGTATCCTTGGAAGCAATGCATATATATTCCACATTTTCTGCACTTTTCGTTTCAACAAATTTCAAATAGATCGAGTAACATATACAAATTTCGAGTACATCAAATAACATACAACATATTTTGTATAGACTATATTGTTTCATTTGGTAACATGATCTGGGCTTTTCTTGAGAAATATTTTCAATCTCGAAGTATTGTATGCGTGGTTGTGCTGTCTGCAAGACAAATATCTCTGCCATTGCTTTTGTTTTGAGAATAACCATAGTTTTTATCCATGCTCTTTGAGTAAAGGAATCATAGTTAAAAGCAATATATTCATAATAAAAGGAAATTGAAATACAAGCTTTAAACTACAAGTTCAGATAATAAGGGTACATATGGGTTATGTTCAAACATAAAAATGATTCAATTGGACCGATATACTTCATTCCTTCTTTCCACAATGAAGTCTAAAACATCCATGTGGGTTGTGTTCAATTGCCTTGATAAATTAAATACTGGATCAGGTATATCCATTGGTTTAGCCCGGTCAATGAAATTGGTATATCCATTAGGTTGTGTTCAATCTCCTTGAGGGAGGCTTGATGCAGATCCACCAGATGTTTTGGGGGCACGGCAGGTATGTGCCCAGTGCCCATTACCACTAATTTCTTAGAGTTCTATTCATATGAGTTATACCCTTGTGGTGATTTACATTTTTGAAGCTCGATCTTGAATTATGCCTTGGACTTGGTTGTAAAACTGGACACCATGATTCTTACCTTTCCCATTCCACTGGCCTCTCCTATGGCGACGTCCTCGTTTGTAATAATTGCCACGAGAGGATGTGGTGTTCACTTCAAGGTAAACAACATTCATTTCTGGGAATAGTGCCGATCCAGTAGGTCAGGACTAATGATTTTTCATCATGAGCTCATTGTTTTGTTCAGCCACAAAGATCATCGATATCAACTGGTTATACCCAATAAAGCCTTGCTCTCTAATCTCTATACTACTGTTCCATGAACACGTTGGAGGCATGAAAGGTGCTGAAAGTCTTTTCCAACATATCTTCCTCAATGGTATTCTCCCCACAAAGTTTCATCTGGGAGCCAATTATGAACATTGCAGAGTTATACTCGGCAACTGTCTTGAAATCCTAGATTCTCAAGTGTGTCCACTCATAATGAGCCATTGGGAGAATCACCATTTTCTGGTAATCATATCTATTTCTCAATGCCTTCCAAAAGGCTAATGGATTTTCAACCGTTCGGTACTTGCTCTTCAATCCTTCATCAAGGTGGCGACGGATAAAGATCATGGCTTTTGCCCGATTTTGAGAGGATGCATTGTTTCCTTCCTTGATGGTGTCTCCAAGGTTTCCTGCCTCCAGATGGATCTTGGCATCCACTACCCAAGTAAGGTAGTTTTTCCCAGTAATATCAAAGGCAACAAAATCAAGCTTTGCCAAGTTCGCCATTTTCTTTTTCTGAAAGAAAAATGAGATGTGTAAAAACTTGTAATAATATGTATTCTAGAGGAATGTAGTGTTAGAACTTCTGATTCTTACAAATTTTTCATTTTGATCTTCAAGCCAAAATGATAACCACTCGAAACTTCATGCTCGAGATTTACATAATTAATAAGGAAGGCAACTGTACCACACCATTCTATTGAAACAATATAGCATATGATGGGCGATTATACTGCACCACCTAAAATTGCAGTAAAATTAAACCTGCAGTTCAAGATGGGCGATTGTACTGTACCATCTAAAATTGCAGTAAAATTAATATAAATAAACACTGGGTTAGTAATCAGGAGCTACACCAAACAAGAAATAAAAAATATAAGTAATTGTTATACTGAGAACTAGGAGAAGGCATGGTGCTAGTAGATCTTGGCGATGGTACATCAAGCAGGTGAGGCAGATGAGGAAGAACAGTAAGATCCTTGGAAGAAGCATTTTTTGGCGAAGGGAAATGAGAACTGGTTAGGGTTAGAGAGTTATGCTAATAACGTGTTACAAAAGTTAGAGAGATAACCTTTGCTACGGACAAGAGCAAAGCGGGTGCAATGTAACACACAATTTATTTTCGTAATTATAACACAAAAAGATTGCCGGTAAAGAGAGGAAGGAAGAGATATTGTTATTATTGCTTTCACTTCTTTTCTTTTCTGCGTGTTGTGATCATACACGGAGTGCTCCTTATATAGAGTCATATTCATGAAGAATCATAAAAGTAAAATGAGTGCATTTTGGAAAACACCATACAACAACAACAATGCTACTATTCTTAAGTCTTCCTCACTTTCATCTTTGGCTAAAATGTGTGGGCATTCACGCCCACAACTTTTACAACAAGGGAAGTAGTATTGGCACTCTAAACATTTAATTGTGCACTCCTTAAGATTACTTTTGTAGTCCTATATATAAAAAGTTTGGAGTAGATAATTAAATTTTAGAGTGTCAATAACAGTTCTAAAATTAAAATTTATTCACACTTGTCAAAATGCGAATTTCTATATTGAACGATTTCTTACATGTAAGGCCAAATATTTTCAATTTTAAAGTTAGAGCAATAATAAGGAAACTCTCTCAATATGGGACTTTCTATGGACACTTCATGTTTTTGGCACAATGTTTTATAATGTTGCATATAAATTGTGCTAAAAACATGAGGTAGCAGAGAATCCATGTAGAGTTTCACTTTTGAGAGTCTCTTTAGCAGTTATAGACCAAAAATGAGATATTGAAAATAAAAGTTGTTATCTACCTGGGAATGCATACCTATATGAGAAATGCTAAGGAAACTCTTTTATAGTAAAACTTTCCATAAACTCTCCGCCACCTCATATTTTTTGCACAATATTTCATAATATTGACATAAAAATTATGCCAAAAAGATGAGTTGGTGGATAGTTTCACTTTTGAGAGTTTCTATGCCTAGATATACATCATTATTTTGACAGAAGCTGACTTGATGAAAAGAAGAACAGAAAAGGCGCACACCAGTCTACACAAACGTTTGTGATTTGCAAGAAATTTTCAGTGTAACCGGCATACGAGATGGTACACTATACAAATGGTGGGATATGTGTGTTAAAAAGTTAATAACTTAAAAAATAAAATTTCTCACCACTTACATAAAAACACATGGTGTATCACCCGTGTTCACGTTACAATGAAAATTTTCTCGTGATTTGCATTTGGAGACTTTTGATGACAGATATTCCACTAAATTTCCCAATAATTTTTTTTGATGTCAGATGACATTGGAGATTATTTTCAATTTTTTGGTTCAAATGCTCTGAAGCTAGCTGATGGATTTCAAACATTTTGTTCCTCTTATCTGCATCTGGGATGAAGCGTGGTTTAGCTCTTCAGCTTCAACCAATATTTTCATCCACGGAGTTGTTATTGGCATTTAAAAAATATCACCATGTACTCCAAGTTTATAAAACCTGAGGAAAATTAATATAAAGAGGAATACCTAATGATATTTTTGAAATGCCAATAACACCACTAGTTCATTATTCATTCGAAGAAAATTAAACAATGGAACTTTAGAAAGTCTAAACAATAAAAAGTGATCAAGTTTTGCAGGTTTAGCTTTCAATAGATTGAAACAAAAACAGATCACTTGAGATCATGATCGAAATGTTGCACCTGAACAGCTCAATAATCCCCATCCAAAACACTTCAAATATAAAACAATGATACTTCCGTGGAAAAATAGCATTGTTTCTTTCATGGACACGAGGATCTAACCAGAAATAAATCTTATACGGATTTTGAAACAATAAAACTCATTCAAGACATAAAGGACGAAGGGAAACTAGTCCTGCAAAATTTCATCGCCGCTATCGATGTCTCTCTCCCTCTCAAGATCCTTCTCCTTTTATGTATAATGTAAGTATTTTCTATCTTTGTATTCATTAGCTCTCCCAATGTATAAATATCTCTATACATCATCTTTTCCGGGTTTGTGAATGTGACCTTTCCAGCTATGATTTTCGGATTTTGCATCTTCATCATCTTCGTCATCTCCACCAGTTCCGGTTAATTGGAGGGGACCTTGGGGTGAGCCAGACTGGGAACTACTAGCCTTTGAAGAGTCTGTGTATTGATCATGGGACGTCCACAAACCCCCCAAAACAACAGCTTGATTTTTCGGGGCTGCTGTTGTGGCGCCTGGAACTCTTCTTGTGTGAAGTCGGTATTTCTGCATTGACAAAAGAAAAATTGCTCAAATTTCAACATCAACATTCAGTGTCAAAAGTAATAAAAGTCCTTGACGTGCCATTTTATTCTTTCAACGGATGAACATTCCTGAGGGGCTTCCTCAAGAAGCCAAGACCTTCTCCTTTTGTAACTTTGAAAAATTTGTACACAATCAAAGAGAAGCAAAGAAGAAGGGGGGAACTCAAAACCGACCTGCAAATGGCTCTTCACTTCGTCATTCGTCAAGCCATCAACCTGCATAAGTTCCCTAATTTGCTTTGGTGTGGCCACTGCAAGATCATAAAATCTCAAGTAAGACACTGCATATGGTGGGGCAAAATAGAGTGTAGTAATCCACCGCAAAACAATCAATCCATCTTTTGGGCTACCAAATCCATGAATATCAGTTATGCAATGGATATTCGGTCTCTCTACAGATTCATGCGAATATCCTTACACAAGATTACATACGTTGATTGATGGCACATAAATATTTGTAGCACACTGCACACTACAGGTCAACCTTTTGAAAAGTAAAGTAGCCAAAGAAGGAAATGCCCATACATGCATCTTTTGCAAATTCAAAGTCCAAACATTCGACAATCCACAGTTCCAACGTGAAAACTAATGAATCCAGTCTATGGAAACTAAACAAATATGCAAATCAAATAAAGTCGGGAACCAACTCCAAGTTAAGTGGTTAGAATCTAGACTCAATATCTAACTGTTGACGAAAACAAAAGTTCCAATATCTTACTTTACATTAGGACCTGCATTTTCAGATTCAATATCTAACTTTTGACGAAAACAAAAGTTTCAATATCTAACCTTGTGAACCTCCAAGTTGCTGCAAGGTATTGACGAATCTCCGATGCAACTCCGGCGACCAACACCTTCTCTGTTTCCGGCTAGTTGGCTGCTGCGGCAGAGTGCGCATATTGGATTGAGCATTGGCAGTAGGGAAGGAGGTTGACCGGCCACAAGTGGATCTTGAACCACTGGAAGTCGATTCCTCCCTTGGATTCTTAATCCCTGGAGTGAGCAGAGACAGCCCACGAACTGGCAATTCCTCCTTCTCTTCTAGCCTTACCGGCGTCACAGAAAAAGCAGGGTACCCCTTAAATGGCATAAATGCTTTTCCTCCAGTCCTATTTCCACATGTCTGGAAAGGATCCTCATTTGCTACCCCGTTTTCTGCTTCATTTCTCTGCCATAATTTTATCAGATTATCTCAGTTAGAAGATAAATTTCAATAATTTTATGTAGTTTTGTTTAGAAGATAAATTTCAATGCTTTTATGTAGTTTTGATGTTTCATTCGTTTACCTTAGAATCAATTTCGGAAACTCGCTTTCGATCATATGGGAAATCACTAGAGGGATGTTGTTGATAATTATCAGTGTTCCAAAGCTGAACAGAGCTCATCCAATTCTTCTTATCCCTAGAGTCTTTTTCTTTCTTATTGTTATTGCTACTTCCTCCCTTGTTTTTATCACAATCATTCTTCAGTGGTATGAATTCTTCCAGCACTGGTTGAATATCTGGAGCCGTACATTGCATTGCTTCTTCCTTCAGAGCTCGAATCACTGCAAACAATATGAACAAAAACAACCCAGCAAAAGAAAAGTTAAAAAAATAAGAACCCATCAATCAATATCTTCAAAACTCAAAACCCATGATCCAAAATCAACAGAAACCAAAAACCCATTTCTGAAATCGAACTAAATGAATTATTTCTGGATACCCATCTATCGAAATCATCAGGAATCCAAAACCCATATCCCAAATTTTTAAAAAGCTGTGAAAGAACTGGAAAATGTGTATAACGAACCATCGTTCAAGAGGAGCATGCAGAGAGGAAGCTCGCGCTTGAAGGCGTCGATCTTCCTCATCTCGTCCTCCAATCTATTGACAAAATCGTCAAGCTTGGACAGCCTCTCGGACACATTTCCGATCATTGAAACCTCCTTGAGGAAATCACTGATCGTTTTGGGCACAAACATGGGTCTAAAATCCAAGCTCAGTTCTGGAGGAACCGAAGACATTTCAATTTTTGGAGATTTAGATCCTTTCTTTCTTTCTTTTTTCCAGATAATTGGTTTCTGCTGTAATCTCTCTATCTTTTGTGTGAATTAACCAGAGAGGTGGAAACAAAGAACCAGAAATAGTGAGGATCTATTTACATAGGAGATGATGTTATACATATATAGTGATTGATGAAAAATGGAAAATGGAAAGGCGTGAGGAAGAAGAGAAGATTCTATTGAGGGAGAGAAAGCACGGCCAGGTTTGAAGGGTTTTGAAAAGTCTCTTTCGTGGCGTCGCATATTTTATCTACCGTTCCGTGCCTCCGGAGTATCAACTCGGGCATCAAATTTTTTTTTTTTTTTTTTTTTTTTTGAAACCTTTTAGGTTAGTTCACTCAGTCATTGAAAATCTATTTAAAATCACACTTTAACTCCCTCATGTTTTGGTCGACTTCAATTTCAATTTTATACATTTGTTCTTTATTTCATTTCAATTTTATAAATCTGTTAGAAATTTGTTACGTTAATCGTTGAATAATGACGTAGTAACAGTAAATTCCACATTTGTGTTAACATGGTTGCCAAACTTATGTCACATGACCAAACAATTAATAAAAAATATTTAATGATTGATGATTACTTCACTTCATTTAATATTTTATCTAAAAAATTAAAAAAATAAGTAAAAATAATCACACATCTTTCCCTTCCTTGAACACGGCAACAACACCAAAAGCAGAACCCCCGCCTCAAGTTTGATGAGTCTGAATCTTCTAAAGAGCAAAAGCGACGATGCCCCTTGATAGGGAGAACCCTAGGGGCGCGACCAAAGAAGATCACCCTCGTATCCCCATCAAGGCAAAGGTCTTGGTCAGGATCCCATTTTCTCCAGCAATGGAGTCCATGCCACCATTAGGGACACTATCTTAGCCAATATTCAAGTCTTTCCGCAGAGACTCTAATCCGGATTGTTACATCATGCACTACTGTAACATCATGGCACTGTATAGGTGCTTGGTTGTGCAAAATGTTCCCATCCACCTTGAAATGAGCCGCGATGAGGTGGTTCTCAGAATTGCCGGCTAGGTCCATCGACTGCTTTCAAAGCCTAGCTGATCTTTTTACAAACACCTACCTGAAGCGTTTTCGTGTGAAACTTGCAGAAGTAGAAAAAGTTAGACGACATATTTGCCACTATGGCATTCGAACAAGGTTTTTATGTTCACTTTTCTCTATCCCAAAAACTAAACAAGAGGAAATATGATTGCGCCATTTTGATTGAGTGTTTTGACATGGCAGACGATCTCGTTGACTGGAATGATAAGACAAAAAGGATAGTTGCCAATGTGGACTATGCCAAGAATGCTGGTTGAAGGAAAAATGACCAGGATACCCCTCTGCCTTCTCCATGTTAGGCGGATAGAAGAGGCTACTGAGACAGGCAAACCCCTCCAAAGCCAAAGGACAAACCATACCTCAGGCCTCCAAAACCTTTCCCTGAACATCCGACAAAAAATAAAATAAAATAAAATAAAATGAATGACTATTGCTTATTCCACCCACAAGAATATCGACCACATGACCAGAAGTTGCCACATGCTAAGAGATCATATCGAAAAGCTTTATGACCAAGGACATTACTAGGAGTTTGTTAGCGACATGGCAAGAAAAGAAGGATTAACTAAACCAAAACATAGGGATAGGTTCGACAAGCATACTAATGATGAAGATCGCTGCCTGGCAAAAAAGTCCACCCTTAACATCAATTGCGTCTATGGAGAAAACTAGGCCCCAGAAGGTAAAAAAATGGGCAAATAGATTGCAAGGAAGCCAATCCCCATCACCTTAAGAGGTACCCCTCACCGGCGCCTTTAAATCAATTATTAAAAAAAAAAAAAAAAACACCCAAACTACATGCGATTTGATTCCCTTCCCAGGATATATAGGCCGTCCATTCCGGACTCAATCGCAACACCGCCGTTTGCGCGAAGACAAGTCCATGGAAAACTCATCTCCTAATGCCCCTGCCATAGGCTTATCAACAAAGATGATCTTTAATACAATCTTATATTATATCATTTTTTTTCTTAGAACTACACCAGTGATTTTATACTCATTCCCAGAGACACGTAGGCATCCGGATTCAATCACATTCCCTTGTCAAATGACCATGAAATTTGTTTACCTTAAGTTTAATGATTGTTCAATTCTTTTTATTTTTTGATGGTGTAGGGAATACCTAACCATTCAAGCAAAAACATAGACTTTGAGAGCTTTACAAGATTACAAGTCTAAAAATTAAAGTAACTGTAACATCCCACATCGCCCAGGGGAGTGGATCATGTAAGCCGTATATGTATATTCTCATCTCTACCTAGCACGAGGCCTTTTGGGAGCTCACTAGCTTTGGGTTTCATCGGAACTCCGAAGTTAAGCAAGTTCACACGAGAGCAATCCTATGATGGGTGACCTACTAGGAAGTTCTCGTGTGAGTTCTCAAAAACAAAACCGTGAGGTCGTGGTCGGGGCCCAAAGCGGACAATATCGTGTTACGGTGGAGTCGAGCCCGAGATGTGGTGGGGGCCAGGGCCGAGATATGACAATTTGGTATCAGAGCCAATCCCTGGCCGGAAGTGTGCAAACAAGGATGTCGAGCCCCTAAGGGGGGTGGATTGTAACATCCCACATCACCCAGGGGAGTGGATCCTGTAAGCCTGATATGTATATTCTCATCTCTACCTAACACGAGGCCTTTTGGGAGCTCACTGGCTTCGGATTCTATTGAAACTCCGAAGTTAAGCGAGTTCGCGTGAGAGCAATCCTATAATGGGTGACCCACTAGGAAGTTCTCGTGTGAGTTCCCAGAAACAAAACCGTGAATGCGTGGTCAGGGCGCAAAGCGGACAATATCGTGCTACGGTGGAGTCGAGCCTAGGATGTGGTGGGGTCCCGGGCCGGGATGTGACAGTAACGCTGTCAGATGAGTCACTTTTAGCCAATTCGGTATTAATTGGTTAGCATCTTGAGAGACTCAAGCCATAATAAGTGTGGTTACGATACGACTACTTCTTTTCCGGACAAACATACTAAGTCAAGTATGTTGTGCGACACCATGTGTTCAGCAAGTCTGAAGGGGCATCCAAACTAGGTAATCCTCAAGAGAAATTTTACCCTAAAGGAGCTTTGATACCTGGAAATACCCCGGCTAAGTCAGTTAAACTAGTCTGATAAAAAACGCTCAGGTCTGACGTATAGTATCCTACAAAAGGATTCCAAAAGTATTTCCGATCCGACAAAAGGTAATGTTTTTCCAAATCAACATTTGCGTGGGGGGCTTCAAGCTATGTTCGAGGCCCTCAAACTTACTCATGTTTCGCTCTGTCACTCATTACTTAGAAGTTAGCTTACTTTGAAAAGATTGACGGATTAAACTATACTCTACAATGTATAAGCAAAAGATGGAAAGCTTTTAGCCTTAATCGCTCAAGCAAGAATTACTCAGAAGGTTATAACATCATTCAAAACATTGTGCATTCATAAGGAAAAGTTTGGCAAAAGAAGAAAAATGCCTGCCCATGATTGTGCAAAGAAATTCAAGATAAGGATAAGACATGCTCTCATCGTAGCTAAATAATAAGATGCAAAAAAATAAACTTAATGACTATGGTTCATTATTAGCAGTCACATCCACAGACCCCTTGGACCTATTGAATAAGGGTTAACATGAGTAACATTAGGATCAGTCGAATAACCTCTTTCGATGGACCCTCGAATTTAGAAGATGACTCGCTTCCTTCAGATATCACGAGCTTCGCCGCTTCAGTCGTAAGAGAAGAAAGCAAAGGCAAACCAACCTCTCTGATTTCCGCCAGCAAATGACTCGAATCCCATTCGCCACAATGGCCTTAGCTTGCATAACTAGCGAGATATCCCTGGTTGTACTCATGCTCCGTTGACTCTTTAAACAACTTCTTGACCTCCGCCAATTCCACTTTATTTTGTTGAAGGATTTTCGTATGGAACTTTTTACTTTGCTATGTTTCCTTTTGAGCTGTATCTAAGGCTGATTGAAGAATGGCTTGGTCAGCGTTCCACCAGCTTTACTCCTAAGCCAACACTCACTCTACTTCCTTTTTAATTTTAGTGCTTGGTTGACGTTGTCTCAGCATCACGCAAATGCTCTACTAGCGCACCTCTCTCGGCATTTAATATTGTTCGGCATCCAGAAACACCTCCATCCTAAAACTCTTCTCAAACAAACTCATTTCAAACTTAATCATGTTGCCTAGTTTGCTCTTATAGGTTGCCTCGATCTTCGAGATATTGTCTGCTTGACCTTGAAGAAAAGCTTTCATCCAAGTGTTTGTCTAAAAAGGAGAACAGTCCTGAAGACCAGGAAATAGGGGAAAATGGCATGAAAATCAAAAAGAAGAAAAAGCTAACCCCATATCTGTTATGGTATCATTTTTCCAAATAATCAGCATCGGCGATCACCTCCTAAAATCAGAAAAAAAAAAAAAAAAAAAATAGACAGTTGAACGAACTAAGGCTTGGGCGTGCTTGGTGTTACGCATGACACTTACGTTAATGAAAAGCAGCTCTGAAACATGATCATGCCTGATCACTAAACATTGTGCTCTGGATGGAGTTACTTCAGAAGAGACGAACATGGCAGGTGGCGCTTTCGGGGGATCGTTGACCCTTCTCCTGCTTACCAAGATTGAATCATGGATCAACGAAGTGGAAGCCCGAATTGGAGAGCGTTGTTATTGTAGTTGTTGTTATTGTTTTGACTGTGGCTATCTGTGTGTGACATTCGGGGATGCCTGCCCCTAAAGAACTGCGACATAATTCTTATTCTTCCTGAAAGGAGGTTCACTTCCTTCCTCGCCATCAACCGTTGGAGACTGCTGAAGACCATTCTCAACTAAGGAATTAAGATCAACAATTTCCAAGACCTTTTCCTAACGGCCGCCAGAGCTACTCGCTAGTTTAGATTTTTTCTCAGAGACTTTGACATGGGTTTCTTTTGCTACAACACCTTCAACTTTCTTTCTCTTATTCTTCTCATCTTATGGAACATCCCTCGTAGTTTACGGAGTTAAAGGTACCCTGGCGACTTTGGCTTCAAGCTATTTCGGGTCTAGGATGGGTTAACTAGAGTAAGGATCTACAATGACATCCCTCCTATGCTTTCTTTTTCTCTCATGAGCTATAATCCATTTGCGACTCTGATGTGCAACCAGAATAATCTGAAAGACCCTATTAAAGAGCTGAGGGTGGCACTGACCAAGACTCATGACATTGTTGTTACAGTTAAGATTTTCAACGGGCTTGTTAGGGACTTTAGCTTTGCAGATCTCATTCCCAGTTCTCATCGACGGAAAAGATGTCTCTGTACCAGTCTTTGTCCTAACAAGGCAAATAGGGACCACCTAAGGTTAGAACGAGATTGGAAAAAAGTACTAGGTCTCAACATTTTTCCATATCGTATAGAGTATACAAAATTCTAGAAGCCTAAGTTAAGTGTTGTATCAGTCATTTTGATGCTCGAAGCAAGTAATAATATGAATAGAGGAGTGAGGTTGCAAAGGCCAATTTGGTAGTAGATCAAAATCTCCTTCAACAAAGGTGACAAAGGGAACTTTAGCCCCAAATCCAAGTCCTAGGGATGAATCATGGTACAAGGGTGACTGGATTCAGAAGTTTAGGAGTGGACCAGTTATATGGTTGTCCTCTCACCAGACTTTGCAGTCGTTTAATTGATATCTACGACTAGCAAGAAAAGCCTTCTTTTTCTCCTTGTTATGAACTCTGACCATGGGAGGATCAAAGAAATCAACAAGATCAGCATGAGGTACGAAATGAATAGACAAAATGGCGGCCATATTTTCTGAAGGGATGAAGTAATTTGACAGAGGGAAAATTTTTCAAGGAAACTGAAAAGTGAGGAATTTGAATTGAAGAAATGAAAAGACAACCAATATGTTTCTTGGTGGATACCGAAATTAGGAATTTGGTAAAGAGAAGAAGACGAAGTTTGAAAGATATAAGAAGACATTTCAAATAATCTAGCCGCTGAATGCAAACCAACTTCTCTTGGGATTGACAAATCTGACGTTTAAAATAGGTGAAGAGTATCGGAGGTAATTACTTGTTTTTCGTGCACACGTAACAAACACAATGTTTCATCATTACAAAATTTATGACAAGGCACTATAGACTACACATTTGAATACAAACCGCCTCCACTACTCTGCAAGGAGTCGAGTCACCATATGAAGCCAAAAGACCAAACAAACAATACATATTCCAGCTTACTCCGAAAGGCATGGTCTTTGGATAACTATCCATCTTCAAGAAGAACAAACGTCTTTCGGATACATAGTTAGGGATAATTGTGGGACCATGATTTTCTAAGGCTGGAGTAAGGCTGATCCGAATATCATTATCTCAAAAGTCTGGTCATGGACTCACTAGCTCCAAGCGCAATTTGGATCAAATGGAGCAGCGATGCCACCATCACTATGTTCTAGAGCAATAGTCGAAGTTAAAGTGACTTTGCTGGAATGACCATACTTGGTCTGCAAGACACGGGATCTGATCCAGTATGGAATCAGCCAAATCTCAATAAGTCTTTGAGTTCCTACAATCTAAGGATTGGCGTGCGCCGTAATTAATCATAACTCCTAAGAGGGTGAAATATCTACTTCTAGATATCTTCTAGGATTCTCCCGACTTAGAATAAGAATTCTATCTTAAAAAAGTCTTTCTCTCAGTTGGTATAAATACACCTCTCTAGGGTTTGTCTCTAGTAATGCAGCTTTGCACTCTAATTTTCTTGCCCATACTTAAGTCTTATACTTGATTACTAACTTAACCATGGGAGAGCCTTTGGCTGGCACACAGCCCCCCACCCGGTTTAAGGCTTGCTCACGATTATTTGTTCTTTTACAAGTTACACGAATTTGTGCATCTCCACCACTCACCGCAATGAGCTATTTTAATTCCAACAAGTGTCAATTTTCATTCATTCTTATGGGGAGTAGTAGGGCTGGAAAAAATTCCTGAAAATCTCGATCTTGATTGAACTCGAACCAAAATTAACTCGAAATTTTCAATTTTTGAACATTTTCGGTTCATTTATTATCCCGAACTACCCAGTTCGGATTGGTATTCGGTCTAGCATTTGTGGATTTAGGTTTTACCCGAACTAAACCTACTTTAGATAATTACCTCAAAAATGAGGCTGCAAGGATTCAATCCCCTGATCTCTCCTTGGAGAATCAAGGAACTTCACCACTAAGCCAACTCTCGATTGCTAATATTTTAATACAGAAAATATATTTATACGCTTGATAACTATCAGTTACTTATACTTAGCATTTTCATTAACCCTAGCCGCTACCATTTTCCATTTATGCAATTTCATCTCTCCTCTTGATTTCAATTTTTAGAGCTGTATCTTCACTCTCAAACTCTCTCTTTCTCTCGGTGGTTCCGCCACTAACACTTCACTCACCACCTCTCTCTCCTCTCCTTTCAGCGATGTGGTATTGCTTTGTGCAGGTTCTATCATGCCTTCCAAATTGTTCTACCAATTTAAAAGCAAGTCATATTCTATTCCCTTAAAGAGTTGGAATTTGTGGTGCAACTGCTGCAAACTGGAGATTTGGAGGAACTTGGGTATCTAGTTTTTGACTTAGGGCTCAAATTAGGGATTTACAAATTGGAAATTTGGGGATTTGTCTTTGTTTTTCTTTGATTTGGGATCCCAAAACGTACAAAAATACCAATTTTTTTTCAGAAATCCCAAAAATTGGGAATACCGAAATTTCGGTTTAGTTTCGGTATTCATAATATTGTCCTAAAAAAGTTCGGTTTAGGATTCGGTTTGTGTTGTTTGGTTCGGGATCCCGTCCTAAACCACCGCTTGGATGTAGCATAAACCCAACCACCAATTTGAGAATTATCATCAACTTTGAACTTTGGCTACAAAGCTCGGTGGTCTTTTTTGTTTTTTTTTTTTAACATTTAGATTTAGATCTCAATGTTTAAATCTCGTAGTTCATTTTAGATACAACGTGCTATTTTTGGTCATTTTGTATGAAACATATCTCATTCAGGTAAAAGTTTCTTTTCAAAAATTTGGTTCTAGTTATGTAACCCACTTTTTGTTGCCAACTTGTAGTAGGTCAAACTGTTAAGTTTTTAATGGGAAACTGGTGAGGGCCACCAAAGTGGAATTTTCACGTTACGACCAATCTATGTTCATTGAGATCTATATAGATATTTATGACTTACAGCCCTTCATCGATATTTGTTTAGAAATATTTTTCAATCATCATTTTTCTCGTTCTGCACACTCCTGTTTCTGCATTTAAATTTCTTTTACTCTTTTTTATTTGAAAGTTACAAATAAACAAGAGTGTAAATAAAGAGAGCAAAAAAGTGTAGTTTCCCATTTGTTGTATATTCATGTGTTTATTTAACAAGTAGATGTTCCGGAAAATGAAAAACAATCAGTAAAAAATAATAGAGTTATAGTATTTCTTTTTCATCCGCAGAACCTTCTGTGTTCTTGCCTTCTTGGTAGTGCCAACTCTTTTCCCACTAGGCTTTGGCTCGGTGGATCACCAAATTTGTTGTTTCCCTTCCTTTTTGGATTCCAAAACCCAAAATTTAGGTCATCTTTGCTGAAAGGTCCTCAAAGTCACCAGCGATTTGGCGTGTTCAAGTAGGATTAATCCCCACATAAAGTGCGATTAGGTGTTGGAATTAGGAAAACGTTTTCTTACCAACCCTTGTTCTTTTGTTACAAACGATATAAGTTATATAGTAAATATTAAGAGGAGACAGGATTTGGACTCGAAATGGACCTTTACTACCATGACAACTTACCAACACTTTGATATATCATATTATCATACATTTGTAAATGACTTGTACTTCAATTTGTAAAGAGTATTCAGCCTTGCAACTGAAGTCTTAACTTCGATTCTCTTCCCTCAATATTACTTGTATCAAAAAAAGTATTCCACTCTTTCCATATGCAAGACTAATTGAACTAGTCATGCATTACCTATTACTCTAGCGATTAAAAATTTACCACAAACTCATAACCATAGTTTAGTTCTCTCATTTGATCTAGTAAGCGTCTCCGATGATAGGCACAAATTGCCTCCAAAATATGCCTTATTGGGCAGCAAGCTTTTTCAATGGGGTGTGCTATCAACACACTCATTTTTGCTTGATACACACCCTCTTAATTTGTAGCCGTCGACTTGACAGAATTAAAGAAGATCAAATGACAGAATTTAACAAGTCCGCACACCCTTTTTCAAAGGATGAGGTGTAATACTCTTCTTGAACATGAAATATAATTAAATTTACATTTTTTTTTTACATTTTTAGAAGATGAGCTAGCCATTTAAAGAGAATAAGATCCCAAATTTATAGCTCTCTCATTGTGTCATAACTCATATTTATATATACTGAAAATGTAAAATAAAATGTGAATGTAGCTTTCACATCTCAAATTTATATCTTACTATTGAAGATTCTCTTAGTTTCGACTTTGTTAAAAGAGGTCATGATTCTAAATTTCACGAACCACCAAAAATCCAAATATATCTAAGTGATTGTGATTTGCATAAACTGATTAACCACATTTTAAAAGCAAACAAAATAGAGAGCAATTATTATTGGTTCTTGACCATACAACATGTGATTGGGTGATGTTTATGGACCAATCAATGTCATCAAAGGTGGCTAAAAATTTAGAGATGAGGAATCTTGAGAAAATTGGTGGGGACAATTTCGATATCGGCAGAGATTTTCAGTTGGAACAAAATATATGTTAATGTTGGGAGAAAGAGGACGGGAGAAGAAGATGCCCTTTACAAGCAAGAAAAGACCGACTTTTACAGCCATGAGATTCCCATTTTCTCTTATATAGTCCATAGAATTCAAGAATCTATCTCTATTTTCTATTCTTTATTCTCTGCTCTCTCTCGAAGCTGCTCCACCAAATTCAATTGTTTTTGTTTTAATTAATTTAAAGCTTAAACAAAGAAAGTTTGGATTGGATCCGGCTCCAATTCTCGCATCTCCATTAGGGTTTGTCGGATGCTTGTAATCAAAGAATCTTTTACTATATCAATAAAATTAAAAATCTTTAACGTTGTAACGATCAATGTCTATATACATGTATATTAGAGAAGATTATATATAATCAGCATGTAACATGAAGATAGTTGAGCTAGACTATAGGCTGGTTTGGTATTGCTGTGCTTTGAAAAAAAGCTGCTTCTGTTGTGCTGTGAAAAAAAGCGGCTGTGAAAAAAAGCCAGCAGAGTGTTTGGTAAACTTTTTTGTGAAAGTGCTTTTGGAAAAAAAAGCAGTATTATAGTGTTTGGTAAACTTTTATGTAAAACAGCTGTGACTGTGTAAAATGACCAAAAAGGGTATAATACTAGATGTGCCATTAATTTAATTTTCTTAACCAATAAAGGTGAATTACTAAATATACTTTATTTGTAAAACAAACATATTTATAAACTTTATCTTAAATATTAATTAGTATGACAAACTACTTCAATTGAAATATTTTAGACTGAATAGTTAGAATTCATTAGTACAATATTGTTAATGTACTTAAAAGTCTAATTAGATACATTCATCAAATTTTATTATTAAATTTAATCAAATACTAATATTTTACCTTTTTTCTTCTTTCTAGAATCATCTTCTTTCAACTTTTTTTTCTTTGTTCGACATCTTCTCTCTATCTAAACCTCTCTTTTTCTCCGCCCACTGTTTACCTCTCTTTTCTCTGTACCTCTGTCTTCTCCCATCTTCCTTTTTTCTTCCGATCCACCTCAAATTACTCTGGCCTCCTTCTTATTTTTTAAAGTTTGAAACTTTGTATTTATTTTGTTTTGCCTCAAAGAAAACGGCATGGAGCGGGTGCTGGAGCTGCGGGTAATTGGAGCGAGCTAAAACTTTGTATTTATTTTGGAATTGAGGGCTCGAGGACTTTCTAGGAGAGGGCACAGAAGTGCTTAGGCTTAAAGCTGTGGTGTGGCGTTGGAGAAAGAGGTGCAGCGACGGCGGTTGTGCGGAGAGAAACGAAAAAGAGGAGGAGGAAGAGGTGCAGCGGCGGGAGGGAAGAGGGTTTTTTGTGATAGAGAAAGAGAGAGTGCAGAGTGTAGGATCGGGAGAAGGAGAAAGGAGAAAGGAGGGGGCAGTTTTGGTAAATTGAAAAAATTCATTAATGGGTACTGTAGCTCCGCGTTTTGGAAAAAATAAGCGGCTTCTGGAAGCTGCAAAATGCAGCTTCCACTTTTTGGCTTTTTTTCATGTGAAACTTTGAAATTAAGCTGTTTTGGGATGTTTACCAAACAGCAAAATTCTTACCAGCTTTTTTTCATGGTAGCTTTTTTAAAAAGCACCTCAACCCCAAACTGGGGCTATATATACATCATGATTCTTGTTTAATTTCTCGAATGTGGGATCTATACTCTTAACAATATAACAGGTGTAAACATGTATTTTTCATTTGAATATTTATAATAAACTAATTAATCAAATATAACCTTTCATACAATAAATGAATAAATGTATAAATGGACAAGTGAATAGTTATGAATGTAATTTATACTAATTTACATAGAAAACATGTGCTCACCGGTCGATGTGACGGGAGTACATTTGATGTTGGGTAATGCTAGGAAGACTAAATTTTTTAAACCAAATTTGCAAACCAAATGATGTACTTGTAGATGATTGGATTATTAATTAAGTGTCGATTAACGTACTTGTTTCTTATTGGAGACACATCATTTATTTTGCAATTTGGTTTAAAAAAATTGGTCTTCCTAGCATTACCTTTTGATGTTTAGTTTTTTACAATGGGAAATTTTTTAAATGTCATATGTACTTATAAACTTTTATCAATTTGTCATATGAACCAAAACTTTAAGAGATTTTTCATATCAACATTCTAGAATCATTAATTTGTCATATGTCTTTGACTCCATTAGGTTTCAAAATAAGTTGTGTGCCTTGCACATGACTTGTTTTTAGGCTTATTTAGGACATTTCAACTCTCTATTCCCCTTCTAAATAGTTGTCTTCGACGAAACGACAATCTAAGGTTTCTACAAACTAAAAAATGAAAATGATATTTCAATGGAATAATATTTCTATTCTAAAATAAAAATGAAACTTAGTATAATGACATGATATCATTCTTATTGAGTTTCTCTCAAACAGTATAGTCCTCGAAAACATATATCACTTGTTCCTAAAGTATAGTTATCTACCAAAATAATGGTAAGTATGAAACTTATATTGTTCCGCACTAGCGCCCCTATGTCGTGCACAAGCTTGGCGTGCACATTCCTCTCATATTCTGTTTGCCGCCTGGAATCACAGCTGATGCGCATCCGCTGATCATTCATTAGATGTCTAACCTGTGAGACATTCATTTTTTTCTTTTCCTATGAAAAAGAAAAATGTTCAAATTAACCAAACTGAAAATTCTACAGAAAAATCGGCATAACCTCCCCAAAAAATTAAAAACCTACAGACTTTGATATACATATTGTCCACAACCAACCAAGATTAACTACATACTAAGTAAAATAATCAACTTTTATTTTAATTATGCAATAAAACTTTGCCACAAAAAAAAACCATAAAATTCATACAAAATGGATATTACCTATATGTGATCATTCTCCCTCACATGTCACAATCACTACACCGTCAGATGCCTAGTCATCTGGAGAAACAACTAGAGCAGCAGCAGGATCGATGAAACTACGAAATGCAACATCTACAAAATTATAATTTTCATAAATTCGAAAACCCAAAAAGTATGAGACACGATTAAACATTCAAAAAGTAAATTTAATAACCAAAACAAATTTGTTCTTAATTGCGAGAAAAAGAGACTTACCGTGGATATCTTCAATCATTTACAATAAGAGTATGAAAAAGAAAAGAAACTTGGGATATGGCCAGAAGGAAGCTTTGGAGTTTGGGTGAGAAAAAAATGATTGAGTTCGGGAAGAAAGTGAGGAAGATAGGGAATTAGGAGAGAAGCACTACTACATTTAACAATCTTCACGACAAAGAACACTTGGTGCTCATTGGGACGAGAGACAATATTAGTAAAGACATCGCACGACGAAATGTTTAATCTAGTAAACATTCATGCAACAAAAATGAATTAATTTTATTATTATGAAATTGTTAAACTGTTGTCGTATTAATGTTTGTGCGGCGAAAGTTTTTTGTTGCATGTAATCTAGTGCGATAAAGTTTTTCGTCGCGCAAAAGTTTTATTTTTTTATTTTTTTTTGGTTATCATTACATTTTTTATTTATGATGATAATTTATTTTTTTAATTAAATTGTAACTGTAATTAATACAGGAAAAATGATTTATTTATATTATCGAAGGAAAATGTACGTATAAGTCAAAGTTTTTAAAAGTAGGAAAAATAAAATCTATGAAAAAATGTACTGAAAGTTTATTTGGTCATAAATGGTGGGCTATTGGATGTCTTGCGGCTAAAGGGGCTCAAAGGTTGACAGGTTGGTCAGCTAGGTTTGTTCCAAGTGGAGGGGCTTGGGGTGGACGGGGCAACAGCACCTGGTGGGAGACAAATGCCGGACGAGCTGAGGGCCTCTATGATAAGCGTGAGCGTACTCTCAGGTCGGCCACTTCTTACGTCAATGTTGTGACCTTGCCATTTGACTGCGTGGTTAAAGATGCCCTAGTGTTGATATATTTTTTTTTAATTAAATTGTAACTGTAATTAATACAAGAAAAATGATTTATTTATATTATCGAAGGAAAATGTACGTACAAGTCGAAGTTTTTAAAAGTAAGTAGGAAAAATAAAATCTATGAAAAAATGTACTGAAAGTTTATTTGGTCATAAATGGCTGGCTATTGGATGTCTTGCAGCTAAAGGGGCTCGAAGGTTGACAGGTTCGTCAGCTAGGTTTGTTCCAAGTGGAGGGGCTTGGAGGTGGATGGGGCAACAACACCTGGTGGGAGACAAATGTCGGACGAGCTGAGGGCCTCTATGATACGCGTGAACGTACTCTCAGGTCGGCCACTTCTTACGTCAATGTTGTGACCTTACCATTTGACTGCGTGATTAAAGATGCCCTAGTGTTGCGGTAATTGGCATGCCCAATCCCTCCACAATACTTCTCAAGCCTTCAACCGAGGGTCTGATCCAAGGTCTCTATCGGGATAAGAAACCTCACATCCTCGAGCGAAACAACGAACTCGATCGGGGTGTCCAAGGGAAGTTGGGAGGCGGACTTTTGAAGAACGGACTAGCTTTTCTCCACCATTGTCATCTATGATAATAAGACAGGAAATTTTAATAATAATTAATATTGAATTAATTTTTTATAATACTTGGAAGCGTAAGAGACTAAAAAGATCAATTATACTTACATGCAGTTGCTCGACCAACTCATCCCCATATTGAACATAAACGTCCTTAAAGACGTCGATTTATGGTCCCATGGCAACCATCTCCGTTAACTAGATAAAAAACTTTTCCAGCATACCAAGAAGATGTTACGCTTTCCTTGTAAATTGAGTATGCCATATAACCCTTACTGCTCTACCTGAAAACCATTGCATATGTAGGAAAACCATTTGTAGTCCACATCACTACTTCCAACAAGGTGAACATCTTGTTAGTAGAATTTTCATACGTGTGGACATTGTTTTCCATAAATCTTTTAGCTCATCAATCGACAGCCGTAAATAAACATCAATTGACCTAATTGGATCCTCGATTATCAATAGAGTCATCATAATATTCTTTCTTCATGCATTTTCAACGCGGTAAATTATAAATGTTGTCATATTGGTTTAGAATCCTGAACAGATTGAATCCGTCAGGGGTAAGTCCTAATTTAACGTTCCGAGGCTTAGCTGAAAATTGAGGTGCATCTGATTGAACTCTTTCCATGCCTCTCCGTCTAGAGGATGCCTCATCGCATCGTCATCCACATGTCCTTCCTTATGTCATCTTGTGTCGTTTGAAGTATATATCGACATATACAATGGCTGCAACCTCGGCTTTAATGGCAGATAATGCATAACTTTCTATGTAATCTTCGTCGTTCTACTCTAAGTTGTTATTTTGAACCTCAACTCATTACATACAGGGCATTTATCCAACGGTTTATCCTCCTTTTAGACAATATACAATTATTTTTGTAAACACCTTCTGTGCATTTTTATGATGTTTAGGCAAACTATTGTCCTTTGAAAGCATTCTCTTGAAAAACCCCCAAAAAGTAATCAAAACACTGTTCAACATATGATACTTTGTTTTGGCACACATCAACTCTACAATGGGTGTGAGCATTGAAAAGTTTTAGCTTCCTGGGTATAATTCTTGTTTAGCACTTTTTAATAGATTACTGTCCACAAATACATCTACTTAAAATAAAATTATTATTCATCCATAACAATTGAAAAACAAAATAATAACACTTTTACTCTGCCAGTCCTTCAAAATTCCGCTATAGTTCTGCATCTCGCTCGACGTCATACTTCCACTCGCAAAAGTCCCCCTTGAAGATGTTATCGATGAACTTCAACAACTTTGGTTGGTTGCATCAATATCCCAATGACCTTGTTATGCAAAAAATAATAAATCAATAATCACTCTAATATATTATTTAATAAAAACTATTATCAATTCACTAATTTGAACTTACATATAACTCTTGCACCATATACTTCTTTACCTTATCCGGCACCATTTTTCAAGACGCACACTCCGCAGAACAATTGTTCCACACTGGCACCCCAATGTCGTGCTGAAGCACAACATGCGACTTCTCCTTGTCAAATCCACTTATTGCACCATAATTGATTCGCTTAAGGCGACCTTCAACCGGCCTCATTCAGACCCGCATCTCAACTTTCTTGGCTTTTTTGTCTACGAAAAAAATTTATAAGTAAATAATCCAAAAAAAATTTCAACACAAAAAATAAAACAATTAATTCCACCTAAACTTTAGTATGACCTTTCCGAGAGGCTTATCCCTCACATCCTTTTGTTGGAAGATGAGCGGAATTGGCCACCGTCTCAAAAATTAAAACGAAACCTTGGGATATGAGGGGGGGGGGGTGTGGAGAAGAGTCCTTTTGCACAATGACATTTGTTATGCAATGTTTACGCAACAAATTCTTCTTGGCACACTGATTTAGTGCCAAAAAACTCCTTACAGGCATTTACTTAAAGGACTTTGAGCGACTTAAGGGTTTGGTTCGTCTAGCAAATATCCTTTGCACGACAAATCCTTCATCATGCAAAGTTTTCCACATTTGTGCAACAGATTTCTCATTTTGTCGCACAAACAGTCGCGCAAAGTTTTCAACATTTGCATGAAGGATTTCTCATTTTGTCGTGCAAACACACTTTAAGTGATGAAAATTACGTCGTTTCACGCAAAGTATTGTTACGCAAGCTATTTTTCCTACTAGTGAAGGGATGCAGATTTGGGATTTTAACCTGAAATCTTGTGAACCTTGCGCGACGAAGAGCTTTGGCTCCTAAACTTTCATGTTTGTTGCCCTTTTTTTTTTTTTTTTTTGCCATTATTGTCTCACCTTACTTTTTGGGATTTTGTATGACAAAGCCTTATGGTAGTTTGTTGCGCACTTCTTCCAGGGCAATAAAGGATTTCATCACACAAGAATTTTGTTTGTCGTGCAGAAAATGGCGCCAAATCCTGATTTTACCGCAAAATTTTCAGAGTCTGGCTATGAATGGTTTGTGTCGTCGTCAAACAACTGTTGCGAAACGAAATGCTTCGTCCCGCAAACTTTTTGGCTTCTTTTTTGGCTGTGAACATTTAGCGTGACAAAGTGCCTGTTTTGTTGCACAAAGTAATCTTGGGCACGAAACATGCTTTGTCGCCTTAAGTTTTGTTGTGCAAGCATTTTTTTTTACCAATGTGGCAATCAATGAAATGAAAATGAGGTCAAATTTCCGATATAACCCTAAACAAAAATCATGTGTAATTATTTTGGATGGAAAAATATTGTTAGCATAAGATGACAAATTAATTATTTCAAAAAATTGACATGACAATCGCAAAAAGATTTAGTTCATATGACAAACTTAAACTTTGTATAAGTTCATATATATGATATTTCAAACAGTTTCCCTTCTATAATTTATGGTTATAACTATATATGTTTTTAATTAAGAATAGAGTTCCCACCCACCCCTATTATATTATGGGTGATTCTTGAAGTTGCTTTCTTTGACGGTAATGTGGTAGATAAGTACCAAACAGTTGGGCGGTAGAGGAGATACCATTTCTTGGATTCCAGAAAGTACTAAAATCTCTTATTATTCAATGTGAATTGAGATGCTTTGCTTTGTTTTGGTCCTCAAAACACAAGTTGGTTGGCTTTCATGCAGTCAAGCCAAGCCATCTCTCTCTCTCTCTCTCTCTCTCTCTCTCCCCAAAGTCCTGGCTTCAATTCCATGCCATCATTTGCTTTCTTTAGAAGCAGGGATTGAGAGAATCTTATGCCCCTTTGACCCATCATCATCAACATTATTAAACTCAAGCACACAAAAGAGGAAAGACCACACAATTAATAATATATTTATTTTTGCACATCACCCTTAAGAGGTGTTGAGCATCAGTACTGTTATTAAGCGAGTTTAAATTTAAAGAATATGTATAATTGATAAATTAAATCACACTTATTTAACGACAACTAATATAGTGATGCTCGCAAGCAAAAATGCACCCAACATTAAAACTATTTTCTTACACACCTGCTGGTCCGCTGGAATAATAGAGACTTATTGTTGATTTGCTGCCACGCATCTACTAGATTCAAGGGAAAAAAGTTGTACCAAGGAAGTGGGGGGATGATTGGATTTCAGAGGTAAGAAGTACACATCGGTAAAACTAGCTACTTATATTTCCTCCTTCTCCGTTTCTTGTGCTTAATTTGTTTCTAATTAAAGATCACAATGCCATGCACATGTGAACAAATTTATTTCATTCAACTATACGATTTTTCTTTCTTACACATTGTTACAGAAAATATATTCACAAGATTTGAACTCAAAATACATTTCAAACTAAATAAAAAAATATATACAATCCAATCTAACGGTAATATCATGTGACATCCCGTCCCGGAATTATCGAAAAAGTACGTGTGAAATTACAACTCTGCCCCTAGTTCGTTTCGTGTACGTTTATTGGATGTTTTGTGTGGTGTGGACATGTGTTGGGCCACACACCCACACTGTCTCACTCTCCCTCACCCTCTGTCATTCTCTCTCTCTCTCCCTCTCCCCCCGAGTCCTCTATTCTTCTTCTTCAAAAAAAACGTACGGACACTCACACAACCCCTCAAACCTGGACAGATCGAGGGAACCAAGGACACCATCGAGTTTGTGAGGCTGTGAGGAGTCCAGTGATACCCTTTTCAGGTAAGAACATCGACGTTTTCACGTCGATTTCTTAAACTCCGATTTGAGTACTGTTCATGCAACATTAATTTACTTAGTTTTTGGACATTTGAAGCTTGTAGATGTGTTGGTGAGGTCCCAAGGAGCTTGGGAGTGCATCGTTGGACGGATTTGGACGTCGAAATCACGAACTGTAAGTTTGGCCGAATTTTCATATTTTGGAAAGTTTGATTCCGTTGTTTTTAGGCTCTAAAACTAGTCCAACGTGGTAGTTGAGGTTTAGGGCTTCATTTTGGTATAAAATACGTGAAAAATGGATGAAAAACGACGGAGAATAGTGAGTTTTAAACTTTCCCAGTTTTCCGGTGGCCGGAGCCCGGCGAGGTTAGATCGGAGAAGAAAGGAGAATATTCCGTTAAGTTTAACGGAATATTCCTAACGGCAGTGACGGCGTCAGTTAGGTTTAACGGAATATTCCGTCAGTTTAACGGAATATTCCTGACGGCGTCTGTTGACACCGTCAGTGTGCACGGCACGTGGCCGCGCGTGGGGGGCGCGTAGGTCCGTGCATTGGCCGGCGCGTGGGGGTGCGTGCGGCGGAGGAAAATTATTCTAAAAATATGGTTGTGATCCTGAGGTTGTGTAGAGCACGTTGGTATATTCATTTGTCCATTTTGAGCAATGTATGAGAAGTTATTACGAGAAGTTGGTTATGTGCTTTAAAGTTAACGTTTTTATAGTTGTTTCGCATCTAGGTGGCACGTACCCCGAGGACGAGCGTGCACACGCGAGGCAGGGGGGCTACGACCCTTCTACATACCTGTGAGTGGGCTTTGTTTTCCGTATATACCTATATACATTTATATTCCCAGAAATTGATTTAAAAAGGGTTATTTGCCTTATGCCATGCATGTTATTATTATCGTTTATGCATCATTGCACGCATTAGTAGTGGCATACATATATATGCATATTGGGTGCTGTGGACGCACAGGTAAGTGCCAGGTAAGTGGTATTCATATTTACTTTCAGCAGTAGTTTGAGAGACTTAGAGAGCTCATAACCTGCACCCCCGGTGTTAGTGCTCCCGCCCAGAGTAGGGCACAATCCTTCACGTGATGTTCACCTCCCGCACCACACGCTCAGCTTGGATCCAAGTTAGGTGCATAGGCCTGTCGTACAGACCACATTAGGTGGTTCCGACTCGTAGGTGACTCGCGATTATTCGCACAGCCTTCACGTGATCGTAGCACTAGAGCGTATATATATGTTACACCCAGGCCTGTCGTACAGACCACCTTGAGTGGTTCCGACTCGTGGGCAGGTTCAGTTGTAGAGTTGAGATTTGAGCTCTAGATGCAGCCGTACAGGTCACGTTAGGTGACTCCGGCTGCCAGATGTTATGATGTTGATATGATTTATACCTGGGCACTTACATTCATTATGAGGCTTTGGCATGGCATATCTTGAGCATGATTGGCATACCCTTGAGCATGTTTGGCATGTTTATACATACGTTTATATGTTTATTTTCTGGGAAGTATACAGGTTTTACGGCGAGGGGTTAGAATGTATTTTGCTAAATGGTTTTCAAAGAGCTTTGTTTTTGCCCACTCACGCTTTTGTTTTGCGCCCCTCTAGGTTCTAGTTGCTTAGCCGTTGCGGTGGTTTCCCCTGAGGGCTTTTCGGCGTTTCTGACAGACACTCCCCATTGTAGGGTCGCCTTCGGGCGTACTACTGTTGTCTTTTTCGTTTGGGCTGCTATAGACCTGCTCTGAAATTGTATCTCACTTACTAGCACTTGTTTTAGTACCTTGTATGCTAGTTTTTAATTACTCGTACTTTTATATTACTACTTTATTAGCTTCCGCACGTGCACATGGCTACGTCACCTTTGTGTGACGGCCAGCACGCTCCGATCTCGGTCGGGGTGTGTCATATCACGTGAACAATATTTACGCACAAAACAATGTAGAGTAGAGATGGTCAAATTACCTATTTAAACATCGGACCAAGTAGATTTTAATTTATTTTAAGTTTTTTAGTCAAAATGGTCTCTGAAATTTGCATAACTCCTCACTTTGGTCCTAAGATTTGAAATCAATAGAAATGGTTCATGAATTTGTCCACCATCAATCATTTTGGTCATTTCATGAAAAATTATGTTAAATAATGACAAAAATGTCAAAAATACTCTCAATCTAATAAACAATGAGCCAAAATAATTTTACAAAATTGAGGTATCTTGTCATTTTATCCTTATTTAATGGAGATTTTTCATGGAATGACCAAAATGATCGGTGGTGGACAAACTTAGGAACCACTTCTATTGATTGCAAATCTCAGGAACCAAAGTGAGGAGATATGAAAATCTCAATGACTATTTTGGCTAAAAGGCCTATATTTTATGGAAAATAGGAAGACCATATTTTTGTACCACGTGTTTCATCTTATGTGACAAGTGATGTGTACATATCACGTCAACTAATGATTATATATCATTGGACGTTGGTTGAATGCATCACTTGCCACATGAAATGGCACACTAATATGGTATAAATATGTGTCTCCTTTATATTACTCTTATTTTATATAACAGTGGGATTCAGAAAAGGAAAATGTTAGGGATATATCATATTTTTAAATCATATTTTGTCGATAACATAATGTGGCGGTTAATGGTTGGATTCCTTCATGCACAAGTGAGAGTTCTTAGATTTTGAATTTCACCAAAAGCGAATTTGAATTAAATTATTAGAGCTAGCCTACTGTAAGGCTTAGCTCATCCTCTTAACCCTTTTGTATACATAATATCTTATGTATTAAAGAAAAAAAATCCAACTATTAACCCCCACATCATGTGGTCTACAAAATATAGTTCAAGTAGATGATTCTTTATCATCATCCATGACAAAATCATATGCATCTCTATATATATTATCTCCGTCTCAAATACGCTTACAGATTTTCAATTCTATAAAATTCGCGAAACCATTTATGGGATCGTAAACAAGTTCAGGCGCGTGTCAAAGTGTAAGTTTTTCAAAAATAAGGTTGGGTTTAGGGTGTCGTGAGACATGAATGACTCGGCTTCAAAGTCATGCATATGCATGTGCACTAACAGAAATTAATTAAGTTGCTTTCGCTATGCAATCTAATTGCAATGAAAGGGTCAAAATTTACCATAAACGTAAATAAATAGCTTTGTTTGAGTAGTAAAACTCACAAATATTTCCATACAAATTATAAATGGTTTTGTTTGAGCTGTAAAACCTCTTCCTTTTCTATGACCATCAAACACTGAAGCAAGCATGCGCAATTACATACAATTATAATGATAAAAGTTATATATATACAACAATACATGGCTACTCAAAGATGAGTAGGAACTCATACTCAAAATTCTTAGTGTTTTAATCATAGAGTTTTGTGCTTATAATCAGAACCGTTCATACTATGAAACACACTATAAAGATCATCTCTGTAAAAAATACATTAAAACTAAGGTCGTTTAATTAATCTATTGTAGCAAATACATAGACGGTCCGTAATGCTTTTACCAATACCGTTCATTTGTTTTTAAACAGTTTGATGACTAAACAACCTTAGTTTTAATTGATTTTTTTTGTAGAGGTGATCTTTATAGAGTGATTTATAATATCAACGATTCTGATTATAAACACGAAATTCTACAAATTGACAACGAACAATTTTGAGAATTTTGAGTAGGAGTTCCTACTCATCTTTAAGTAGCCAAGTATTATTCATATATATATATATATATATATATAGGGAATTGTTATTAGCACTTCAAAAATATTATTTGGCACTCCAAACTTTCTATAGATGGAAAGAAAAATACACTTGTGAGGAGTGTAGAATGAGATTTTTGGAGTGCTAATAATAGTTCCCTATATATATATATATATTATGTGTGTGTGTCTATAGATATATGTGTGTGTGTGTGTGTATAGTAATGATAGGGAGACTAAATTTTGAAAACTAAAGGACATAGAAGTTGATGATTGATTTATTACTTAAGCGTGGATAAACATGTTCATTCATTTTGGTGACACATCATTTAATTTGCAAATTTTGTCTCTAAATTTTATCTTCCTAACATTATCCATATATATATTACCTTGCACACCTTGCGAAGTGTGTCTCAAAATTTCCACAAGATTCAGTGCATGAGCCAATTCCCTCTCACTTTCAACGTATACATACTTACAAAGCAACTTGGGTCAATCAAAACACACACAATAAGATAGTAAGATATCTTATTTAAAATGCTTTCAAAAGTCCTTATCAAACCCTAAAAGCATATTTCACGTGATGACAAGCTCATGCTCAATCCATGGCAATTTCTTTGAGGTGAGACCTCCTCGATCATTAGGGTATCTTTTGGCTCTCATCTCATTAGTCATCCCTCCCTTCTCATATATATTTTTTTCTTTTGAGAAAATGGCCAAATGGGTCCCCTCCCCTTTGCATGTCGAGAAGAAGGGACGATGGAATCTTTTTAAATAATGCAGATATGCAAATTTACAGTTTTTCACAACTTTGTGAGGCTGTTTTTTGTCATATCGGGTTTTGGTGTCTTTGTCTACTTTAAGGAATGAGTTGTTGAATGGCATTACGTTCTTCTTTGTTTGGTCCTTGCAAGGATTCCACTTATTGGGCTCTCCTCGCTCGTCATCTCTTCAACAACATCATCATTTTTCCGCTCCCTTTTCCCATCGATCGATATTTTCCATCGACCAAACTTACCTTTCAAGAAATCAAGAGACATGTGAATATCGTACGTATGGTACGTTTTAGGGTTAATTAAAGGACTAACAAATCAAATTCCGACTTGTTATTCTTTGGTATGTTTTTCATGAACTCCATCTGTCATACTAAGTACTATGCAACATTGAAGCCATGTCTCTTTTTATGATCAATAACTCTTATTCATTTTGATTAACCCTATTGTCTAAATGATTCCTATAGTTTTGTTATATATATATATATATATATATGATTCCTATAGTTTCTAGTGGCGGATGCATTAAGGGGCAAGGGGGTCTGTTGACCCCCCAAACTTCGGTGAACGTCCATGGATACCTTGGTTGTTGACCCCTCGAACTTCGGTGAATGTCCATGGATACTTTGGGTGCTGCCCTTTTGAAGAGTAAAGTTGGCTTCATACATGCCTTTCAACTGTTTGATAAAATGTCTGAAAGAAGAGTGAATGAAATGGTGATCTCAGTGAATAAAAAAGCATCATCATTCTTGGACAAACATGTTAATGGGATACAATTAGGCCTGGCAATTCTTGATACGACCCGATAACCCGACACAAAATTAACAGGTGCTTGAGTCGACACGATAATGAATCGGGGTCGTTATCGAGTAACCTGATAAACACCTGTTAAGATAACGAGTTGGTTCGGGTATATACGTGGGTAACACGATACACGATAAGTAAAATATTAATTTTATAATTTTATAACCCTAAAAAAATACTATAATAATTATATATATTAATTTAACAATTTTATATGTGACAGCCCGTCCCAAATTATTTGTACCGTACACACACACATCCATTTTGGTGTGTTGTTTAGTTGTTTTTGGTGGTTGACTCTACAGGACACACACACATCCATACTATACACTCATGTGACTCCCTCTCTCTTCTTTCTCTCGGATTTTCTTCCATTTCCTTTGTAAGTGTACGGACGAACTTCAAAACCAACCTTTCATGTATGGATCAATGTCTAGAAGGTAAGATTTGAACTCCTTGCAAGCTGCTGAGTTCATCCATACCATTTTTAGAACTTGAAACCCTCGAAAACCCTAGAACCTGAGAACCCAATTTTCATGCACTGTTCATGCACTAATCATTGCAAAGGTTTCATTGGATTTTAAGGTCTTAGGGAGCTTTAGAATACTCTCATGAAGCACGGGGAACAAGTTTGAAGGATTTTGGACGTCGGGATAGCAAATTCTAAGGTTGGCTGGATTTTGCGAGGTTTCTCTGGCGAGATTCCGTGAATTTTAGGGCTTGAAAGTGGTAAGGTTTTGTTCTACTTGTTGTAAGCTTCATTTTGGTACCAATTTCATGGAATGTGGTAGAGAAATGAAGAAGATATGAAGTTTTGAAAATTTTCCAGTTTTCGGCGAGAATTCGAGTTGGAGACGGCGGGGCGGACGGCCGTGGCTAGCAAGACTCACCGGAGAAGACAAGGAATATTCCGTCAATTTTGACGGAATATAGTAAATGGTGTCAGGTATATATAACGGTATATTCCATTTTTGGACGGAATATTCCCTGACACCGTTAGGGTTACCACACGTGTGCCAGGCACGTGCCCGTGCGTGGCCGGTGCGTCTGGCCTTGCCTTGGCCGGGCATGGCGGCGCGTGGAAGGTCAGAAAATTGTTCGTGAGGTTGAATAGATCACGTTGGTATATCCAAACACCCTATGTGAGCATTGTTTGAGAAGTTATTACCTAGTTTTGGTTATGTGCTTTAAATTGACATTTTTATAGTTGTTTTGCATATAGGTGAAACCTATCCTGAGGACGAGCGCAGTCACTCGAGGTAAGGGGGTTACGACCCTTCCACATTTCAGTGAGTGGGCTTTTGGTTTTCCGTATATACCTATATACTTGTGGTTTTTCCCAGAAAATGAAATAGAATGTTTATATGTTTTAAATGCCATGCATAGCGTTTGCCTATTTCTTTATGCATTAGTAGTTGTATATATGTATGTTTAGTGCTGCGGACGCACAGGTAAGTGCCAGGTAAGTTTATGGTTTATGATTGTGAATTAGTGGTTATGTGACATGCATAGAGAGCTCATAACCTGCACCCCTGGTGTTAGTGCTCCCGCCCAGAGTAGGGCACAGTCCTTCACGTGATGTTCACCTCCCGTAACACGCTCATCTTGGATCCAAGTTAGGTGCACAGTCCTGTCGTACAGACCACTATAGGTGGTTCCGACTCGTAGGTAACCCGCGATTATTCGCCCAGTCTTCACGTGATCGTAGCACTTGAGCGTATTTATTTACACCCAGTCCTGTCGTACAGACCACTTTAGGTGGTTCCGACTCATGTGCAGGTATAGTTAGTGATTTGGGGATTTGAGCTTTTGATTCAGCCGTACAGGTCACGTTAGGTGACTCCGGCTGACATGTTACTTGCATTGATTGACATTACCTGGGTTACTTACAGTTTATGTGGAGGCATTCGACATGGCATATTTCTGAACATGTTTTCAATATATGTGTATATTCTATTTTCTGGGAAACTATACAGGTTTTACGGCAAGGGGTTAGAACTTTTGATAATGAAATGATTTTGAAAAGCTTGTTTTTGCCCACTCACACTTTCTGTTTTGCGCCCTTCCAGGTTCTAGTTAGAAGCAACTTTGGTGGTTCACGAGGACTTGATGGTGGTTCTGACAGAATATCACAAATGTAAGATCACCTTTGGGCGTTGTGTAATTAGTATTCGTTCTTCTGGATTGCACTTAGGCTTTCTGTGCTCTGATTATGTTTATCACACTTAGTCTCGCATTAGTGTGTTACCTTAACTAGCTTATTTGGTAGTTTGGTTTTTATTTATTCGTACTTTTATTATTATCTTTTACTTCCGCACTGTGCACATGGCTACGTCACCCTCGCGTGACGGCCAACATGCCTTGATTCCTGTCGGGGTGTGTCATTATACCCCTAAAAACAATAATAATTATACATACAATATAATATACACACACACACACACACACACACACACACACACACACACACACACACACACATATTAAATTAAATTTAAAAAATTGGTGACCATTGGATCGGCTGAGATTTAATCTCAGCAGTCCATTGTGCATTAGTTTGGAGGCTAATATATTTTTATATGGTATATTACTATTGTTTTATTTATTTTCATAATTATTTGGGTAAACTTCTCATAATTTGAACGGTTTTTAATGTTTGGTTTTTCTATACTTAGTTTATGCGGAAGAGAGTTCTGACGTGGAAAACCTTATTGAAAACATCATCAACATAATTCTTGAAGGCAATAGATCAAGCCAAAGTTCCAATACAATTTCCATTGGCAAGGTTTAAACTTTTGAGAAAGACTTCACAACCTTGAAAACAAAAATTCTTTCCTTTTGCATATCCTCTCACGTTTAATATTTTGTAATAGACTAGTAGTGTATGGATGTTTTTTTATTAGGCTCTTATTTTCGAGTGTAGATGTAGTACTTAAATGACAAATGTATTTTAATGTTTTGAAGTAATATTTATGCGGCAATGTGTGCTATGTGCAAATTTAAGAAAAAATATATATTTTTCTTAACGGGTCCTTAACAGGTTGGGTCACTTTACCTGACGCGACACGACCCATTAAGATAATAGGTATTACATGAAAAAGACACGAACACGACAGACACGACCCGTTTGCCAGGTCTAGATACAATAATATCAAACATTGTTAGTGTGTTCAAGATAAGTGTGTTTCTTTGTTAAGCATTCATATGGAAGCAACATTGGAACATGTTAGCTACCCTTGCAAATGAGGCATTAACAGGTGTGCAATATGCCTTTCCAAATAACTTCAGGCCAACCAAGACTCGATGAAATGGCGATATGCATGCTATTTCTGGTAAAAAAAAATTGCGCGCTACGCGTACTATTCTTACTAACCTCTCTAATATTTTTTCCTGGATTCGTCACTGATGATTTCTAAATTTAAAACGAACTGAACTATAAATAATTATGATATTTTGTCGGCTTGATCCGATCCTCTCTGCATGCACATGATGTAACTGAACTACATTGTCAAAGTGATTAATTCATGGTGTTTATAGTCACATTCCATGAGTTTGGACCACAAAGAGATACTTTGGAGGCATTGTGAAAACTGTTTTTCTATTATATATATATATATATATATATTTAATTTGATTGCTTTGCTTCCAAACTCAAATATCTTTTCAAGTGGTGAATGTTTCTAATAGATAAATATTTTATTCTTCAACTCAATGTGTCTTTGGTTCAAATACTCTTCACTTTTAGTCTAATTTAGAGTAAGAATTAGTATCGTTATAAGTCCTTATCAGTTTTATGTTAATTAAACAACGAATCAAAACCAACCCTGGTTACCCCAAAGATAATACCTTCATTGACGATGCTCTTGATATCGATAGACATGACTAGGAAAGAGGTGAATAGCCTAGCCTATGTGGTGCAGTAAAAGCTCTAGCAGCAAGGAGTTATCTGCGGGATTAAACATGCATTGCAGGCCTGTGATAGAGTAAACAAGCAGGTGTACTCGCGCGTTGTTGCAGGGTTTGAAACATTGTTGAAGTTGTAAAAAGTTTTGAAAATATATGTGCCAAAGAGTAGTGTTTAGATACATATATTACATCCTCAAACAATGAACTGAACAATGCTCCCTGGACGGCCTCTAAGGTCATCTTCAAGCAACATTCTCTCCCAGATGCCAATTTACTCAGCTTCACAACGCAAAAATTGAAGTTAGACACAAAACAATTTCATTTGGTTGAAAGTAAAATTCGCAAATGACTGAAAAATCAAAGGGGTTGTTGCTTCCCAAATCCCAGTTAACACAAGCAGACTCCTAATGTACAACTCTTACTCACGAAGAAAAGGTTGCTAGCACTTCTTTGCAATCCAAACCAATCAAAACTTCAAAATAGCAAAAAAAAAAAATTAAAGTTCTTTCAAATACACATCTATACATGCAATTACCTATAGGTATCATGCATATTTAAGCTCAATCCTTTTAGTAAATTTAGTGCAAAGAGATGCTTGCAATAAATAGGAAGGCAAATCTTTTTTTGCATATTGCAGCTATCTCAGCTAATTCCTAATCCAACAGTACAGCTTTTCTCTAACAACAAATCTTTTCCCTTTCCACCACTTTTCACTTGTGTCATTATCTCAGTAGAGAGGGTGATGGCAAACGAATGACAAAATAAATAAAATAAAAATAAAATAAAATAAATAAAAAACCCAACTACCAGATTCAGTCAAATACATACAAAGTAAAAAACCACTACCAAACTAAGAGATTTAATCAAAGAATTCTACAACAGTAACTAATTTCCTTTACCTAGGCTGATTAAAGCAGCATAATGTATCTTATATCTGATAAAAGCAGCATAATATATCTTATAGGATCATAAATCAGAAGTATTGGACGTCTTATATTTGTCTTAGAAAAAAGGGCACAAGGATTAAGGGGTATATATTTGTATTTGTTGGAGCATATTAGAAAATATGAAAATAACACAAGAATTCCATTAATAATAATCATAAAGAAATTCACAACATCAATTTATGTATGAGATTAATATAAACAATTAGAGAGAAAGTTAGAAAAACTATAAACTTGGAAATTGAGGTTTGCATAAATGCAATGTCCTAAAGACAGATTTCGCCCATGCTCTTGTGCTTGTAGTTCGGTAGGCATCCATCTCCCAGGATTCAACAATCTATAATCCGAAGTCAAAGCACTTCAATCTTCGAACTCTGGCGAACTTCATATATTCCGTACTCTCAATACATGACTCAGATTTTTACTAAGACATTGAAGAAAACTATTCTCTTAAATCTATTAGACAGGTGAGATGCTTGAGTTTAAATAGAACTCAAGCCACCATTTTTGAAACATTATGGTTGTTTCCTAAAGTTCCAACGAATAGATACAACTCATGAATTTGAATTCATCTATGACGCATGACTCTTATTCTTCATTCATAAAAAATAAAAAATAAAAAATTATAATATTAATTATAATTTATAATTTCCACCAATCCCCACATGAATGAAAAATTAGGAAGAATTTGAGAGTACATGCGAACAAGAGATGCATCGAAAGAGGTGTCTTTTGGACTTAAACCTACCCTAGTGAATACTTATCGGATTTACTTGCTAACGCAGTGAATATGGAATCTTGAATTGTTCACCGCAGCAGTAAACCGAGATAATAAGCAACACACATCACTAATCCTAATATATTTTGGTTCATATGGTTGTGTTCATTTTGGCCCTTAACAAATCCCGGATTCATGAAAGCTTTAGAGAATTTAGCCATTTCATTCTCATAGAAGCGACCCACTTCTACTCTCACATAGGTGACCACCGATTAAGAATACTCTACAATATTCCTCTTATTTATAAGACATCACTGTCATTAAGTATAAATATACATCCTAAAACTTCTACAGACAACACACTTCTTCCATCATAGGAATGAGGTATATAGTGTGTTAACTTCTTTGAATCATGCCCAACCAATTTGCCTATTGAACTTAGACCATGGGATCTCCAATCAACTAAGTTAGGTTTCCGGGCAGCTGATTCATTAGTTGTGTTGGTTTTAGCCTCATTCCCCTCGATGATCAACTTACTCTCTAGTCAAACCTTTAATATTTGGTACCATTTAAGTTGACTATCTTTAGTGGTGTGCACAATCCATCTTATGAAATTATATTTCACACAAGAGTAGTTGTTTAGAATGTCAAGTCCTCAAACATGGGTTATGACTTATTCAATAATTTGCTAACACTAGGAAGTAGACTTTCCCCACATTTAAGGTATTTTGAAAGAATGTCTCTAACCTCTCCACACCTTAAAAGTCATTCATAATAAGAGATATTGCTTATTATCTCTTTTAAATGCAAATTGCTCTTCCTAAATGAACACAACAGTATGAACCGTAATATATTAGGATTAGTGATATGTGTTGCTTATTGTCTTGGTTTACTATTGCAGTGAACAGTTCAAGATCTTCCACATCCACTGCGTCACCAAGTAAATCCGATAAGTATTCACTAGGGCTCTACTGATGCATCTCTTGTCCGCTTGTACTCTCAAATTCTTCCTAATTTTTCATTCATGTGGGGGAATGTTGTAATATATAATTTTAATAATTGAATGAAAAATAATGTTAACCAATTTCTTAGAAGGGTTATGTTGTTTAGGTGTATTCCCTTGATAAGTGATGTGTACTTATGGGTGAAAAGTTACATCTCTTTAATAAGTAGAAATTGGATTCTATATAAACCCATGAAACCATTGGTATTAAATATAGAAAATTAGAGTTAATTTTTACTCTTAAGAAATAGAGTTTCCTCACGTTGTTTCTCTCATGCTACGTGTGTCAAATTTTGAGTTGTATCTTGAGAGTATGGAATATATAAAGTTTGTCAGAGTCTGAAAATTGAAGTGCTTTGACTTCGGATTATAGATTGTTGAATCCTGAGAGATGGACGCCTATCGAACTACAAGCATAAAAGTAGGGGCGAAATTCTATCTTTAAGACATTGTATTTATGCAAGACTCAATCTCCAAGTTTGTCAGTTTTTTTCTAACTTTATCTCTAGTTGTTTATATTAATCTCATATATAATTGAGGCTGTGAATTTCCTTATGATTATTATTATTGGAATTCTTTTATATTTCTCATATTTTCTAATATTGCTCCAACAGTATTGAATCTGTATTCGCAATCAAGACCAAATCATGACTTCCATAAAATCAATTGAGAATTTAGCGGTTGTATTGCCATTGCTCTAGTACTTTTCATTGTCTTCTATTTCCAATATACGAAGGAAAAAAATTACAAGCTGGTATATATTTTTTTAAATGTTAGGCAGGATTAACATGCACATCTCTAATAATTAATATATAATTCTCCTAAATTGATTTTTACTCAACGTTTCACAGTATTAATGTAAATAGGAGAAAACATAACAAATATCCTTAGTCACAAACATAGCATAACCAGGGACGGAGCCACTATAGGCCTAGAGCGAGCCACTATAGCATAACCATGCACATCTCCAACACAATCATAACATAAGCATTTCAACTAGAATCAAAGACACAATTGTCAAATAATAACTCCGTTAATTCAGAAAATAATACACGGCTATACTGCCTCTATTCACTTGTTCAAACCTTACCTTCGAAGAAGATCAGCTGGTAATGCCTCCATGTCAAACCTCCACATATCCTTGTACGCTGCAGAGCTTACCTCCATGGCGTACTTTCCCGGACTAATTAAGTATAAATAGTCTCTTCTCCTCAATTGCCTGGTATGATTTGCATTTCTCTTAGTTGAGAAATTCTACACGTCATGTTGGTTCAAATTAATCATATATCAAAAATTGAAATTCAGACATTATTACCTTATCTGCACTCATCCCATTGATTTCTTGCTCTAACAATTCCTTTGTGATAGCAGATTCGGGAGGACCATAAACAGCAGGATCTAGTTTGCTGAGAATCAGAAATTTCTGTGCAATAGAACCCAACTTAAGGACTCTTAAATTGACCCCAAGTTTGGCGTGCAAATTCATTATCACGCAACCAAGCAAATCTATCCACTAACCACAAAGTAAACAGCAGGAGAAAGAAGTGAGATTAAAGACGAAATTAAACTGATGCCTCGGAGTCTCGACAAAGTTATTGTAATCTAATGGAGTAGTAGGAGCTTCAAATCTTACAAAACAAGGGAAAAGAATAAGGATAGAAGGAGAAAAAGTGCACTTACTTTTTATAACAGCGGGGATTTCGTATTTCAACCATCTTTCTCCAACGGAAAGAACCTCTTGACAATGTAGCAGCAAGAGATGGTATAAGATTGTGAAGCAGAGCTTTCAATCTTCCAGTGGAGAAAGTATTCTGCTTAATTTCCTCGAAAGCCTCATCCCGAGGTACATAATCTCTTTGAATGCCATCAAATCAGCGATTAGACGACAATACTACAGAGTGAAGAGAGAACATCATACACCCCTGTCTTGGTTGGAGGCCGGCTAGTCCTACAACGCCTAGGGTAAGGGAGAGGCTGACAACTTGACAAATCAGAACAAAGAGGAGACTAAATGGGAGTAAATGGGATGGCTAGGGTTTTGTGTTTAGAAATCTTATAAAGAATTAAAGATCCAAAATCGGTATAAATATTTTGTTGATACGATTATAGCAACACAAAGCTTGTTGTAAGTTGGCTGAAGTAAACACTCTCAACCGGGAGGTAATATATAATTAATATATATTAAATAATTAAATATAAATTTGTTTGGTGTTCGGCTCGGTTTTTGATTTTTTAAACCCACCCCTAACTACTGTTAAGCACTCAAATACAAATTCTTGTATCTACAAACCCGACCCATTTCCTTATATGAAACCATTTCCTTATTACTTTCATATAAGGATATATAATTTTCGGCCATAAACTCATCGTATATGGTGGTTGCTTCCACCATTAAGTGAAAATATATTATGGCCGCTCAATTTTCTAGTTAACAAAGTAAAATGTTCCATACAAACACCTAGTTATTATTTCTATCCAGTCCGTAGTTTCTAACAAAATTTGCAACAGATTTCTATCCACCATTAAGTGAAAATATACTTTCCCAACAAAATTTTCAACATTCTTCCAGCTCATTATACAAATCAATGGTGACTGATGATAGAAGGTAACATTGTCATTTAGAAAAATAGTCCGAACAAAATTTTCTTGCAAAATAGTACTAGTATACCAACCGCCGTCAACTGATCAGCTACTACAGGTACTGGGAAAATATTTTTTCCGTCTCAATATTGGGGTGCATTTGTACAACATATTCTCCAGTCTAAATATTTTCATATGCATTGAAAATACACTCGCAATATACAGATTAGAACAACGCTTGTTGATGGAATTTGCTATACCTTATTTGATCATTCGACCAATTTTTTTTCAAAAATATTTGGTAACTTGCTGCTTCTTAAGCCAACAAAAGACTTGCTAACATTTGAAGTGCATAGATTATTACAAAAAAGAACATCTATATACCTTAAAGAGTGCAAACCATTTTACAAATGCCCCCTAGCGCCCACAACACCAATATATGGATTAGTCATTCATAAAACTCCCTGACCATGTATTATAGTACGAAATAAAATGGCAGCTGCTTTCTATTTACTTGTTTTGTTTAAGAAAGATTTTTCTTTTCTTTTCCCTAAAGAGACAATTATATTAGAAGAAAGAAGAGGCAAATGCATCGAGTGGTCCAGCAGATCAGCCCTAACACCGCGGCCACAAAAGGACCAGAAAATAAACAAACGAAAGAATGAAGATTTGATTTGTGTCTTGGTTCATGATTACTCTATCAATTATATTTGATTTAATCAAATAAAAATCAAATAAATCAATCTTCCCGATTTGACATTTTTATTTTATTTGAATTTAAATTAAATAATTTGTTTAATTTAAAGCATTGACATGTGTCCTCTTGATGACTAGTCCGGTTTTTTTTTTTATGAATCACATGTCATGTGAGACACATGATACATGCCACGTAAACCCTCGCATGTCGAAATTTAATGTGTTGGTGAACATTTATTTTTCACCGAAATTTGCATGTCTACTACACCCGTGTCTGTGAAAAGAATTTGCATGTCCTTCGGCCAGTTAAGTCTAGAGGTAGAACTATGATGTTTAAGCAAGTTGGTAGGGTTTCATCATTAGGGTTTGCTAGTTATTCGTCCTCCACTGTTTTTTAATTGGTTTGCTTTTGTGTGTGTGCTTGTTTAGTTCTATGTGTTTATTTATGCGTCGTGTTGTTAATTTTTTGTTACCTCGAGATATCACTTGTGCTTCATTTGGTAACTGTTCAGCTTTCTACAGTATTGGGAGCTGGAATTTGCCTTCTCCTGAATGGTCAGTTGAGAAATCTGTCATAGGCTACACAACCACATATTTCGACCACCCAGTGCACACTCTTTCTCATCATTAACCTGCCCTTGGCTTTAATTTGCTTTTTGGAATGTGTTAGGACCCCGATTTGCGAAAATTTTGTTGTATGTCCCAGCATGTACTTATATTTTTGCTCTCTATGTAGGACACTCGGATCCAAGTTATATCTGAGAGAAAGGAACGTCGAAGCTGCAGATCTAGTGGACCAAAAAGGCAAAATAAACGTCAAGGTTGCGACTTCTCCACATCGGAAAGTATAAATCTCTTCCTTCTGCTCTCGTTTTGCTCAGCATTTACGGATTGAAATACATTTCACTTGTAATATTCTGTGATGGCACCCCCAAACTGAATATAACTAATAACTGGGAATATTAACTCCTTAAAAAACTTGGATCTGTATGCTGATGAGGATTTCGGACTGAACACGCTTGCCCCCAGAAAAAATATGAATTAAGACCTAGATCAAGCCTGAACATACATGTGGACCATTTGGAACTTGACCCGCTCTGAGAACAGAAAAAGAATCCACCCCCAAACTGAATTATTGACATACTTTTCATCGCTGAATGCACAAGTGGCAGATCTGCAGAAAATAGTCATGTTTCCTCAATAACTCATGAATCTGTTTACTTTTGGCAGGAAACCCTCGATCTGCAAATTGTACAAAAGCAACAAAAGGAAAAAAAAAGCTCGGACATCACAGATCCAAACGATGACAAGGTAAAATTTCTTCCTCAGATTATGATGAACCCTGATCTGTGATTAAATTACTGATGTACCTCTGTATATACTCATGTTGATTGTTTATCACTAAGAAAAAAGCTCATCTATCACAGTGAATGCCCATGATAAATTGCAATCCATCATGAACACTGTGCCCATTAGTATTCTGGATGTAATAAAAAATCTCAGTTTTTACCACGGGCTATGCCCGTTGTTAAATGCAATATAATCACGGATTGTACTCGTGGTAGATTGAGATCTAACACCACGTACTATGACCGTTGTCGATTACTAATTGACCACAGCTAATGCCTGTTATAAATTATTTTCCAAAATTAAAAAAAAAATTATTTAACAAATATATATATATATATCTGTATTTATATATTTTAATACAAAATAACCAACAAAATTGCATATTTACTATAATATAATAACTACATAAAACATACTTGATAATATTATAGCATAATGTAAAAATACTTGAGTTTCCAAATGAATACATAAACAACGGAAGTCATAAAGTAGTATCCATGTAGTGCCTAATGAATACATAAACAACGGAAGTCATAAAGTACCATCTATGTAGTGCCGAAGTACCATTTTCTAGTCTAAGTACGAACTAAAATTACTCTCCAACTCGGACGTACTTTGATGGCCACGCAATTGTACTACATATAGCATCCTCCAGGATACGAAATTTACTTGTAAGGCGGTACAAAGATACATTCTCCACTTTGACAACAGTTACCCAAACCTTCCAGCAATTAGGACCAAGCACCATGTGATGAACTTTCGCCTCAGGATTTGTTAATTCTATTTCTCCAGTTGCAACAACTTGTCCATTTCTGAGCCAATTTAGTAACTTGCATGAAGACCCTCGTAAAATACCAATAGGTTGTAACTAGCATAAAGAAATCAAATAAGAACATCAATTTTAAATGATTAAGTTATCAAATTATTTAACAATTATTATCAAGCGTGTGTTACTACCTGAGAAGTAGCAATACGATGGGTAACCCGTACTTCACCAGCAATGCAGCAAATGGCCTGTGGAAAATTACCCCTTGAAGGAATTTCAGAATAACTAATCCTTGATTAACTGATGCTGCGATTGCCTCGACCCATTTGGAAACATGCTCAACAACCACTAAAATGTATTGATGCCATGGGACGTTGGGAATGGTCCCATGAAACCAATACCCTAAATCAAATAATTCAACAACTGAAATACTTTGATGTGGCATGTTATTCTATTTGGACTGACTTCCCACTCTTTGACAATGATCATAAGATTTACACCAATTATGAGCATCCTTGAAAAGAGAAGGCCAAAACAAGCTACTTTGCAAAATTTTAGATGCTGACCTTTTAGGTCCAAAATGTCCCCCACAGGCATAATGTTGTGCAAATTTTAAACCACTTTCTTACTCTTCTTCCGGAATACACCTGCAAGTAACTTGATATGAATAGTACTTATATAAATACAGTTTATCCCAAAAATAATACTCTGCATTAGCCAAAAAAATTCTTTTTCAACTAGAAAGTAAAATCTAGATAAATTACCCCTCTAGCCAAATACTTAACTAAATCCGCAAACCATGGTGAACTGTTCTAGACAGCAAATAGTTATTCATCTAGAAACTTCATTTGATGGCAGCAAATCCTCTTCAGCAAAAATTGGAAGATCAGCCTTGACAAATGATCAACCACAACATTTTCACTATCCTTTTTATCCCTCATTTCCAAGTCAAACTCTTAAAGTAGAAGAACCCAACGAATTAAACGAGGTTTGGCATCATTTTAAGACAACAAATACTTCAAAGGTCCATGATCTATATAGATAATCACCTTAGCCCCAACCAAATAAGAATGAAATTTCTCTAATGCAAACACAACTGTCAACAATTCTTTCTCAGTGATTGCATAGTTTAGTTGTGCATCATTGATGGTCTGACTAGCATAAAAATAACCTGATGAAGCTTATCTTTTCACTGTCCAAGAACTGCCCCAACTGCATAATTTGATGCATCACACATCAAGTCAAATGGTTAACTCCAGTCATGGGCGACAATAATGGGTGCTGTAGTGAGGAGTGTCTTTAACTTGTTGAATGCCTCCATACAAGCCTCATAAAAAACAAAAGGAGCATCCTTAGCCAATAAACTACACAAGGGCCAACCAATTTTGGAGAAATCCTTGATAAGCCTTCTGTAAAACCTAGCATGACCAAGAAAAGATCAGACACTAATAATAGTTGTAGGCGATGGCAGCTTAGCAATTATATCAATTTTAGCCTTACAAACCTCAATAACTTTGTTAGAAATCAAGTGACCTAAAACAATCCCCTGCTTAACCATGAAATGACACTTTTTCAATTCAAAATCAAGTTTGTTTCAATGCATCACTCAAGAACTAGAGATAAATTCTGCAAACATTGATCTAAAGAATCTCCAAAAAAAAAATTCATCCATAAATACCTCAATAACTTGTTCAACCAAACTGAAAATATGCTCATCATGCAATGTTGGAAATTTGCAGGTGCATTGCATAAACCGAAAGGCATCCTCTTATAGGCAAATGTGCCTAAAGGACATGTAAAGGTTGTCTTCTCTTCATCCTCGGGTGCAACTGGAATTTGATTGTAGCATGAATACTCATCTAAGAAACAATAGAAAACATGACCAGCCACTCTTTCTAACATTTGATCAATGAATGGTAATAGAAAATTATCCTTATTTAGTACCTGCATTTGACTTTCTATAATCAAGACACATATGCCATCTAGTAGCCAAGCGTGTAGGCACAAGTTCATTGTTATCATTCTTCACAACTGTAATGCTGGATCGCTTAGGTACCACTTGGGTTAGACTAACCCACTTGCTACTTGAAATTGGATAGACCATCCCACCATCCAAAAGCTTCATAACTTCATTACATACAACCTTTTTCATAATTAGATTCAATCGATGATGAGCATCAATGGCCTCCAACGTGGTTGGTAAAAAGGTACATTTTTCAAAGCTTAAATATACTCAAAAGCCTCTTCATCTTCAGTTTGTTTATTCTCGAACCCATGCAAAATGTTCAACAATGAATCAGCAAATAAACATGGCATAATATATGCATGCATGATGCATCCAACACGTCAACTCGCATACAATCTTGCACATCAGCCGACCTTTTAGTTGCTTCAAAAAGGCAAAAAAAAAAAAAAAAAAAAGGACTGATTTTGCACTCTCAATGTAAGTGTTCCAGCTTTTACATCAATCAAAATCCGAGTTGTTGCCATGAAAGGATGCCCTAATATAATTCATGTTTGCATATCTTCATGCATATCAAGACCACAAAATCTGCAGGAAGATAGGGATTATCCACTTTGATAATGAGATCTTCAATAATTCCCCTAGGATAAGAAACTGAACGATCCGCTTATTGCAGAATAATAGATGTAGGCTTGATTTCTCCTTGTCCTAGCCACTGAAAAACAAAAAAAGACATTAAATCAATATTAGTACCTAAATCAATTAAGGCACGCTTAAAATTTGAATTTCCAATTGTGCATGAAATTGTAAACTCCCTAATTCTTTTTTTTTTTTATGGCAATTTGTGCAATAAAACTGCAATGCATTGTTTGGTTAGAATCACTTTTTCAAAATCCACAAACTTTTTTTTCGTTGTGCAAACATCTTTAAAAAACATGGCATATGATAAAATGTTCTTGATTGCATTAATAAACAGTAGATTAATCTGAACTTTAGCAAACATCTTCATGAAATTCATTAACTGTTGATCCTTCGCTTTAGACTTCAACCTTATGGGATATGGCATTGGCGCATATAAACGTGTTCTGCAATTTGTAGAATTTGCAGTATTTTTGGATCTATCCAATGGTAGTACAAAATCTGTAGAAATTGTAGAAGCTGTTGAAGTTTCAGAATTTGTAGAATTTGCAGAATCTGTAAAAATTCAAGAATCCGTTTGTGGTTGTACTGTTGCTGCCTACAAATTTCCAACACCATTTTCATCTCGATTGTCATAACTTTTCCCCTCAGATTGGAAACAGTTTGGCTAAGAAATTTACCATGTTCTCTGTCTAAACACTGCAACACAATCTACCCAATTTGCTGCTCCAAATTCTTCAATGTTGCATGAATATTTTGAATTTCCTAACCAATTTGATCAAATTTTGTGTTGGTACCGTTTGCTAATTTTTCAATTGCAACCTCCAAGCAGCTTTAGATGGTGCAATAGGTTGTTTTACCAGTTGTTGAAATTATGATTTAGCCTGCTGATCTCTATCACACTTGAAATTTGGATGATTTCTTAATCCCAGGTTGTAGATATTTGAATACGGATCATTCCTTGGACGCTGAAAATTATTATTGGCATTAACCTATTTTGCTGTTAACTCTATGTATGCATCTTTATGTGGGCAGCTCATACAATCATTTGTTGTTATGTTGCAGATGCTGCAGGCAGCTGTTATAGGCTGTTGGATAGCAATTTGCTATCCATAATCTAGAATTCTTTGCAAGAACATATCAAATTTTGCATCACATTTTTTTTCAACTTTTTCTCCATCTTTTCAATTTAAGCTAACACATAAGGAGACCCAACATACATCTAAAAAATGCTCCTAAATTACAGAGGCTCAATTGCCACTGTTGTGTATTTGCTGCCAGTTTTTCAAACAATAGACATGTCTCTTGTGCATTTTTGTCTTTATATGATTCTCCTCATAAAGCATTGACAAGAGTCTTTGTTATCATATTTAACCTTCTAAAGAATATATGCATATGAATAGTACCGTCAATCCCGAAGTGAGGACATTTTTAACTCCTTGAATCATTCCTAAGCTTCATGAAATTCTTCATTTTGGTTTTTGAGCAAAGGATGGAATTTGAGTCCTCATGTCAAGAGTATTTGAAGTTGGATAGTACCTAAGAATTTTTCACTAAGTTGGTCCCAAGAGTTCGTACCGCTATAATAAATAAAGCTTTGTGGATGAAGTAATCGGAGTGACAAATGGTTACGGTTGCGGAAACCGGAGAAAAAATGGGTAACCTTTTGATACTCGTGCTTACTTTACCGTAGCTACCATGATCATAGCCGTCCCTACTGGAATAAAAATCTTTAGTTGGACAATGCTTTCGGATGGAAGTGTGAGGAGCCATCTCCTTTCTTGTTCCTTCAAAGTGCAAGGAAAAAAACGAAGCTTGATAGATGTAGCTGAAAATAACTTTACCAAAATATTCTTGCATCCCATTAAAATTTTTGTAATGTGCATGTTAGGATCGTCAGCTGATAACCCATTAAAAGTAGGTAAAATATTCAACATGCGATGCTTTACTTTCGAATGTAGAACCTTCTTCGACTTTCGGATAACTAATGCAATTTGGTATGTTAGTGCCTTGAGTTGTTAATGAATTCCCCAAGGGCTGACCAACTTCTAGTATGACAAATGCCATTGTACATTTGTTGTCCAAAGCCCCAGAAAATATAGATTGCATAAATGTCCCCTTGCAGTGAAGGAACCCATTGTAGATTCTACTCCCTGAGTCTTCTTCTTAGTGATTGTTCAGGTTCTAGATCAAAAGGAATGAGTTTCTACCCTGTTGAACGAGTGCTAACCATGCACAGATTCTATAATCTACACTACACAGATTGCTGAAATCTATAGAAAAAGAAAAAAAATTAATTATTTTTTTATGTGCAACAATAACTAACTAAGAATCTAATTAAAACAAATTATTTTAAACAAGTCCCGGCAACAAAGCCAATTTCTTGATAGGATTTTACCACACGTACAAAAGGATTAAAAACACCTATAATACTTGCAAGAGTAACAAGGATATTGTAGTATAGATGGTTCTAGTAAGGTCGTTCTCTACAAATATTATTAAATAATTCGTACTAAACCAAATCTCAATTAATTATTTAAAAGCAAAGTTTTCAGAAGATTGATTTTATGACCTAATTTACTAAAAACAAATTTAATTAAAAAGAGTAGAAAAATCTGCAGTACTAAGAAAAGGAGAAAAAAACAGTTTTTAGAAATCAAATTGAGAAAGCACTAGGGTTTCGCCGTCACCTTAACAATCTTATGCAGTTATCCCAATTATTTATGACTTATACATGCATTTTTTGAAGCTTAGGTTTTCCTAATATATGCCTACTTGGACCCCCAACATAGAGCATATATCAAACATGCAATCGGCCTATGGTATTCATATTAAATCTAAATATGCATGACTCATTAAGTTTTGTGAAAACTCTCTGAAAAACCATGCAACCCTTAAGACGTGGTATTCATCCTAAGTGAACTTTCACATATTAACCACAAGGAGCCTTCGTCAATTTCAGGGACTGACCTCCGATTAAAATTGCATCAAATTACTTTTCTAAACATCATAATGGTCGCGAATCATCAAGACACTTAGCTAGTTTAAACCGGTGATTAATAATTCAAAAACCCGCATGCATATTATCATAAGTAAATTGAAAAGAAACTACATATTCTTGCTAAGACTCGTGGCCTTACCCTAGCAAAAGAGATTAGTTACACATATTCATAATTAAAATCAAAAGTAATTGTATTGAAATCGAAAAAGATCGAAAAACATCTTGAATGTAAGTCTGAAAATCTCTAAGCTTTGGCCAAAATCCTCTCTCAAATATCGCATAGAGAAGAAGAAGAATAAGGCCAGCCACAATGGCTTATTTATATTGTTGTAATTAAATCCTCCTAGAAACAGGTCTTAGAATAAGGCTAGGAAACCAAATAAATAAAAATAAATTAGGAAATATAATCCTAAATTGACTAGTAAAATTCGTTCAAAACCTGCACAACTACGTTTTAGACACATATCTGCTCCAAAATTGACCCATGATAGTTGGATTTCAAGCTTGGAATATTTTGAACACTTCTCCAGAAAGCCACGAACCTATCAGAGGTTAACTTGGGCTCCAAAAATCGTAATTAAGCCCAACAACGTCATTTTCCAGCACCGCGCATTGCTTCTTTATTTTATCGCCAAAAAATAACCGTTTGGTAAAAAAAGCTGAAATTTTGATACGAACAAGCTAAGGAACTCACGAACATCCTCCAATTCGAATCACTTCAAAATTCATCCATTTGATCATATTTTGATCCAAAGGAAGTCGAATGTCCTATATTAAAAATATAAAGCAAAATATCAGAACTCTACCAAAATAATTATCAAAACATATTAAGAATAAGGTAAAATATATAATATGAAATCTGTTATAGGCATAATTTACTAAAGGAGGCCATAGAGAGAGAGAAAGGTGCAGCAATAGTAGAGATAAGAGAGAGAGATGTGTAATTGTGAGGTGTGTTCTATTCCACCTCATTGTGTCTTTATTTATAGTAGTAGGGAAAGTTAATTCCTTACCCTTTAGGATTACAACTTTTAATAGGTAATCAACTCCTAATGGGAATATAAGAGATATCCCTAGATATACTAGGCTTTACACAATCACATTCCTAATCTAATAGGACTGCAGCACTGCCCCTTGAGTGTGTAAATACTCAAGTAAATGGCGCATCAGGTCTTCAGTGATGAAGTAAGTACAGTTGATGAAGTCGTCGGCATAATGAGCAAATGCGAGTCTCATAACAACGGAAGAATGTATAAAAAGGTAAAACTCACAAAACTTTGCTATGGTAAAACCCAAGGTTGGAGAAAAACCCAGACTAAGGAAAAAAGTGTGAAGTTGCATTAAGTCAAAACTATACTTCTTTTAGATGCAAGTAGAAGAGCTCACAAGGGTATGATCAGCCTATGATAGGTGCCTCGTTAAAACCTAGTTAGGTAGCAAAAACCCAGTGCGAAAAATGCTCCTAATCGTAGGGAAAAATAGTACATTAAGATCAAGTGAGTATACTTCTGGATACTCCCCTTGAGTTTGACATAACTTCCAAATAAGAACTACAAGCATTGCATATGAATAGTTAGGCATACCAATTCCTCGGATAAGCTTCTGGAAGGTTGACTTCAGCAATGACGTCGTGTAGAGGTCGGCAAGGTTGTCTGGGATTGGCTTGCATAACTTCAATCTCCTAATGTTTTGTTGATGTAGATATAGACGCAATATGACTTGGCGTTGACTTTGTTGATGTATCATGGCTTGGTCGGGTGGATAATCTTCATAGATCGTCGTTGGGACTCAACAATGGATGAAAAACACAGCAAGTACTTTGAATATGCTCAACAAGAACTTCTAACCATGTCTCACTTGTGGCGTAGTGAAGTGAGGTGAGTCTTGAAACGATTCAAAGATTTTGCAACTAAGGTCATATCGTGGACCTCCAAGATATTGCGATATCCCTAATGGTAAAAACATAAGCATTTGGGGATTTTGCCTTGTGCGGGTTTGATAAGTAACCAGTGTCAACAAAACAAACAAGGCAAACATCATTTCGAGGATTAGGGGGTTAGATCTGCTCGAGATGCATTGGGATTTGCCCACGTAGCACCTTCAGGGTATGTCTTTAATACCAATTCAGTGGTTGCGTGTAGGCACAGTGCTTCATCTTTACCAAGATCAATAGCGAATGAGATGTCCTGTCTAAATACAATGAGCTAAGTACAACGAAGCACAAAGTTGAACTTTGACATGGAATTTCGGATTTCATAACCTCTTCAAGGGTCTCATTTACATATAATGTATGGACGATCATAGGTATACTCAAAAGTAACACACTCAGGGTGTAGTTCGACTGGTAGACCAAAATACCGTTAGAACAATGCTTCAACTTTAGGTCAAGGCATAAATAAGTTTTCCCATGATCCTTTATCTTAAATTCCGTCTTCAGGTGTGAGGTAGTTTTCTCAAGCTCTTCTAGAGTCTTAGTGAGATTCATGTCAATAACATAAACCGTAACTCTAGCAATTCGGAATAAGACTTCATAATTTAACATGCAAGGGCATAATTCATATCCCTGACTGATCAAATAATGACTTAGACGGGTATACCACATCCGTCGGATTGTAAGTGAATGCCTCAAACAAGTTAAGAGGGTGTTCCGTGGTTTTGGAACTATTTGAACCAGTCCATGTAATTCTTTGGGAACTTATATGTCAATCTCCGTATCTATATCCCCATGGAGAAAACACTAACCAAATTTCATAATGCTACTGTTAATCACAGGACGTTTGAGAGAAACCTTAAGCCGTAAGGCGTGCATCATATCGCACTTATTTCATTTAGCTCATAACGCTTCATTTCCCACTTGTAACATAACAGGGTTACCTTGGGCAGTGTAGGAACGACAAGTCCAATACACATTTTGGTAAGGAATTTGACCTGAATTGTAATTTCAATTGTCCAATCAGTTCTACATTGTCATTAAATCAACGAAACATGGTTCGATATCGTCGTTTTTCATTAATGTCGGTAACTACCATATAAGTGAAAACATCATCGATGATAATCTTATTTTAATTCCATATAGCTCATCCAAACTAGTATACTGGACCAAGAACTTTAAGTCTTGGGAGAAATCCGGATTAATCTCTTGAGATGGAAATGATTTGAGATAGCGATCGAGTTTAGATTCATTATTGTGTTGTGTCTTCCTCTTCCAAGGAAGTGAATCCTACGAACCAAGTGATCTGTCGTGCTCCAGGCCAAGACATATTGATTGGCTATCTGCCGATGTACCGGACCGTCCAACATGGGCGTCTAAACTGTCCAACAGGGGCAGCACACCTTTCAAGGATGTTGACTCAATGTCCGTTAAGTACGTCTACCCTTGCAGGCATGTTTGCAGCTGGTATGTGATCTCGTCACTTTAGCTAAATCAGAGGAATAAGTCTGTAGCAACATTCTGAAAGCTAGAATTCGTCACACTTACTTATCATACATGTGCGGTTACGGGGATCGAGATAAGACATAGTGGGTAACGTCCACACAAATTCACGCCATTCTCCAAGAACATTGACATTCTTATCCTCCCCTAACAGCGGGAAGACTGTCTCATTAAAGTGACAACCCGTAAATAAGCAATAAAGAGATCGCGTGCAAAGGTTTGAGAGAGCTAATGTGAAAGAGATTCATGATTGACAAAAGATACATATCCTTCTTTGAGGACCTATGGCGGTATGTTGCGGCGGCGCAACTTGGCACATGGAATGCTCACCCAAATGCGTAAATATGAAAATTGTCGGGTTCATACCCAGTAACCAACTATAACGTCATATAGGTTGGGTGGCAATAGGCCTCAAGGCGGACCAACATAATTGTGTACAAGGATTGCATAGCCCTAGGCAGAAATCGAAAACTTGGTACATTTACCAAAATTCAGGCGATCATTTAAATTGTGCTTTATGATCACTAGGCGAGGCTATTTGGGGTGAATCATGGGAATTCGATGTTCAATTATAAACTCAAAACCACATGCAATACTTTATCGAAAACCATCGATATAAACACTCCGGCATTATCCAGTCTCCAGGACTTTATGGGATAAACAGGGTGGTGAACCCTTAATCGGCCAAGAGGTTTAGCAGTAATGTGTGTGGACAAACATGTGACTAGTTTGTCGATTCATCAACCAAAACCATAAGTATTTATATGGTCCACATTTTGGTTGGATTAGTCCACGTATATTCCCTTGAATCCACTTTGAAAAGAGAATCGTGCCGTATCTTTGCGAGGAATGATATAGAAAATCAATTTCCCTAATGAGCATGCTTGGCAAAGTGTGCTTGTAGACACAATATCCTTACTTCAGATAAGGAGATGTGTTGTAGCATCATTGTTCGACCTAAGTGTCCTAAAATGTCGTGCCAAAGCAAGTAAATTGGTCAATCACCAGGATCTAGGGCGGCCACATGTGGTGTATTCCCAGTTGGGAGACAATCCATTGGCCCCAAATCAAAGCTTCAGGCTCATTTTTGGAGACGGTGCAAAGATATTTCAATCTATTTTCTTCAGTGGTTTCATTTATGATCATTGTCATCTCGAATATCCTTAAAAACTCAACGATAGGGAGAATTTAAGGTCCTTTAAATGGTGATTCAATACCATTCATACAACAAGGAGCATGCCAGTGCTTTTAATCAGGTTAGATAGACCTGAAGTCGTTGTTAGAGATGTGATTTAGGTGTAAGGTTAGTGTGCATAGTACGCATTCATCCAGACAACTAACTTTCCCACATTCCTACCTAATCACGTGTTTAATTGAATCGGTCACATGTATTAAGAAACATGATTCAATTAACTAATATTCGAGGACAACATCAATAAGATTATTCATAACTAAAACATACACCAAACTTGAACCCAAGAACATGGAAAAATGTTCACAAAGTAAATGGTTTAATAAGGGGATTCGGCCAACAAGGCCATCCATATCAAAATTCTGCTTTTCCAACGATGTTTGGTGAAGCAAAATTAGTCTCACATATTGACTACTAGAATGGTACTCCTCAACAACATTGGTAGGGGCACGAACAGTTGCATAACCAATGATCTATTCCATCAAGGCGGAAGTAGATTCTGCAGGGTTAAGGTTTAGGAATACTATCCCTTATTCTTGAAGTTTTAGGTCTTAGGTACCAAGGATCACACTTCGAGCATGATGCCACACCTTGGCAGGCCCTGATTCTACCATATGTTGTAAAAACAAACTCGAAATTGGATTGTGAGAAAATATGCCATTTGGTGTATCCCTATCAAAGCAGTGCATCACCATTCGGTAGGCTTTGACTGAACTGGGTTGAGCCATTTGGTAGACTCCAGCCGAATTGAGTCTATATCGTTTTCTCACGTTTATGGTAGTAATCAGATCCGAGAATTTGGTAAACTTCCGCTTTCTACACAACTGCTTCAGAAGCGAGTTAGAAACATGGAAGGACGAAAAAAGTATTCTCCAGTCAAAATTCGATCAGATTTATAAACTTCAAAATTGTACTCATTCATGGACGTAATTATGGTGTGCTTCAGGCAATGTCTTTCATGATTAGACAGTCCGTAGAAGCGAGCCAAAGATCCATGGAATCCTCGATCAGGAGGTATTTCCATTTGTAATGCTTCAGGCACAAGTCTTCGAATGAAGATCATGGCGGAGACTTATTCAGCTCTTCCTTGCCATTGTTGGCATCAATGGTTTCTCAGCTTCTTGATAGTCAAGTGGAGATTCACGTCTTGTACCCCACATAAAGTGGTTTCTATTAGAAATGTCCAAATAAGGGAAATCGAACTTGTGACGGTTCGACAATCCACTGAATTTGGAGGGAACAAGATTGTGATTGGTGCTATGGGAAAGAATCAAAGCATCAAAGTTAGAACATTCGAGTTTTAAGACATGTTTTCATGAAAAACGTCGGGTTTTCATGGGTGTATTGTTTTATGAAAACTTCGGGTTTCAAAGGCACTAAATTTGAAACTACTAGTTCAATTTAATTTATGAAATGTTCATAAAAGAGAGGTTTCTGTAAGAAACACAAAATGCAATATACAACTAAGTGTAGTGGATTTGAGGTTCTTCGGGAACTCAAGTGTGAGAGTTTCGTTACTACGAAAGTATGTGACGGTTCAAAGTATAAAAATAAATTATTGAATCGTTAATGTCCAAAAGTGATCTTCAGGTCAATAATTTTGGATTCATTATCAGATTAATGGACTGCAGGTCACTTTTAATTAATTCAAAAAATTGAGTCATACAGGGTCGATTGTAGAAACTAAATGATATTAGAATAATATTATCGGGTCAAAAATATAGCCCCAAAAAATATTTAGGCTCGAGTTGGGTGCCTTGAGTGAAAGGCAAGGCCCAAAACAGGCCTCAGATGTAGGTTGCAAACCACGGGTCAGGGGGTATAGGCCCAACCATTAAGGTTGGCATTTTAGACCAAAGAGGTAGGCACGAGAGCAAGGCCTAGCAAGTTTGCTGGCTTGATAATGCATAGGAAGCCCAACCGAATGGCGGACATCAAATTGGGCTGTAAGAATGACCCAGCAAGCAGTGCGGGCTTGCTGCTGGTAGTCCAGTGACGCGCGGGACAAGGACCTAGCAAGCATGATAGCTTGTTGGCATAGGCCGAGAGCATATGAAGGTCCAAAAAGGAAAGCTGCAGGCTTTCTTGATGAATGTAGGCTACGGGCCCGAGTCATCCCAACCAGGCTGAAGGCCTGGGGTGACCATCTGCTCGCAGCAAGGCTGTCAAATATATAGATTGACTAATATATAAAAATATACAATATATATATTGGAAGGAAAATATAAACATGGGAGGGTTCATGCATCATGGGGAATGTTTTCATGCTTCATGGTCGTTTCAAATATTTTACTTTATTTTAAGCGTACCTAATTGGCAGAAAACAACAAAAGCATTTGAATTTGCAGAAGATCCTTCTCGGAAAGACGGAATTGCATCTCCAATGCGTTATATCACGTTCAACACAAAAATTAAAAAAAAATTAAAAAATTAAATTTTTTTTTTTTAATTGAATCAATAGCAGATCAATTCAATAAAATAATAAATTAATCATAAAAGGAATTATTAAAATGTGATACTCCCCTGATTGAAGAATAAACTCTCTTTAGCGCAACGTCAAGAGTGTGCTGATAACGTGTTGTAAGCATAATTTACTAAACAATTATTGAGGCCATAGAGAGAGAAAGGTGAGGCAATAGTAGAGAGAAGAGAGAGATGTGTAATTTTAGGTGTGTTATATTCCACCCCATTAAGCCTTTATCTATAGTAGTAGGGAAGGTTAATTCCTTACCCTTTATGATTACAACATTTAATAGGTAATCAACTCCTAATAGGAATATAAGAGATATCCCTAGATATATTAAGATTTACACAATCACATTCCTAATCTAATAGGACTGCAACAAAATCGACTCATCAATTGCATATTACAAGTTTTTTACTTTTCTCTATTGGTTAGATTCCTCTAGTCATTGTCTATTTATTGAATGGCTGAGGCTCTCCCCTCAAAACTTTTCACAACCATTCTTTCTTAGCTACTCTCTTACTATTTGTTCCACCATGTCAAACCCTCAAGTCACTGCTAACACTTCTCTTACCACGAGAAGGCTTAGAATCTATGCCAACCAATATGTCCCAAACTCGGCAAACCTTTTCCCAGTGCATCAACTTGGACAACATGTGGTTATTAGGAAAGCTAGAAGCACCTTCACGTGAAAATAAGAATCAGTAGAGTGAACACCACTTTGTGCTCTTCGATCAATATCGAGCACATGTAGAGTAGAGTCGTATATGGGCAAATGTTCGGACAATACTTGGATGCTCATCTCATCAAGTGGAAGCTGAGCTTACTTTGGAAAAACGAGGTGAAAAATACCTTCAACTTGGACCACTTTGGTCGTAGATGGTTTGTCTTGGAATTCACTGATGAGGATGACCTGCATTATGTTCTTGAGAATAGACTTTGGTATGTTAGAGGCCAAAAACATTCCACCTTGAGCGCTGGACTATTCAATTATGTGATATGGGTATAATCTCCGAATTGGTGATGTGGTGGGTTCACCTACCAAGGGTTCCGATGCAATACAAGGAGGATAATATCTTCAAAGATATCTCACAACCAATAGGCATGATCATTAAAGTGGATGAGATCACACTTGATCTCAATGATCTTTTTGTGAAAGTTCTGATTAAAATGGATAATAGGTTCCCTTTGAAGAGGGTACTGATCAGCAGTAGGCATGAGGATAACCCCATTCTTATTAGTTATGAAACACTGTTTGAAATTTGTTTTTAATGCGGCAGAAGAAGGATAAAGGGTCACTTATGTCAAAAAGTTGAAGATCGTTGTTTTATGATAGATAGGGTTTTTTATGATGAACTGTTTATCTACCTTGAGGATACACAGGTCAATGAGGATATTAAGTCAAATCTCCATAAGGATGCCATGCTTTGTTTCCTATTTGTTGTCAATGTGGAGGAGGAAAACATGGAAATTGAAGAGCTTGGGCAAAGAGTGGAAGATAATGCTTAGGATGATGAACGATGGACAACTGTAATCCCAAGGTGCAAAGGAAGGTGGACAGGTGAAAAAAATGAGAAGTATCGAGAGATGAAAAACCTTATAAGGAGGTAGTGGAATGATCGAAACACAAATGGATTCCTAAGGCAAATTTGGTGCAGGATTGGAGAACAACGAACGTCAGCAAGTGAGGTCTAGTGTTCTGATTGATGATTCCTCTGGAGTTAGCACTCTCTTAGGTAATTTACTCAGTATTAGAATGCTAATGGAAGATGGATAAATTCCAGTTCAAGCTCTTCCTAGATTTTTAAGGTTTGAATGATATAAGCCCTCTGTGTATAATTCTGACCCTGATAGCCGGACTGGTGGTCTCTTTCTTTGTTAGAACTCCTTGATTTTATCAATTATTGTATTGCTAGCAAGGATGAAGCCAGAGATTTGTATGAATAGGGGTATCCCCAAACAACAAAGTTACAATTAAAAAGCTAAAAAATTTACTAAACAAACACATATATATTAATCTATAAAGTTTTTCATACAAAACACTTAGAATCATTGTTGGCTAAGTCAGTCATATTGATACTAAGAGAAATGTTAAGGAGACTCTCTCAAAGTGGGACTCTCCATGGACTCTCCGCCACCTTATATTTTTTTGCACAATGTTTAATAATGTTGGTACGGGGATTGTGCTAAAAACATTAGTGTGGAGCAAAAAATAATCAAGAAGAATATGGAGGTGAGACGTGGATTTTAGGGTAAAAATGACAAAACTAGCATCGAGGAACACTGGAACTCCTACGCGCTCAATCAAGTCAAAAGTACCCAAAATAGGTATTTATTTAAAACCTATTTCATCCATCCTCATCAAATATTCTCCACAAGGTAATCCCCAAATCTTTCCTTTCAAATTATATTAATTAGCTAATTAATTGATTTATAATTCAATTAATTTATTAATTAGCTACAAATTATGAATCTCATCGAAAAAACCATCTAAGTGGCCAGTCCATCTCCTCCTAAAGGGGCCGGCCACACCCCTATATAAACACCCTCATTTTCTCCAAAACCTAAGTTCTATACTTTGGCTAAATTCTCTAAATTCTCCAAACATTTTTCCCTCAAAATTCTAACTTTGCCATCTGAGGTTATTCGGCCAAAGCGCCCCCCCCCCCAACCCAACTCATCGTGGGCGCAAGAGGCTCTTGGCCTTGACCTAAGGTGTTATTTGTTTTGTATGTACAATTTTGTACAAGAAGAAGAAGACGGAAATTTGCATCCACAAATTTGTCCAAGAAAAAGATGGAAATCTTGGCATTGACCTAAGGTAATTTACTCAGTATTAGAATGCTAATGGAAGATGGATAAATTCCAGTTCAAGCTCTTCCCAGATTTTTAAGGTTTGAATGATATGAGCTCTTTGTGTATAATTCTAACCCTAATAGCCGGACTGGTGGTCTCTTTCTTTATTGGAACTCTTTGATTTTATCAATTATTGTATTCTCTCTAGCAGGGATGAAGCTAGAGATTTGTATGAATGGGGGTATCCCCAAACAACAAAGTTACAATTAAAAAGCTAAAAAATCTACTAAACAAACACTTATATATTAATCTATAAAGTTTTTCATATAAAACACTTATAATCATTGTTGGCTAAGTCAGTCATATTGATACTAAGAGAAACACTAAGGAGGCTCTCTCAAAGTGGGACTCTTCGCCACCTCATATTTTTTGCACAATGTTTAATAATGTTGGTATGGGAATTGTGCTAAAAACATGGAGACTTTTGGAAGAGTCTCCTTAGCATTTCCCTTGATACCAATTAACATATAGGGTTTAATTTTTATTTTATTTAGGGTTGGTCAATGAGATGCAAAATTGTACAATTTTCTGCACCCAAAAAAAATTTGAGTGGGGGCATCCTCTAGGCCTACTATAGTGGCTCCGTCCCTGGTCTCTAGTTCTCGTTACATTTGTTACGTAGTTAAGATATCAGTCTTGATCAATTATAGATTATTACTTTTCTGTATATGCTCCCTTAAAGGAATCTGCAAACAGATTTATGGGAGGAAATTTTGATGCTTAACCCTATCCATAAACCCTTGTGATTTGAAAGCCCCTGGTCCTGATGGACTCCAAGCAAGATTCTACCAAGGCTGTTGGGAAGTAGGCAAGGAGTCCGTTATAAATCATTTTAATACAGCCCTCACCACCAATGTGAAAAAATTAGAAACTGTGAGTAATTGTAGACCTATTAGTCTCTGTAAAGTAAGCTACAAGATTATTACAAAGGTCATCATTAAAAGGTTAAAGCCTTTATTAGACCATTGCATTTCAATGAACCAAGGTGCCTTTGCCCCTAGTCTTTCTGTTCAAGACAATGTTTTGATTGCCCATGAGATATTCTCTGGCTTCAAAGGACAAAAAAAAAAGGAAAGACCGGGGTTATGACCATCCAATTAGAATTGGAAAAAGCTTATGATTTGTTAAACTGGGATTTCATCAAGCATGTTCTCTTAAGGTTTGGCTTTCATTTTAAATGGGTGAACTTGGTTATGAAGTGCATTACTTATGCTTCTTTCTCCATCTTGATAAATGGAAATGCTCACGGTTAATTTTATCCTAATCAAGGTATTAGACAAGGAGATTTTCCCTCTCCTTATATTTTCATTCTTTGTACGGAACCTTTAATTAGACATATGAATGCTTTGACAAGTTCTTCTAAGAATCATGTGGGTCTGCCACCCACATAGCCACATTAAGGGCTACCCTGGGGTGTAGCCCAGATAGCCTTCGGCAGAAAATAAAATTTTATATGTAGCTTTTATTGATTTTCGAATGTAGCTCACCATATATTTAATTACTGATTCGAGTTCTCTCGGTTTAATTATATAATACAATTTACAAACCATCTTTTTTTCTCGCATCTTTTTTCTCAATCGCTTCTTGTACATGTACAAGTTTGAATTTGTTTGAATAACGAAAATTCTTGGCTCACCTTGTGAAAATTTTCTTAAGCTAGCTGATACTGTTAAAATTTTTCTTTGTTTATAAAGATTTAAATCTTCAAGCTAGCCCACCCGGTAAAAAATTTCTAGCACCGCCATTGGGGTCTGCTAACCTCTCCTTGTGGTTTTAAAATCTCGAACCTAGTGTTTGCAGACGAATGTTTGTTATTTGCTAAAGCCACAAGCAAAGCAGCTAGGAACATTTTAGGCGTGCTTAACTCTTTTGCAAGAGCCTAGGTGAAAAAAACCGTGGCTACTGCCGAAATGATGACCCTCACTTGTCTCCTCCCCTTAATCCCAATTTCCCTTTTTCTTTTTCTTCTTGCTTGGTTGGATAGAATATAGATCATTATCAATTGTGCAAATTAAAGTCTTTATGACTCGTTAACATGACTTAAAACGACATCGTGTAATTTAGGCACGAGTCTTTACGAAGCATGATCTAACACAATTTTACCCAACTACAGATCCTGTTATATGTGTTGTAAGATGGATTGAGCCATCTAAGTGGGGAGGTTTGATGAGTTGGGAGAGAGAGAAAATCGAACACGAGATCACGAAAAAAAGTGGCAGCTACATGGGTTGCTTTTTAGAAATTTTGATACTTTTGGAGAAGGGAAATCGAACACAAGATCACGGATGATGAAGTTAATGTCCATACTAGAGCCATTTTCATTGTGTATGTTGATTGCGCATATTGTGTTGGAGCCTAGGATTCTATCCGGATTCTCTTTGGGAAGATCCTAGGGATGAGTAGAGGATCCGTAGAGGATCCTCATCTAGCCTCAACTATGCACCAAACCTTTTACAAATATATATCATCCTCGCACCCACGTCAATCGAACATGAACCTCTTTCAACCAATTTGTGACGACTGCAACTAGACCAAAGGCTAGTTGGTATATATTCTACGCACACATAGGCAGGAAAATCGGCTAAAAAATGAAACTACATGCCAGAAAAAACATATTTCTTTCGCCAACAATTGAACAGCTGCTGCAAGACAATAACAAGGACTAAAGTTCTTTTCTATCCACCTTCAGTTTCAACTTCTACGCTAAACCATTGAAACTCTTTAGAAACGGAGAAAGAACCCGAAAAGTTAAGCTGTAAACATATGAAAAGAAACTGCAAGGGGGAGCTTAGTAAGCAAGAACAAGTTTACCAAAACTTGTATTTCCATTGCTTGAAGATGTTAGGAGCATAAGAACTACAAAACTACAGAAACGATAACAACTAGTGTAAAAATGCCATCTTTCAATTGGGCTCAAAGTATTTACACTTCATCATCAATCTATCCTGTCTTGATGAAAATGAGTAGTCAGAACCTCTGAAACTGAGAAGCCAATGGAAGAGTCGACCTCAAAAAGTTCTTTTAGCTTATCATCACGAATGGTACTCTGCTTATCAGTCGGATCCTTCAAGGGGGGCGAAACAGCCAAAAAAGTAGGTATGAGATCAAAAATTCAGCACCAAGATACAGTGGGACTTCAAGGAACTGGGAAAAAGGTGGAACGGCAATAAGCAAAAAAGTTAACAAGCTCTATCATTCTCTAAATGTTGGACTGACAAATTCAATGACAGACACAATACTACTAGGCGAGGCATCAATTTTGTATTCTAAAATCTAGAGTGGAACATGACACCGATATTTGACCAAATACAGAAATGTGATGTGATGCTGTCCTTGTGCAAGGGTACTTATTACAACTATAAAGAACAAGAAAAAAAAAAATGGGACATAAAGGAAATTCACAACATCGACAATTGGATACCAGTGTTTTGAGGTTTGACCTTTAGAGAGTTTAAAGCTAACAATGGCACAAATCAAGGGTCATACCTCACGCTTTTCACAAGCTCTAGTTGATTATGGTCCTCAGCCTAATTCGATATTCAGAACTTTCATTCACATCACAGTAGCCTTGCATTATACTCAGTCATCGAATATCTTGGTACTAATTATGCAATGACTCTGTGTACCAACCTCAACGATCATCAACTATGATTCATGAAAAAGTTGCAAGATAAACGCTTGATATATTAACCAACCATTTTCTAGCTGCAAGGTCTATGGTGTAATCACAAAAGCATTCTAAAATCATTTGCAGTGAGAGGACATAAACAGCGAGCATACTTGAGCTGAGCCTGATGTCACATAATCTTTAATTTCTCAAGCAATCACTAGCAAGAAAATTAAGCCTTTTAATGTCTATGAACTCAAGGGAGCAAAATAAGCAACGTCTATGAAAAAGTTTTAAATTGTTATTTTAATTTATTCGGGCAGCGGTTCATTTCTCACGGCTTGGGATATTTCATATATAATATAAGAGGTCATATCCAGGTGACTAACAAAATTTAAATTATATGATGTTAAGATCTTGAAAGCATAGGTTTGAAAAGGAAATTGCTGTACCTGTAAATCATTTTTTATGTACTCCTACAGTCTCTTACAGAGAACCCGTGAAAACAAATTTTCCCAGGTGCTAAGGAATTTCACAAGAGCATTCAGAAGCGGCAAGGGAGAAAGAAGACCAAAACGAACTTTCTTCGGAAGTTTTTCGTTTTTCTTGGGGTGAACTAAATCTAAATATTAAAATGGTACTGAGACTATGTTATTAACAAGTTCATAACTTAGAGAACCTTGATTCATTTCTTAACATCTTATTTGGAGACATTATGACAGTACCAGCATGCAAGATGTGGAATGAATGCCTAAATGAACGATAATTTTGCAACCCAACAAAGTTCGATAAACTGAAGACCTGAATTTATTTTTCTCACCTTCTTCTTCCTCCTCTTCAGACTGGTTTTCCTTTTGTGAAGCGTCATCTCGAGCTGCTAGATTTACAAGTAATACAGTTTGTCAAACTACTGAAGCAGATACCATGATATTTGTCAAAACTTCGACACGAGACTATGTATTCTATGGCAACATAGCATAGATGGAATGGTGTAGACCAGATAACTGAATGCATTTCCTGAGAAAATTCATCACTTTAATCACTTGACATATAAACAAACAGAAAGCAGCCCTACGTGGATAAATGCACACTTTAAAACATGTTAAGTACTCATTCGAAGTTGAATGTGCAACCCTAGGTGAAATGTAGGCAATGCACTTGCTATGTTCCATTCCATCCAACATATGTGGGAGAGGAATCACAATAATTAAGTAATTCATCCCTTCAACACTTTCCTACCAAGCAATTTATATATCATGAATCATGATCCATATGCACAAAACATGGAAATGAATGCGCAAAAAGAATCATATCCAATAAATTGTTCCCCACTCTACACAGTGCAAGTTGATTCATCTGTGCTGAAAACTGCAAATGTGTGGGAAAATGCTTATTTTTTAAGATGTATACCTTCTTCATTTAAGGGCAATATGTGCTTGCACAGAGCTTTATTCATTTGAAACATATTGATGCAATCAACATCAAAAAGGGCACGCAATGACTCATCACATATTATATCGCGTTTGTTCTTTGGATCTTGCAAATTGTTCTCCCGGATATAAATCCAAAGTTTCTTCACGACCTAATTCATAAAAGAATGGAATGGGTGAGGAATAAGTTTTGACATCATACTTTCAACAAATCGCCACTGGCTAAATAAAAGAAATTTCCCTCTCTTTGTCAAAGGGGTTTCTTGAAAATTTAAAATTAATACCTCTGTTCTGGCCAATGCTGACACTCCAGTGAACTTTTGAAGTTCTGGAGAAAGGCTGCATAATTTGGTAAATCCACCACCACCTCCCCTTTTCTTGACTTCTTTATCCACTTTAGTAGACCTACTTGATAACACACTCCATTAGAACAAATAAACACCAGCACCTCAGAACCAGGGTATTTTGCCCTAACGGCCATGGATGGTCATACGAATATAAAATAGATTACTATGGACCCCAGTATATATTGATTATGCAATAAACAGTAAACGGCCACTTTTTTTTCAAGACCGGGGAGGGGGAAGTTAGGCTATATTCAAAGCATCACAAGTAAAAACTGTGCGGATGTTATCTTCTAAGAAAGTAAATAAGACAATAAGTGAATTCATTGATTGGGCTTAAAAATTACAGTTTTGGATCTCCAAGAATTCTGTTTTGCCTGGTTCTGTAAATAAATAACGAATAAATCATAATTTAATCTCAACATGTCTTCAAGTTACAGGATTAAACTTTCAAATTCTGACCATGCATAATAGATAAAATAAAAAAAAACAGTGGAAACAATGAGAAGGTCAACGAAACCAGAAACCTAAACGCAAAACGGTAGGATTTGAAATTAAAAAACCAACCTTTGTTTCTTGGTTTCTTTTCGTCTACTACCTCTTTCTACCTCCACCTCCTCTTTTTCCTCCACCTCTTCTTCCTCCTGTTCAGCTACATTACTTCCTTCAGAGACAGAATGATCACTTTCTTCCACTTTCTTCTTTTTCTTTACAGGTTCTGAGTTACACCATGTTATGAAGTTAAGATCTCAAATAAATACTATAACATGCAACTTCAGGTGACAGTAGTCAAGGTAAATGATAAAGAGCATTATAGATACCATTACATGAAATACAGCAATGATCCCAATTGGAAGACTTTTTTGTGACAGATGAAGTTGTAAAAAATAAAAAATACCCCAAGTTAATGCACTCACTGAAAAAGAGATTAGTTTATGAGATACAGAAAGTCAAAATAACCCAGAAAAGAAAAATAGAAATCATGCTTTTAAAATTAAAAAAAGCACAAATTTAAAGAATCATGTTTTTCTTTATGCTTTGTAGCATAATGCTATTTGTTATAATTAATACTTTACTTTCCGAAGAGAGAACAGAAATTAGTGTGAATATGCCTTCTACTTGGTGAAGAAACCAATCGCAAAGTACACTGTAAGTGTATGTTACCACAAACAAATTCACTGTAAGGTATGTTTCCATCCTATAATAATCAATCGCATGAACAAATGATTAGTAACATTGCCTGTCCTCTGTGACTTACAGTAGAAAATAGCATGTGCTTATAAGAATTTCTGTTCTTTATTTTCACTTTGTGCACATTTAAGTGTAGTGGAGTTCAAACACATGTCAAGCAGCAGCATATAGGATGTACATCAAACAAAGTGGAATATACAAATGAAAAGTACATATATTATTGAGCACAAATCCATATGAAAACATACAGGGTACTAAAATAATATAAACGAGTAAAATAATGAACGACAACAATTAGGTCAATATATGAGTGTCATCAGAAAAATGAGAGAGAATTTTGGACATACCATCTTCCCCGCTAAGCGGCCATATATGCTTGGAGAGGACTTTATTCATTTGAAACATATTAATAGAATTAACACGGAAAAGGGAATGTAGTGATTCATCACATCTAATATTTCTCCTATTTTTTGGGTCCTGCAAATCCTTTTCCCGGATATAGGCCCAAATTCTCCTGACCACCTAAGAATGAAAGAGGGAGAATAACTATGACTTCTTGGTTACAAATCTCCGTCCAAATGAAAGAGGTATTGACAAGTAAACAATAAAAAATTGCTTAACCAATTATACCTCTGTTCTTGCCATTTCAGGCTCCCCAACAAATTCTTGAAGTTGTGGAGACAAGCTACATATTTTATTGAAGCCACCTCTTTTGGCGACACCTTTATCCACCCTATTTGGAAATATAACATAGCTTAGAAAAGCTAGAGCCCAGCACAAATACATATTTCCAGAGCAGCATATATCATATACTCCATATTGTGGGTAAAAGTAACCAAATACAGAAAAAAGTAGATACATTAGGTCCGAGTGGTAAAAATGATAGCAGACTAGCAAGAAATAAAACATATTAAAGATAGAAGAAAAGCAAGATCTGTGAATGGTTAAGAATTCGTTCTTTATACTCTAAAGGTTATTACGTTCCTTGTGTCTGATTGTATTGTGTACAAAAAAGGGGGAACATAACAATAAATACTAACGCATTCTTCTAGAATCAATTTAAACAAATCCTCGTCCCCGAAGTTTTCAAAGATAATGCCTTACTCTGAGAAATTCTACAATCATATCACAATAAGCTTATAATTGAATGCAACTTAAACAATCCTTAAAGCTCTCTCAAGATATATGCTTTAATTAGGAGAGAAGGCATGTTAGCTGCAAGTGTAGTCAGTATATGAGCTTTCCCAATATAGCACATTATCCTTCACCTGTCAGTTTAGTCATGAGATGAGCTTCATTCCATTCTTATAATGTTCTAAACAAATAAAACTTACGCGAAACAGAAGTAACAACAGAATTCTTAGGCATACAAGTAATAACATTGTCAAAGGGGCTTACAATAACTCAGGTGGACTTTAAGGGCCATATCTCTAGATATAAATTCACTTAGAACTCAATGTGATTATTAAGGGATGCCAGGAATCTGAACTGACAACATTGGCATTTTCAATTCATTGTCAACAAGTACACTTGCATATACAACACTACTACACATTGACGTTTCATGTACTCCCGAACCATATCTAAGTATACTACAGCTTAAAACTGGTATACCCAAAAATATTAGGAGCCTTTTCAGTTCCAGAATGAGAAAGAAAGACAGACTGCTGTCAGCCTCATTTTGCAACCAGTGCCAAATGCCTCAGTATTTGATAATTCAATGAGCTTTGAGATTTTAGATGATGCACCACACCAGTGTGGACATGTAGAAACACCGAAAAACATTCACTGTTTAAACTGCAACTAAAGAACTATATGCTAACCATTGGCGGAGCCAGTGAAGGCTCAGGAGGATCACTTGACCCTTTTCGCTTGCAAAATTTTTGCTACATGATTGTTTGTATTTGGTTTTTTTATATCAAAATCTTTAAAGGTTTTGACCCTTCCGGTCCATTGAAAATATGATAATTTGATTTTTTTTTACCCGTATCCTCACCTCAGAGACATAGCTCATGAATGAAATTTACCATTTTGTATTTTTTTCGTTTCTATTGTGTCAACGATCACTGATTAACTAATCACCTTATAGAAATCATGTCATATTAGAAATACAGAAGTTAATATACAATAATACATTTAAATCGTCGTTAACGAGTTTTCAAACTATGATTTTGGGTTATTATACAAGCCTTTATAAAAAAAAATATTTCGTTTTCACTTTGAACTTATAGATGTCTAAGGTTAAGCCCATAGTAGAATTTCTGACTCTTTCACTGATTCTAACATAAAAAATGCAATACAGACAATGTTGATATAGTTTAACACAACAAAAAGACGTCAACTTTCATAAAAATTCTCAGCCATCCAATAGATAAAAAGCAATAAAAACCGCCGTTTGGCGCAGATAATTCTCAGAAATATCGACACAATGTGGGTGGGACCCAATCCGAATAAAGAAAAATTTTATCTCATAAGCCCACAACAATTAAATTTCGTTGCCACCCACCAACCCAATTTTCCCAGCAACCAAACACTAATTAAAGAAAATCCAAAACTGCATTAAAAAAAATAATAATAATAAAAAAAAGAGTAATAAAAATTAACTCACGTTTTTCTCCTTTTCCTTTTGCTTCCCTTCTCTTCCCCTTCCTCCTCCTCTTCTTCTTCGTCTTCTTCCTTAACGTGGTCGTTTTGTTCTGCGTTCTCTGAGGCTTCACCGACCTCCTCCTCTGCTTCTTCGTCTTGGGGTTCGGTCTGGGTCTCGAGGTAAATGTCAATTTGGTCCCGGATAAACTTTTTCCGGTCCGACAGATCAACTCCGAAATCGGCTTCGAGTTGCCGGCGAACGCTGCCGGCGGTGGACGTGTCGAGGTCCGAAGTACCGAGGATTTCTCTGAGCCGGGTCAGGAGTTCCGAGTCCGATACCATTTTTCTGGGCCCTTGAATTAACCGGTATTTCGGCAGGGATTGGAGTTTAGGGAGAGGAGAGAGAAAGGAAATGGCGTCTCATGCAAGTGATACCTGTGAAGAAGGAGAAATAAGGAGACGGGTAATGGTGGCGTGTGGACCGGTGAAGGGTATTTATGGGATTTGAAATTTTGTCTTTGCTTTGCTCGGTCTAAATTCTTCACACTAGTATCTACATCCTACACCTTGGTTGGTTACCTCCTCCATTTTGTACTTAACAAATTATTTTACAAGTGTTCATTAATTTATCGGTGAACTTGTAATGATTGGTCAATTTTCTCCTTTAATTTTAATTTTGATCAATTTTTCTCCTCAACTCTTATAATTAGTCAATTTGCACTCTACTGTTAATTTTTAAAATTTTTCATCTATTCTTCTACTAAGTAGGTATCCGCATAACTGGTTTTAAAAAGCAAAAAAGTCATTTTCGCTGCACCTTCTATCTTTTTCCTTTTCTTCTAACTTTCTCTTGTTCTTCCTTTTCTCCATAACTTTCTCTTGTTCTTCCTTTTCTCCAAGCCGAGCCCGTCACTGCTGCCAACGTCTCCCTCCTCCGCTATTTGCAGCCCAATTCATTTGATATGCAGTTTTTGCAGTTTGCAGCTGCCCACACCCCGTCGCCGCCTCCTTCGGCCTTGTCTACCTCTATTTAAGGTGTAGGGAAACCTACGTAACGGAAAATGACAGTAGGGTGAAAATTGAAAAAATGACAGTAAGGTGCAAATTGACTTTTTTTGCCCTTCAAAAGCAGTCATGCGAATACCTACTTTATGGAAGAATAGATGGAAAATTAAAACAAATTAACAGTAGGGTGCAAATTGACTAATTATGAGAGTTGAGGGGAAAAATTGGCCAAAATTAAAGTTGAAGGGGGAAATTGGCCAATGATCACAAGTTCAAGGGGTAAATTGATGAATACCTCATTATTTTACAATAAAGTAAATAAACTTAAAACTTTGACAAAAGTTAGAACTCTATAAATTGACATGCACCAATATTTTTTATTTATTTATAAACACTAAAATTTAGAATTTTCAACATTTGGAATTTGAAACCTCCAATTTCCAAGTTTAGATTATATGTAAATACGTGTCATTTCCAAATTCTTATGAAAGAATTTAAAAATAAAACTTCTATATTCAAACTCCATTGGGATCGAATGGATGTACTTGCAGCGGGTTTTGATAAAATTGGGCTTCCCACCTAAGTGGATCAATCTGGTGATGATTGATGTATCAATAGTTACATACTCTTTCACTATAAATGACAGCCCTCAGGGATACTTTCAACCATCATGGATCTTTAGCAGGGCGACCATCTACCCTGCCTTTTCTTGCTTTGTGCGGAAGGCTTCTCGGCCATCATCTCCCTCTAGGACTGTTGGGGTTTACTGCAGGATGGGACGGGACGGGACGGAACAGAATGGGACGGGACGGGACAGGACGGAACGGAACGGAGCGGGAGCAAAGATGCCCTCGGATGGAAACAAGGAGGAAGAAGAAGGAGACGGAGAGGTTATAATTTTGTGTTCCACGGATGTGGAACGAGTCGTTCCAGGGGGTGAGGTGGAACGAGTCGTTCCAGGGGGTGAGGTGGAACGAAAATTCACCCAAAACTCGTCCCGTGGAACAGCTCGTTCCACCCGTTTTAGGCATACCAAACGTGGGACGGAACGCCTTGTCCCACTTTGTTCCGTCCCGTCCCACGTACCAAACGGTACCTCAATGAACCATTTACTGTTCGCTGACGATATTTTTTGTCCACTCGTGCTATCATCTCCAATTACGATCATGTCGCTGACATCCTGTCTAAGTTTGAACGTGCTTCGGAACAAAAAGTAAACCTTAATAAAAGCGAAATCTGCTCTAGTAGAAATATTGAAAAGTGAGAGAAAGTGCGGCTGTCTACTATGTTGGGGGTCAAAATTATTAACTTTCATGAATGTTATCTTGGACTACCAACTCTTGTGGGGGGTAACCGTCGTGCCTGTTTTAGTTTTATATAAGAAAGACTACAGAAAAGACTTGAAAGCTGTAAAGGCAAGGTGGAGGGCGCGGCGGGTAAATAAATCACTTTCGAGGCTGTGGCACAATCTATCCCAAACTATCTCATGAGTTGTTTCCTACTCCCTAAGCAATTTTGTGATGAGCTTGATCGTCTTATTGCCCACTTTTGGTGGAGTCACACTGAGGGTGATAAGAAAATTCACTGGATTTCTTGGGATAAATTATGTTTTCTGAAATCAGAGGCTAGCTTGGGTTTCAGAAATTTCTACGCGTTTAATCATGCAATTTTGGCTAAACAGGCTTGGCGGATGATTACGAACCCAGACTCCCTCTTGGACAGAGTTCTCACAACGAAATACTTTCCCTCTTCATCATTCATGGATGCTCAAGTCAAGGCATATTGCTCTTCTTGCTGGAGAAGCATATACGCAGCTAAGGACATCATTAGGGGGGGCTAAATGGCTAATTGGCAATTGGGATTTCATAAGCATTTAGCATGAACCATGGATTTCTCTTCCATCCTCTTTCCGGATCTTGACTCCCAAGCCTAATGGCTGCACTTTGGAACAGGTGATGGAACTGATTCACCACGACATGAAGGTCTGGAAAAGTGATCTCCTTGCATCCCTTTTTCAACGACATGGAGATGGATCTAATCCTTTCAATACCTCTGAGCATTCGGGATACTTCTAACTGCCTGACTTGGCACTATGAAGCAAATGGGGTTATTCACTGTGAAAATTAGTTATTATGTGGCCAGGGATTGGTTATTACCCATTACCAATCATGCTTCTTCTTCCTCTTCTGTGTGTCAATCTTCCATACTATGAAACGCCAACATCCCCCAAAAATTGCGTTTAACTTGTTGGCGGCTCTGCTCCCCTATTGGTAGCTTACCCCGTGGAATGGAGCCTTGTTCTTTCTAGGAATGGAGCCTTGCAATCGATCCCCAATAGTTTCAAAACTTTTTTGATGAATTGCTAGGTTATTTGGAGTTGCAGGACCTCTAAATTATGGAATAATATTTGTGATTCCCCTGACATTACTGCATCAAAATCCATTACATGGTGGTAGGAGTTTCTGTGCGTCCAAGCTTGCTCGGTGCAGCCTAGATGCCTCGACCATCCAAATGGGAAGTACTTCCCTCGAGGTGCATCAAGATCAATTTTGACGGGACATGGAACCGTGAATCCAAGGTGGGTGGTGTTAGTTTCACCGTGAGGAACAACCTGGGCATTTTTGTGGCAGCCTTCTGCAAGAACTTCAAAGACATCCACTATCCGCTGCATGCAAAGGTGTTGGCAGCCAGAAAGTGTGCAGTTTGGGCGTCGACTAGGGATTTTCGTAATTTAATTGAAGGGGATTCACTTCAGATTGTGGGAGCTCTTAAGAATCATTTAACTTGTCTACAATTGGACAGCTAGTCGAGGATACGAAGAGTGTTCTTTCCATAATCACTGAAGCTTTTTGCACCCACATTCGACGTCAAGCCAACCCTATCACTCATCGTTTAACTAGATATAGTCTGAAATTGGTAGCCACTGTGAATGGCTTGTTAATCCTCTTACTTTTATGTTTTGATGACTGGGTTGTGGCTGATTTGGCCTCATCCTTTTAATATACTATCGTTTCTATAAAATAAATAAATAAAACCAAACAAGAAAATGCATAAATTCTAGAAAGTGTTAAGGGTCTTATTCAATTGAGATTTCTAATTATTATAAAGCAGTTAAAATTCAAAAGTATTCAATCGGGATTTTATAAGAGTTTATGAAAGTACAGAGGTATTCAATCAAGATTTCAATTGAGTTTACAAAAATCCAGAGAAAGCTTAATGTATTCAATTAGGATTTCAAATGAATTTATAAAAGTCCACGTGTATTAAAAATATTATTGATTTGATAGAATTTTCAAAAGTGAAGGATTTTACAGGAGTTTATAATGTAAATTAAACAATAACAAATCTTACCTCTTCTCTTAAGATTTTGATGGAGTTTGTCTATTCTTCTTTCTCATGATATTATCTGAGTGCCTTATTACTCCCACCATCACAATCAATCGTCCTCCCATTTTCATCATCTTTATCTCCAGCTTCCTCTCATTGCATGCCTCATCAAAATCACATAAGTCTCATTTCTCATGGAGTTTATAAAACTCAATTAAACTCCTTTAAACTTCAAGAATTTATAAATCAATCAAATTCTTTTCAAATCTCAATTAAATACATTCCTCTTATTTTTTTATTTTCCAACAAAGAAATATATTTTATTTCTTTTTTTTTTTCCAACAAGGTAACAATCAGATCACGCTTGATCACATGACGGAAAACATACGCACCCTAATGCATGTTTGATTTTTACTGATTCTCATCTTTTGTAACAACTATTAAAAAGCAACAAAAAATACAATTTATTTTCAAACGAAAGTACCGCTTTAACATAAATATTTATGGTTGTGTTGGGTGATTGAGATCGGATAAGATCAAGAAATATTAGTAGGCACAATGTTACACATTATTATTAATGTGCTTATATTATAATATGTATTTTATTTTATTAATATTATACTATAAGTTCTAGACATTGCAAACTTGTGGTATACCTTGTTTGCATGTGCTAGTAAGGCCACATGACAAGTATAATGCACAAACACTAAAAACATTCATTTGAATTGCAATGTACAAGTTTGTTTTTCTCAACACGAATGCACCTCTAAGTTTTCAAGAGTCGGCATCTGATTTTGGGGTACTAGGTTTAGGTCCTAAGAGGTCTCCAAGACAAGTTCAAGTCCCTGAAACAGGGTACTAAGTCACAATAGAACACCTAGTTGGTTAAGTGGTAAATACGAACTCCTACAAATACTACCATCATGGTCCATTGAGGGACGCTTCGTTGAGTGGTAAATTTGGCATTCCATGTCAAAAGTCCACGATACCAATTGATTGGTCTCACAATCTGATGAGTCATTTGTAAGTGTTTTTTACCTTAAGCTTGAGGAAACCATTTTCCAGCAGCCGAGCCAAAGGCCTAAAGCAAAGATAAAGAGTCACGACATAAAGAGTTTGTAAAATTATTATCAAAGAAAAAGATACAATGCTCTTTATATTTTTGTTCAATGTTTAGTGGTCCTTCCAAAAGATCCTTCTAGTAATGTCCAGTGAGCAAGCCAACTATTAGGAAAAACAAAAAAAAACAAAAAGAGGAAATGAATCTGCAATCCAGCTAGCCTTATAATTTGCTAAACCTAAATCGCTATAATATTTTTAGAATAATTAAAATTGAAAAAAAAAACAGAAATTATTGACGGTAAATATGAAGCTTTAGGATTTTCTTTGAGGAATTTAGAGTGATTTACAAAACGAAAAAATGGTGTAAAAAAACCGTTACTGTTATCATTTAATTTAGATACCAATTTGGAAGTTAATAAAGACCAGTGCGTTCGGCCTTGGGGGGCTTGGAGTAAAAGCAATAAGAACTTAACAAGTAGAATTAAGTGGTTCACCTCTCAAAACTGGCATATGTCCATTGAGGTGCTCGTATACATTGAATAAAGGTTACATGAAGTGCTCGATAACATTCTAATTTTTTCTCTCCTATATCTGACCTGTTATAAGAGGTATTCATCCATCTTATATAAGCCCTCAATGAACTTCAAAAGTCACTAGGCTCAAGTACTCAACCAACTTTATATTTATAAACCAAAGATGTTGACATGTCTTGCTAGCTACTCCTTTATCATTTAGTCAACACGTGGTAATGAAGTGACGTTTGTTCGACCTAAAAGTATGTTTTCTTGGGCCTACCTGTACCAAATACTTTGCTCGGCCTTTGGGTTTGAGGAAACCCACACCCGAGCGCTTGATCTGACAGCCTTCATGTCTCTTCATAGGCTTATGCTATTGTTGATGACCGACATGTGGCTTAGAGTTAGTGTCCAAGGTGGCTTTCCTTTAGGACCTTGTGCTATGAAGTTGTTAGTATGCCCATTTGCTGGTAGCAGTCAGAAAATAATTTACAATGAGGTGTTTTGCTTCTTTACTAGCAGGCAAACCAAACCGTTGAGTGGTCGTTCGTAGCGCCCAGAGTTTCCTTTTCTATTTCTATTGGGCATTGGTCTTCCTTTCCTTCTTTTAATTGTCTTTGGGTCTTTACAAAGGCTTTCTTAGGCATATACTATTTTCAAGGTCGAAAAGGAACTTGCGTTAACAAGTCCCCAAATTCTTTGTTCAAGGGTTCTTTCTTAATCATGGAGTTGTAACTGTCGACTGGACCCAAAAAAGATATGGGTGCTTTGTAAGATATTCTAAAGTGGAGGCTCTGATTGTCGACCTTCACCTTGGGAGTGCTCGGTTTGAAATTCCATCAGTCCCCTAACTCATTAGTAATAATAGAAACGGTCGGGATAGTCATGCTCGTTGAGTACGTGTCTGTTGTGGATTGGTGGAGGAATTGAGGCATCTCAACATTAAATGCGCATCAAACATGCATGGCCTCATGGGCTCTGAAGTTGTTTCACGTCCAAAGCAACTGAGCCGCCATGTGTTGTGATCTGGTCGTTTTAGCGCCTTTTTCTTGAACAATCGAGATCGACTGCTCGCGTCTATATAAACTTAACCCTTGGGCAATTTTTTTTTTTTTTTTTTTTACTTTTCTACTTAGTCAATCCTTTACTGACTATGCATCTTATTTTCTCCAATGACCAGAACTTGCACTCACTTGCTTTTAACTTCCCTCGTTGATTCTTCTCATGTTGGTTTTTCATACCTATATTTCTCTTTGCTTTCAAACTGGTATGATTTCGAGTGTACTTGTTGTTTCCATTACAAAACTGGACATGTTGGTTGCGGGGCTTGTAGGGACCAACTCTGGTGAGTTTAGTCAATAAAATAGAGAATGAGGTCTTTGTATATTTTGTATACAAATTAGGCTAAAGTTCCCAACTTGAATGACCACTTAATCCTTGAAATAATTAGGCTCCAATTTTGTGCGATTCATTTACTTCATATTTCTAAGACAAAAAAATAAATGTAGATTCCGAGCACACACAATGTCAAGCTCTTTTGACTCAGAAAATGATGGTCGAGCAGGTCAAGATTATGAGCACTCGGTAAATAACGAAAACATCGATTACGATGATATTGTCGTCGCTCCTGATGTGCTCGGTGACAACATGTCAGTCAGTCTTGTCAGAAATGTGCCCTAAAGCCAATCATATGATGATACTTTACAAACATTTCACATGTTAAACTAACCTAGTTTAATATAAAGGACAAAATTATTTTTTAAAGCCGTCTGATATAAATGTTATATGCTTAAACAATAAGTCCAAGGAATATGTAATTGGGAGAATGTGATCTAAAGAAGTTAGATTCATGAGACCATTCTCTTTCATATACATATCCTAAACGTTCCTGATCATAAGATTGTCAATTGGGCATTGACAGTCTATTAAGATCAGTACATGCTATGTCTTCTCTTAGAAAGAGTGACTGGTCTCAAGTCATTGGTGTGACTGACACCAAGAGAAGCATGTAGGTGCTCAATAGAGAATGAGTCCGCTGAATGCGATCAACAAGGAGTTTCTCGTACTCATGTCACATGAAAACTCATGGTTGGGATAATGCAAGGTAGTCATTTGACCTGAGCCATCATAATTGTCTTATGGTTAGGTCCTTAATCTTTGACTATGTCAAAGTCACTCCGTCAAAGGGTGTCCATGATATAGTTAGGGTTAAGTTACTTAGCCATGGAGGCAAGTGAATGCACAACAAGGGATCTCTAACCTTCAAACTGTTTGAGGGAGAATACTCTATGATATGATTAAGAATCTCTGGCCAGAGTATGAATGAGATTTAGGAATTCATTCCAAATCACATTCAAGGTAATCTTATAAGTAAGAGAATCACATTGGATAGTAGACATGAATAAACTATCAAATTAAACAATGTGGTCAAGAGTATTGTATTAGAGAAAGACCGTATTGCATTGTAATCCCAAACTGAATAGGATCTCCACCTTTTCTAATCAGCTTGGTAGCCATAACATACTGCTAGGTGACACTTATGGTTTGTGGAAGCCCTAAAGGTGTATAATCACTAAAGGTAGAATTGAAAAGTAAATTTCAATTCACAATCGATTTGAAGAGTTCTAATCGCCCACTGCCTCGCTAAAAGGAACCTAATGGATTGTACACCGTGTAAGGTAGAGATTGAAGAAACAACGGAGATGAGTAGGGATAATTGGTTTTAATTTCAATTATGCCACTCAATGTAAGTGGCTATAGAAAGGAAATTATAACTCATTCCCTCATAAGGGTTTTCTAGTGAGAAAAGAGAAAAACAAAAAAAGCTTTTTCTTCTCTTAGAAGGCAGGCCACCCTAGGAAGAATGGACTAGCATCCATATCTTCCTAGGTCACTCATCTCTTCCTCAATGCTCTCCTTGGTGTGGAAACTTAGAGGTTCCTTTTCTTGGGAACTTGGAGAATCCATTCCTTCATCCATATCCAAGAAGTCATGGAGCCAAGAAGCAAAGTTCCTCCATCCACATCCATGGAGCCAAGGAGCAAGGAGACTAAGGAAAGAAGGCCCTCACATTGGTGAACATCCTTTGCTAAGCAAAGAGGTGCTTTAAAGGTATAAAAGCTTTTCAACTCTTTTCTTTAAGATTTGAGTTGATTCTTGGTTCACCACAACTACTAGGCCTTGAATTTCATAGGTAAAGTTTTGTTTTGAGTACATACAAACATGATTCCGCTTTTAATTGTTAATTGCATGCATAGATGTTGCTCAAATGAACTTGTTTTCACAAATTTTTCCTTCAAGTGGTATCAGAGCCTAGATCTGGTAGTTGGTGAATCCTTTTTGGTTTTGTATTTTTATAGTTTATGATTTGATTGTTGTAATTGTTACAAGCTTTATTCTTACTTCTTTGAATGTAAATTTTGTTAGAAAATTTGTCATCTCAAAAGTTGTAGATGTAGTTCATTTAAGCATGAATTTTGGAGCTAAAATTTTGTGCCATGTTTATGGGGAAATTCGGCCAAATCCAAGGGGTGGATTTTTAGGTTGTTGTTTACCTTGTTAAAAGTGTTTTAAAGTGACATTAGGAACCCTTAAGTACCCTAGGATGTTAACCCTCTTTTGAGTAGTGAAAATTTGAGTTTTATTGAGTGAAAACGTTCATGGAGCTCTTATGTGTTTTCATGGATGTTCTTCAATGTTCTTGCTTCGTTCTTATTGTTCATACCAAGAACAAAAGGTTTGTTGTTTTGATTCAAAAAAAGGTGTTTGGTTGTTTATTTGTTTTTGATAGTGATGGATGGTATGATTTTTCAAACAACACCCCTACCTTTTTTTACTATTCACACCATATTAATCACTTACAACTTTCAATCACCTTTCAAACACACAAATCAACTCACGCACACCATCACTACTCACCATGACCGGCCACCCCTATAATGGGGGTGGGTTTTTATGCAATTACATAAAGTTTTGATACTTTTTGTGTATTTGCACTTTAACCCAAAAGTTTACGTTTTTACGTAAATGCCCAAAATCACTAAAGAACAAATTGTTTTGCTCCTAATGAAGTTTTTGTATTTGTTGAAATTTTTGGGTTCTAGTTGTAAATACATGAAGTAGTGAACTTTTGTGTTTTTACAAAATGACCTCAAAAGTTTGTATTTTACAATATAGCCCAAAAGTTAAGGTTTTGCATTTTGGCCCAAATTAGTTGAGAACAAAATAGTTTTGTCTCTTTAAATGAGAATTGGATTTTCATTTCATTTAGCTCCATTAAAATCTATTCTATGGATACAAAAACCAAATGACAATGTTGCATTCAAGTTTAATTAGTTAAAACATTAATTAATTAAAGAAAAGGTGATTATGAACCTAAGCCCACGATAATTGAGCTACGTGAAAGGCCGTCTCTCAAATTTGTTTGAACCATGGGAATGTGTAGATTAGTTTTTTGGTTGTAATTTGATATGATCAAATGTTGTAAAAGAGCATAAGCTCTTCTTTACTTTAAAGTATTTTGATTTGATCAAATACTGTAAAAGAGCATATGCTCTTCTTTACTTTGAAGTATTCCTCTCTTGTTTTATTTGATATGCATGAAATTGGAGTAGTTGGGTCCAACGCCCAAAAGAAAACACGCCTTAATGTGATTAAACGCATAAGTAAAATCAATCACCATCCCTATATCGAGATCCAACATTAGGCTCGTGTTGGATCGAATCAAAGGTTCATAGTCATCCTAAGGCCCTAAGGCAACTATATAGTCCATCAATGAATGCAAAGCTTATGTTAGTAGTACCATATACTCTTGCTTTAAAAATCGTTTTACAAGCATAGTGGGAGTATCATATACTACTAAATCAATCACATGGACCAATAGTTGTAATAGGACCAAATTGTTTTAATGAGACTAAGGGCTGGTTTGGTATTGCTGTGCTTTGAAAAAAAGCTGCTGTGAGAATAAGCGGCTGTGAAATAAAGCAGCAAAGTGTTTGGTAAACTTTTTTGTAAAAGTGCTTTTGGAAGAAAAAAAAGCAGTATAATAGTGTTTGGTAAACTTTTTTGTAAAACAGCTGTGACTATGTGAAATGACCAAAAAGGGTATAATACTAGATGTGCTATTAATTTAATTTTCTTAACAAATAAAAGTGAATTACTAAATATATTTTATTTTTAGAAGAAAAATATTTATAAACTTTATCTTAAATATTAATTAGTATGACAAACTACTTTAATAGAAATATTTTAGAGTGAATAGCTAGGATTCATTAGTACAATATTGTTAATGTACTTGAAAGTAGTCTAATTAGATGCATTCATCAAACTTGTTGCTATTCTATTTCTTAATGCCTCTATCTCATGTGATTCTACAACTTGATAATTTTGATATTCGTCATCATCATCATCACTACTATCGCTTTCTTCGCAAAAGTCCCTGGGGTCATCAAAATGACGATCACATTCAGAATACCTCCGTATGTAGTTATGAAGAGCCATTGTAGCAATGACAATCTTCACTTGCTTATTGAACGGGTAATTAGGCATATCCCTTAAAATTGCCCATATTTTCTTCCATACCCCAAAAGTTCGTTCAATGATGCTCCTAAGAGAAGAATGCCTGTGGTTGAATACCTCTTTGTGTCCCGTTGGTTCGGCACCCCTACGAAAGTCCGGGAGGTGATATCTTTCACCTTTATATGGTCCCAAATAACCTCTCATTTGTGGGTACCCCGCATCTACCAAGTAATATTTTCCTGACAATTGAAAATTTGTTTTGTATTGTAATAATTATACAAAGCAAGTATGTAAAATGTTATAATAAAAGTATGAAGATTACCATTTGGAGGCTTAGAAAAGTTTAAATTTGGATTCCGTAGCACAGATAGAAAAACCCTTGTATCATGTGCAGTGCCTTCCCATCCGCCACAAGCAAATGTGAATTGCATGTCAAAATTACATGCAGCCATAACATTTTGAGTCGGTATTCCTTTCCTACCAATGTATGGAACTTGATCCGGAGGTGGTATTGAAGCCTCAGCATGCACTCCATCTATGGCACCAATACAATCCTAAAAATAATAATATAGAAGAAAACCGTCAACCTACACTTATAGTTTGCAAATAAGTTAGAAGACGAGTCAAACTTTACCTTAAAATAAGGCATGTATCTTGTATCTCTCCTTATTTCTTAGGGAATGCCACGAAACTCCGAATCCATTGGTTTGATAATATCTATTGCCATCTTACATACGATATCCAACATAGCACCAAAATATCTACTAACAGTCTCACCGGAATGTTGAAATCTCTCTTAAGCTAATCTATTTTTCACACCATGTCCCAACATATGCAAGAACATTCCTAATATTTCAGTTGCATTCATTTTCCTTGAACCTTTCAATCCATAATTAGTTTGCAAGTCATTGGATAATCTATAAAAGACATCTTTGTTCATCCTAAACATTCTATAGCTTCGCACATCATTTCCTTGTAGTACTTCCATCAACCAAATATTACCTGTATGGGAAGAATTCATACATGGAGTTTTGTGGACATATTTTAAATAATATGTTTCAACAGCTCTCACTACAGCGCATATAATTAGACCATCCTCCAACTCATCAACATCATCATCAAAGGTGTTCATATTGAATATACCTGTAACCTAACACATAATTTAACATTCCACAAGTCATAATCCAACAATCACTAAGAAGTCATAATCCAACATTTAAGAACAAGTCAATCCAATGTTTAACAAGAAATCATGATCCAACATTCAATAAACACAAAATACAAGCAACATTCAACACATAGTCTTAATGCAAAGTACAAACTACACAAAGTCCTAATTCATAGTTATAGCTTCTTATTGTTCTTTGTTGAACATATATTTCAACCAAGTCAGCTGGACTTCAAGATCTTGTATCGTGGTAAACACCTCTCGCTTCTCTGCAGAACAAAATAAACATGTAGCAAACAACCATAACTCGCTAGGTGGCTCACAACCAGGCAATTGTGCAATAACCGCTAACACTTCTGGAATACTACTACCTATATGCAGCGACCTCATCAATGAGTTTGCAGAACTCCTAGTTTCATAAGCTTCAACAAGATGGTCAATTTGACCACAAAGTTTTGCAGCACCTCCAATTGTTTTCCCTTTCTTATCAACCTTCTTCTTTTGCAATTCTCCTTGGTTAGCTGCTTTTTTTTTCCCTTCCTACTTGCTTGTCTTAGATCATGCATAGTCTCAGTTTCTTCCTCATCATATGAATCAATTTGTCCTACAGATTCCTCTCTTGACTCTGGTGGTAGTACTCCAGATGAAGGTGCCCAGGCATGTTCACCGGTAGCAATTGTACTCAAGAACATCCTATCTAACTTGTCCTCCATCTCAGGACTAATGCCTTTTTTTCGCAATTTTCCATATTCTTTGTTTATCTACAAGTAAGAAAGAATATGGTTAATACATATTGCATGATATTATAATACATATTAAAAGATAAATACACAAACCTGAATTTTATTGTTCCACCACTCCTCAGAGGCATCAACGGTACCCTTGCTTGAATTCCACCCTAGGCCAGTTTCTTTACCAACTAGCTCTTTCCACAACTTCCACTCATTTTTAAGTGCATCCCATTTATTTTTCAGTTGTTTTTTTTCATAATCATGCCCTGTCTCTGCCTTGAAGTTAGCTCTAATATTTGCATATCCTTCTTTGTCAAAGTGAGTGCCCGGACGATGTCCGGCCTCAACCTCCTTGATGCAAACATCACAAAATATTGATATATTGTGCGCATTCCATGTAGCTACAGGAGTTGACGAAGATGCCCCCTTCTTTGCCATCGATACCAACTACTGATTTGTATATATACATATATATATATATATATATTAAAACACGAACAAATGATATTGTAATATAACCAATAAATGATCCACATACAACTACTAATAGATTACATCACAGATTGGGTTCACAGTTTGTATATATACATACATATAAATACACACACATATATATATATCAAGAAATAACCAATAAATGATTACATCACAGTTTGGGTTGTTGATATAATATCAAACCAAAAGGAGGTTTAGGCTCTGAATGAGTGGAGAGTTATTTTTAGCTTACTACTCAATGTCAATCGTGGCTTTTACACTTTAAAAGATATCTATTCACAGAGATGGGGAGCTAGACAAATGCTGTGATTGATGACTATATGGAAGGAAGTTAGGAACTTAGTGCTGTAAATTTTTCTGGAGTCACCATGAACTTTAAATGACTTTTAACTTTTGATCCTCGTTCAAATAGTTATTAGGCCTTTATGGGCCACTGGATTTCATTTTGATTAATGTTTGTGAAATGTTATAAGAATTACAACGATATAATGTAAAGGACGACATGCACCCTAAAATTTATGTTTATTTCTATCTCAAATGCTCCTTTGAGTAGTTAGACAAGTTAATAATCATTCATAGATAACGTTCTATATGTCCTTGCAAGTATTTTCTTACTTTTGCATTTGGGTGGAGAGAGAGAGAGAGAGAGAGAGAGCTTAGTTCGAAGTTCTTTTAGGCCTGCTAGCCAAGTAAACATGATCACTTTTGTTTCACATACAGTATAGAAGTCAACAGTTGTAGGCTACATGCAGCGCACAACTGCTGAAAGATCCATTTGTATCCTTTATGTCTTGCTTTGTGGGTGGCTGAGTCCCCAAAGAACATACTAATGTGGTACATAATTTGACAAAAAATTGACTTTTATGTAGTGCCGAGTCCAAGGCAAAGATGCGTTCTTCACTTAGACGTGTTTGGGGACAGCGTTTGAACTGGAAATAGTTAAGGGAGAAGATTTTTCTTTCATGGGTAGAAACCATAGCAGAGGAAGCTATCCCTTGATCATTGGTATCATCTATCCCTTGATCATTGCCTATGGTAGTATGCGTGCACGTACACTCACTGTGTACATAGCAGTCACTTTTGCCCATGATCGTCGACAATATCATAGTTTCGGTTCACAGTTTGTAATACAAGAGATTACAGTTTGTAATACATATACATACATATACATACAAAAGATTACATCACAGTTTTGGTTCACAATTTGTATATATACATACATATAAATACATATACATACATAACCAATAAATGATTACATCACAGTTTGGGTTCTATAAATTTATGGTTTGGGCCAACTCAAAGGGAAACAGATAATCTACGGTTACACGATACAACGATAAGTGTGCTGAAAAGGAAAATACAGAACAGAAGAAACTTTACTTATCAACAAGACGACAACCAAAGACGTCCACAATGATCTCACAATCATGCGCAAATCACAATTGATGTTTGGGCTTTATATTATATATACAATCAATGCCGTTTCATAAGGCGTTTATAACCAGTCAATCATTGGACATAAAAACAATGCTACGTAACACAGGTATGCAGCTGTGTTTAAAACAGGTATGCAGCTGTGTTTAAATGCTCCTGTAAAAACAATTTCAGCAGCACCAAATTACATACATACATACATATATATACATATATAAATGATCCCTTACTGCAATTGTGTTTAAATGCTTTAGCTATAGCTTGGGACTCCTTGAGGTGATTAAAAAAAAGCTACTATGAAAAAAAGCTATGAGAATTCTTGGAATAAGTTTAGTTCAAATTCTTTCCACATATTTGAGTGATTTGTTAGTCATACCCTGAAAATAACCCCCATATGAAAAAATACAAAATTGGATTCTTGTTATTTCAGCAATGATATTATCATAAGACTACAAGCTTTAATGTGTCCACTATTTTCTTTTGTTTAATATTAGTTGGGTCCAGTAACCCTTCCAACCCATCTTCCCTATAATTTCTTGTAACTAAATTAATCTGCGTATGGTGTATCTGTGGATTATGAAAATCCAGACATTATATTCACAATTTGAGTGTTAAACAATGTATAAATTGGTATCTCAAATAAAATGTACAGAATACCATCCAGAAAATAAAGATGCATACCAATTCATATACAAGCATTCCCCTTTTATCTCTATATGGTATATATAAAGTTAGAAGGCAAAACGGGTGAAACATTCATAATGCCTAAAATTGCCCTTCCCTAACTTGGAATCCAAATGATAGACAATTTAAAAAAAACAAAACAAAAACAAACAAAAAAAAATCTAATGTGAGCTGCAACTTAATTTCATACTCAGTTTGGAAACTCATCTATTCCTGATCAAGTTCGTATTATCTCTAATATGAACCAAATCATGAACAGATAAACAAAACCTAGAGGTGATAATCACATAAACCTAAGAATTTCTTGTTCCCTTTTCTATTTATTTCCTCTTTCTGTTTCCAATAATCAAAGGACAAAAGAAATTGAAACAAAAGCTGTTTCAAATTCTTCTTCCGGATTTGTTTTGATATTTTCCCAGTTGACTCAATTTGTGTCATTAGTGAAAGGGAAAATACAATGGCATCATGTAAAAAAAAATTAACCTTTCCAGCAAAAACCAAAGAGAGTAATAAGAGTGTCCATGCTTAAAACTCAGAATCTTTTTAATAATAAAATTTATTGTAACTTGTGCTATTATATTATATCAAGGAAAAAAAACCAGAATTTTGGAGAATATAAATCCTTTGACTTCTTGGTTGCGATCTTCAATCCTAGGATCTTCTAATGTGTCACCTGCAACATAAACCCGGAACTTCTGAGGAATATTTTGACCCAAAAAACACATGACAAATCAAAAGCACAGTTCACAGATTAGAAGCAGAGCAAAGCAAATTATCCCTTACATAAACCCAAATCAGAAGCAGACCTTCTTTAAAAAAACGAATACAGAAGTAATCAAACATCTCTCTCAATTTTTTTTGTTTCCTCCACAAACCCTAATTTTTTTTCCCCAATTAATTTTTTCCACAAACCATATCACCTTCCCCAATTAATTTTTCCCACCCTCCATCCCCAATTGTTTTTCCCGACACCCATACCCTCATCCCTTTGCTCTTCCCACCCCTCTTTCCCTAATCTCCCCATCCCCAATTTGAAAAATCCAAACAAATAAATAACAAATTTTTACAAGAGAAGCTTACCTGGAGAAACCTGGAGAACGAGAGAACGAGAGAGATTGCTAGTTTTTGGAACGAGAGAATGAGCGAACAAGAAAGTGGTTTTCTCCTGGTTCGGGTTATGTGCGAGACTCTGAAAGGTGAGAGCGTAGTGCGAGAGCTCTGAAAGGTGAGAGCGTAGGTGAAGGGAAATGAGGGCAGTTTTGGGTTATTCAATATTTCATTAAACGTACACTGTTCACCCGTGTGTTTGGAAAATAAGCTGTTTTTGGAAGCTGTTATTCGCAGCTTCTTGTCAGCTTCAGGTTTTGGGCTTTTTTTCACCCTACACTTTGAAACAAAGCTGCTTTTCAAAGTTTACCAAACACCAAAAATTCTCATAGCTTTTTTTCATAGTAGCTTTTTTTTTAATCACCTCAATCCCAAACTGCACCTAAAATGCATGCTTATATGTGATGAGACCTTAAAACCCTCAACTAAACCGTTATTAAGTTGACAGGCGTGAGAGTGCTTTGAACACTCTTTCGTGGCCTTCCACTGTGGTAGGCTCCGATCATTTGTGACTCATACACCGACTTCACCCTATCATGGTGGAGTACAAAGTATGTGCTTACACTCATGAGGAGTTCTATACGCATACATGATGCTGTGAAGGTAGGCAACAAGAATGATTAACATCATATCATTGTAAGGTTGTTCTTAAACCCCTACCCGAATTTGTATGGTGGGAATGACTTAACTAAGTGCAATGGAACCAACATCATATCATTGTGAGGTATCATTCTTTAGAGGCTAAATAAGATGGGTACTTACATGAGATGTAAATGAGTAAGCATACTCTCTCATTATTATTGATGCTAGCCAACATCATATCATTATGAGGTGGGCTTGGTAATAGTGAGCCTCATATACCCTACTAAGAGTTTCCTCCAAAACTCTCAAATTCCAACGAGGGATATGGAATTTGCCAAAAATAGTAGGTGGTGTTATTTGATTTAAAGAACTAGATCAAATAGCTTAAAATTAATTAACCTATATTCGTTATGTATTTATTTACCGATATATTTGCAAATGCTATCCAAAACTTGACAAAGAAAAGTCGAAGGCTTTAGTTTCCAGGCTTGGTACCACAATCCCATAGATTGTCTTGAATGGATTGTATATGTACCTAAGTAGTCTCATCCTCATAATCTTCCTATTGATAATGTATCATTGATGCGAGATTTATACGCACACAAATTAAACCCTCTTTTTGACAATTGTAGTAGAATGGATAAGTGAGGGATCGTTCTGGACCGGGGATTAGGAGGGATTGTTAATCACTTGGATTTGACTTAAAAACGTAAAAACATAATATAAAACACTAAACTAGACTCAAAGAATGTAAAACTAAACTTTAAAACACTAAAACAAATCAAAAGACTCAAAATGCTTTTAAAAACACAAACTAAAATGCTATACTAAACTCGAAGAATTCAAAACTAAAAATAAGAAAGATTAAGACTAAGACTTCAACGAAATAGGGGGGAATTGGATTTGGACGAATTTAAACTAAAATGAATACTTGGAAACAAAACAAATTGTAAATATGGATTTGACGGAAATGAATGGATGGGAAGCTAGCTAAGGGTTCTTTCTCTACACATGATATTTATGCATATGAATCAATTTCCAGTTATTCCTTCATTGAATTATGAACGACAATGCCCCAAATTAACCGTGACATCACTAGTTAACCCTCAGATTTTCCTTATATTATTGGATTGGATGGCATCATTCGACAACCCAAAACATTCTCAAAAGTTCCCTACATGTCATCATAATAGAGATACAATCGAAGATCATTAAGAATAATGAAAACCATAAGCATTGACAAAGCATTTGCAACTATGACATCATGTTACTCATGCTAAGAATTAAACTTAACGCGATCGTGACAAGCGACCTTCACTACTTTCAAGTATAAGATAGTAACGATTATGTGAAACCTTCTTAAACTTTAGTCACATATTCATGCATGCTAATTAAGTGTCGACCCTCAATCAACAAACACAAATAAGTTAATCATCAAATAGTTAAGCCAATTGCATTCACGAATCAAGAGTTCATAACCGGAATTCATCAATTCATATCACATAAATAAACATGGTATTGAAATCACCCCTAGCCAAAAAGGGTTTAGTTCCTCATAACTTTGAAATCAAAGAAACACCTAAACATTCCAACAACTCAAACTTGAATTGTATGAACGTTTAGGCACTCTTCTCTTCCATTTCTCATATTACAAAACAAAGAGAATTGAATTTAAACATTGAAATCAAAGAAACGCATAAACATTCCAACAACTCAAACGTGAATTGTATGAACGTTTAGGCCCTCTTCTCTTCGTCTTCTTTGTAGCACAAGGACTAAGGGATGTTGTTGGTGTGTTAAATGGATTGGGGGATTATGGAAATGGAAGAAATGGAGGAGAAAGGGAAGGGAATGGTGCAGAAAATGGAGAGACTCACGGCTAGGGAGAAGATGGAAGTGTTTTGTGGTGTGTTGTGTATGAAAATGAGATGTCTTGAATGATGGGAATGCAAGGGTATTTATAGGAGGAGTGGAGATGTATATGGCTATTTGTTTAAGGTGTTTGTGTGGAGGAATGATGGAGAATTGCATGTGGAATGGCTGCAATGATGAAGAATGAAAGCTGGAAAATAAAAGGGAAAGCTGGAAATCTGAAAATGCAAATGGGAATCCTGAAATGCAAAGGTGGCCACGGTTTTGAGTGTGTTTTGTGTTGGAAATGCATGTGAATGCATGTGAATGTTGTTTGTGTGAAGTGTGTGTGGGTTAAAGAGTGAATGGTGGTGTAATGATGAAGTGTGATGGCTGAAAATGTCAAGGGAAATGCATGTGATGCATGCCAATGTTGTCTTTTGGTGCATGTGTGTGTTGAATGGTGTCCTTTAATTATGCACGGTTTAGGGCTGTTAAGGGGAGAGAAATGGGAGTGAATGTGGCTTAATGATGAAGTAGGAAGGTGGAAATGCATGTGAGATGTTTGGAAAGGAAATGGGAATGAAGGTCACGGCAAAGGTTGGAGAATTGATTATGGATGCATGTGTTGAATGATTTCTTGGTGAGGGATGTGGAGTGGTTGAATGTGGTGCAATGATAATGTTTTGTGGCTGAATTGGTGGTGGAATTATGATGGGAGTGCATATGATTAAAGAGTGGGAGTGCATGTGGGTGAATGTGAAGGGAATGCATGTGTTGATAACTAGGTTAGTGGGTGGAAATCTGAAAATGGCATAAGGGAATGGGAGCTCACGGTTTTGAGTTGTTTGTTTGTGTGAAGTGTGTGTGAATGCATGTGAAGATGCTAATAAATAATGCATGTAGGGTTAGGAAATAAAATCATAACTTAAAGGGAGATGATTAAAGGGTGTTGAAAGGTTTGAAATGCATGTGTTGAATTGGTGGTTGAATGATGAAAGAATAAGTGAATGATTATGATAAGTGATAAGTGAATGATTATGATAAGTGTATGATATGTTAAGTGATAAATGAATGATATGTGGTGATAAATGAATGATATGTGGTGAGTGATAAGTGAACGGAAGTGATAAGTGATAAGTGAATGGAAGTGATAAGTGATAAGTGTATGATATGTTGAGTGATAAGATAAGTGGTTATTGATATGTAGATGAATGAATGATATGATAAGTAATAAATATATGATATGTGGTGATGATAAGATAAGTGTATGATATGATAAGTGGTGAATGAAGGAGTGGAATGTTGGAATGTTATGCACGACTAAGGATATAGGAAAGGTTTAAATATCCTAAAACTAAAAGGAACAAGGTTCCAACACTTTGGTCTTCAATTAGGTTTTTAATTTCGTCCAACACTTTGGCTCCAAGCATAAGCTATCCATCCTTAGCCCAAAAGTGCTCCAAACGTCTCCAAAATGCATCTTTTTGCTCCTTTAGCCCTTTTGGCCTACAAACACACGAAAATAGCTTAAAGTACTAAAATAACTAAAGAAACATAACGTAAATGCACGAGAACAAGCCATTTAAGTCGCATGAATATGCTCCTATCAAATACCCCCACACTTATCTTTTGCTAGTCCTCGAGCAAAACAAAACAAAAGAAACTAGAAACAAAACAAAACGAACAAGTAAAACACAACCTAAACCTTCCAACAAACGTCTCAGGGATTTCCAAAACACATGACAAGTTAAAAATCATTATTCACACAGATTTTAGCCATCATTACACTTAAGTACATTCTTAATCATAGTCACCACATACTAGTTCACAATTAAACATTTAAAACACATTTCGAATGCAGTAACATGCCTTTAGAGAAATTGCTCAAATCCTTACAAGATATGCACTCGTTTTTCACACAGATTTTCTGACTACACACCCTACACTAGTTATATGTGAGAAGATTGATGTAAACATGTAGACGAACACTCACATATGTTATAACAAGGAAAGCATTTTCTGGATTTACGATAATGACATGAATATGATGTCATGAATGGAATGCTACTACTTAGAATGAGAACCAGTGATTCCATAAGCTCATATCAATTTCAAACTCCACATTATTGAACACATAACGATCAAGATAGAAGTCAAAGGGGTGTAACGGGGCTAAAGGTGTTGGCTAACAATGAAAGGTGAAGGATAAACAAACATTCTTAAAGCAATAGTGAGCAAAGTATTGATTTAGGCACTTAGAATTCCCTTAAGAACGCAGAAGTCAACTTTGAACACCCAAGGGAAAGTCACACAAAACTTAGGGCCAAATTCAACTTTTTTGGACCCTTTCTTCAACCATCAACGCTCGTGAGTTCATTCTTACTTATTTTCACTCTTTTTTTTTTTTTTTTTTTTTTTTTTTTTTTTCTTCTTTTTCTTTTGAATCTCAAAACATACATATAAACGTAAGAACAAACTTTTACTCCCCCACACTCATTTTCTTGCATAATGTACTCAAAAGGAATTCATTTTAGTCATGCTCACTATCAATTAAGAACAAGGGTGTGGACTGTCCTACACTAGGCTAGGTGAGGATAATGTGGGTAAACAAAGAATAAAGGCTAAACAAGGCTCAACGGGGGTAAAACTTACAACATATACGAAATATGGGAAGTAAGGCTATTTGGCTATGGTGGCAACTACACAACTTCATCTTGATATATGTTATGCAATTCAATGTCATGCTTTGAATGAAACGGATATAAGTTCTAGCATTTAGTTCTATCATGATACAATTGCATTCTAAGTAGCAGCCAAGCAAGGAATAATGAGATCATGCAACAACTTTAGAAAACACAGAATCACAGATTATAACTCTCCAAAGAAGGTAATAGCTCGAGTCTCACAAGGTTGTAGCGTTTGTACGAGTTCCTTCCTTCAAGCATGTTACAAAAACCAATTTTTCTTTTATGATTGCATGTGAAGTCATACATTATAACCATAACTAAGCATATACCAAGAGTAAATCAAACTTTTCTCCATGTTTATAACTCTTTTTAACAGTCATGCAATTACAAACCAAATCCTTATCATTGTGTTGGAAGGTGACCTACGACACAAACACACAAAAACAACTTTAAAACAACTCTTTTTGGGTTTTTCAAGACAATTTTTCAAATTTTTATGGGATTTTCGAATTTTTTAGTCAAAACACACTAAAACAGTTTAAAAACATTTTTAAAACAGCAAGGAACAACACTTGAAGTTATGGGTGATAAAATTCAACGAATTTGCATCAACATACTTAGTTACCCCCCCACACTTAAATCAAACATTGTCCTCAATGTTTTAAGCATAGATTCACACAAAACATAAGTAAACACACAAACAACAACTAAACATACTAAACATGGCAGAATGTAATTAACAAAGAGAAGAGTTTAGAGACGCAAATCTGGTTATAGAGTGTAAATTCCATCTTCTCCTTGGTAATTGCATTGAGGCTTTTGATCTTTGTGATTCCACAGGCTTACTCTTGAACTGGTTTCTGCCCATAGTTGATTTTCCTTTGTGCTACTTCTTGAACTGGGCAGCAGGATGGTTCTTTTGGTCTCCCCCGAAGGTCTGAGCATACCCTTTTGGTCTGTTTCTTTGTTCAATCTTTCCAATTCGTATTGAAAAGGGTTGGAGGATAACTCAGCCTATGTTTGTCTCCACATGCTTCAATGTATCATTTTCACTTGCCTTACTCGCTCCCCTTTGCAGAAGTGGTCCCTTCTCCGAAAGTGTATCAACCGTTGAAGATGACTACTCGAGAGCAACGCTAGGTAAGCAATCAGGAATAGATTCCAGGCAGTTGGCTCCAGATCGGAAGATTGACTCCAAGTGCCGGCTGATTGCTTCTTTTACTTTGCCATGCGAGTAAGAACAAGGACAAAGAAAAAGACAGGGAAAGAGCATGATATGAGATACTTTTGCTTTTGACCTTGATGATATGAGATACCTTTGCTTTGAAGAAGCGGTGGATGAATCAGCACATGCTTCAAACCGCCGTTTCCTCCTGGGTCATATGTACTCCAGGCATCTGGTATCATATTTGGGGAAGAAGAAAGAATTGAGTATTTTGAAAGGCCTTGCTGGGAGTGCGCCCTCAGAGGTGAGGGAGAGTTGGGCATTTTCTTCAGGTTTGCCCTGCCATAAAAGACGAAGGTCGACATATATAGAGATAATATCAAGTGGTGGTACTTTTTACCCTTGTCGACAAACGTTTTGATCCCGCAATTCCGGCTTTTTGAAATAGTGGCGCCTCTTCGATCTTTGAATTCGCCTCTTCGATTTCTGAGCAGGCGCCCCTTCGATTTCTGAACGACGCCCCTTCGCTTTCTGAACGACACGTGGTAGTGCAGATGCGGCTCCTTTTTACAAAGCTGCACGCGTTTTCTGAAAAGCAGAGAAAGCGTCGCCGAACTTTGCGCTTGTCGGCTAAAGATGTGTAGTTGCGATGATGGCCTCCACGTGTTTTCAGCTTTGTCAGAAATCTTTTGACAAAGTTGAACGCGTCTTCTGAAAAGCCGAGAACGCGTCGCCTAAATTACGCCGGAAATTCCGGCTTTTTGAAATGGTGGACGCGTCGCCTTGGCTTCTTATAGAGCTATCGATCACCACAATAAACACACTCTGAAGAACTCCCATTCTTGAAAATCGACTCCGACCCTTTGAAAATTTACTCCATCAACCCCTATCTTTGAACACTTTTGAAAAAATGGCAAACTCATCGAACCTTAGCTTGGAATTGAGCCTTAGCAGTGATACGGGCGCGCCGCGTCAAGGTAACGTATGGCGCCCTTCTTTTTTATCTTCTAACGGTCCTCTTTCAGGTGAAGACTCTGTGATGCAGGACGCCACAACAGCTACAATAGTAGCTAGGAACCTCCTCACTCCAAAAGATAGTAGGCTGCTGTCAGGACGGTCTGATGAGTTGGCCGTTCAAGAGTCCCTCGCACTTAGTGTTCAGTGTGCGAGCTCTGTGTCCAACATGGGCCTACGCCTGCTTGCCCGCTCTCGTCAGGTGGAATCGTTGATGGCAGAGGTGGAAAGACTTAAGCAAGAGATCCAGCAGCTTAAGTACGAGAATAGAAGTTTGCATGTGCTTGCAAATAACTATTCGTCGGGGATGAAAAGGAAGCTTGATGAGCTGCAAGAATCTGAGGGTCGAATTCACAGTGACCGTCAAAGGCTTGCGTCTTATCTCCAGAGGCACCTTTTTCCTGGGTCATCCAGCGCTTGGCCAAGTATTGAGGCCTGGAATGCTCTAGCTCCGATGCCTCCCGCTCCGATGGCTTCCGCTCCGATGCCTCCCGCTTCTATGCCTCCCGCTTCTGCGCCTCGTAGTGGGGCTTCACGTAAACAACCTTTGTGAAGCTCCACCTTTCTCCATGTTTAGTATCTTTCTTTCAAATTTTTTTTTTATTTTTATTTTTTATTTTTTTTATTAACATAAATAAAATCAAACAGCATGGAATTTATCTTTGAATGGGCGGTGATACTTGAAATGATCCGGTAATAGTTTAAATTCCAGATTGGGTGCCTGAATCATTAACCACATGTTAGTATAAAAGAAAATTGAAATTCGGGGAGGCGGCTTACCTGTGTGCTCCAAAATGAACTCCAGAATAAACACCCCTTCGAAAGTTATGACTTGTCCCGTGTCATAAAATCCAACTTCCTTGGGAATTGTGGTTTCAAATTTGTCCTCTTTGATGCCTTCTACATCTTCTCCAGCCACTACCTTCTCTTGAATCATTCTTCTTGGTGTACAAAGTCCTTTGAAGAATTCAACACCATCTAAAACTTGCTGTGTTGCACCAAGAATTTGAATAGCATTTTGCACCTTTGGGAAGGCTTCCACGATGTCCTTTTTACTCTCTTCTTGGTTGGGAATCAAAAACCTGCTAGGAAAAGGGACATTGGGTGGAATAACATCAGAATAACATGAAATTGGGACGTCCTTACTGGTGGTGGGTGGTTTAGAGGGCTTAGGGGGCTGCGGCAAGGGTTGTTCTACCCTTGCCGTGTGCATGTCTTCTTCCTCCTCCTCAATTAGCAGCTCTTCATCCACTTCTAGGCTATGTTTGGACATTTTTAGGTCAGCTCCAACCTCCATAGCACTTCCCAAAGTGATAGCATTATGGATTTCAAAATCTTCCTTCGAGTTTTCAATAGTTGAGTTGGAAAGTTCACTTTGCTCTTGAATTTGTTTCATGAACTCCATAATCTGCCCAAATTGCTCGTCCAATTTACCCAACTTCTTGTCTTGATTTTGTTCGTCCTGCGTCAAAGAGGTTAGTAATTGAAAATTTTTATCATTATCCATGGACATACTTGAACTTGATTGGAATTGTTGTGGGGGAGGTTGTGGTGGCTGCATAGGTGTTGTATTGAACTCCTCATATGGTTGCCAATATGCTTCTTGTTGAGCCTCCTTGGCTTGATTTTGTGACCCCTGCGCCAAAGAATTTATTTCATTAAGAATTTGAATATAATCTACTGGCGAACTTGAATTTAATTGAGCATATTGCATATGAAGTTGTGGTGGCTGCATAGGTCTTGAATAGAACTCCTCATATGGTTGCCAATATGCTTCACGTTGAACTTGTTGATCTTCCCACCATATAGAGTTTGAATGATCCCTCCAATCTCTTTGTGGACATTGATTGGCTTGAAATCCTTGCCTATATGAAGCACCAAATGTAGGGACACTCTGCATTGTGGTCCTTTCGGCATACGGCGACAATTTAGAAGTAAGATTTGCCAATTGAGCTTGAATGCTAGCAAAATCCATATCTTACTTCTCTAGTACCTAAAAAGAAAGAGAACTAAATCAAAAATCAAAAGTAACAACAAACAAAGAAAACAACACTAAGTTAGAAACTAAAACGAAAACAACTAAACCAAAAAAAAAGAAAAGAACTAAGGGATTAGCAAAGTTGCTAATCCCCGGCAACGGCGCCAAAATTTGATGCGTGATTTACTTGACACTCAAATTAAACCCTCGTTTGACAATTGTAGTAGAATGGATAAGTGAGGGATCGTTCTGGACCGGGGATTAGGAGGGATTGTTAATCACTTGGATTTGACTTAAAAACGTAAAAACATAATATAAAACACTAAACTAGACTCAAAGAATGTAAAACTAAACTTTAAAACACTAAAACAAATCAAAAGACTCAAAATGCTTTTAAAAACACAAACTAAAATGCTATACTAAACTCGAAGAATTCAAAACTAAAAATAAGAAAGATTAAGACTAAGACTTCAACGAAATAGGGGGGAATTGGATTTGGACGAATTTAAACTAAAATGAATACTTGGAAACAAAACAAATTGTAAATATGGATTTGACGGAAATGAATGGATGGGAAGCTAGCTAAGGGTTCTTTCTCTACACATGATATTTATGCATATGAATCAATTTCCAGTTATTCCTTCATTGAATTATGAACGACAATGCCCCAAATTAACCGTGACATCACTAGTTAACCCTCAGATTTTCCTTATATTATTGGATTGGATGGCATCATTCGACAACCCAAAACATTCTCAAAAGTTCCCTACATGTCATCATAATAGAGATACAATCGAAGATCATTAAGAATAATGAAAACCATAAGCATTGACAAAGCATTTGCAACTATGACATCATGTTACTCATGCTAAGAATTAAACTTAACGCGATCGTGACAAGCGACCTTCACTACTTTCAAGTATAAGATAGTAACGATTATGTGAAACCTTCTTAAACTTTAGTCACATATTCATGCATGCTAATTAAGTGTCGACCCTCAATCAACAAACACAAATAAGTTAATCATCAAATAGTTAAGCCAATTGCATTCACGAATCAAGAGTTCATAACCGGAATTCATCAATTCATATCACATAAATAAACATGGTATTGAAATCACCCCTAGCCAAAAAGGGTTTAGTTCCTCATAACTTTGAAATCAAAGAAACACCTAAACATTCCAACAACTCAAACTTGAATTGTATGAACGTTTAGGCACTCTTCTCTTCCATTTCTCATATTACAAAACAAAGAGAATTGAATTTAAACATTGAAATCAAAGAAACGCATAAACATTCCAACAACTCAAACGTGAATTGTATGAACGTTTAGGCCCTCTTCTCTTCGTCTTCTTTGTAGCACAAGGACTAAGGGATGTTGTTGGTGTGTTAAATGGATTGGGGGATTATGGAAATGGAAGAAATGGAGGAGAAAGGGAAGGGAATGGTGCAGAAAATGGAGAGACTCACGGCTAGGGAGAAGATGGAAGTGTTTTGTGGTGTGTTGTGTATGAAAATGAGATGTCTTGAATGATGGGAATGCAAGGGTATTTATAGGAGGAGTGGAGATGTATATGGCTATTTGTTTAAGGTGTTTGTGTGGAGGAATGATGGAGAATTGCATGTGGAATGGCTGCAATGATGAAGAATGAAAGCTGGAAAATAAAAGGGAAAGCTGGAAATCTGAAAATGCAAATGGGAATCCTGAAATGCAAAGGTGGCCACGGCTTTGAGTGTGTTTTGTGTTGGAAATGCATGTGAATGCATGTGAATGTTGTTTGTGTGAAGTGTGTGTGGGTTAAAGAGTGAATGGTGGTGTAATGATGAAGTGTGATGGCTGAAAATGTCAAGGGAAATGCATGTGATGCATGCCAATGTTGTCTTTTGGTGCATATGTGTGTTGAATGGTGTCCTTTAATTATGCACGGTTTAGGGCTGTTAAGGGGAGAGAAATGGGAGTGAATGTGGCTTAATGATGAAGTAGGAAGGTGGAAATGCATGTGAGATGTTTGGAAAGGAAATGGGAATGAAGGTCACGGCAAAGGTTGGAGAATTGATTATGGATGCATGTGTTGAATGATTTCTTGGTGAGGGATGTGGAGTGGTTGAATGTGGTGCAATGATAATGTTTTGTGGCTGAATTGGTGGTGGAATTATGATGGGAGTGCATATGATTAAAGAGTGGGAGTGCATGTGGGTGAATGTGAAGGGAATGCATGTGTTGATAACTAGGTTAGTGGGTGGAAATCTGAAAATGGCATAAGGGAATGGGAGCTCACGGTTTTGAGTTGTTTGTTTGTGTGAAGTGTGTGTGAATGCATGTGAAGATGCTAATAAATAATGCATGTAGGGTTAGGAAATAAAATCATAACTTAAAGGGAGATGATTAAAGGGTATTGAAAGGTTTGAAATGCATGTGTTGAATTGGTGGTTGAATGATGAAAGAATAAGTGAATGATTATGATAAGTGATAAGTGAATGATTATGATAAGTGTATGATATGTTAAGTGATAAATGAATGATATGTGGTGATAAATGAATGATATGTGGTGAGTGATAAGTGATAAGTGAATGGAAGTGATAAGTGATAAGTGTATGATATGTTGAGTGATAAGATAAGTGGTTATTGATATGTAGATGAATGAATGATATGATAAGTAATAAATATATGATATGTGGTGATGATAAGATAAGTGTATGATATGATAAGTGGTGAATGAAGGAGTGGAATGTTGGAATGTTATGCACGACTAAGGATATAGGAAAGGTTTAAATATCCTAAAACTAAAAGGAACAAGGTTCCAACACTTTGGTCTTCAATTAGGTTTTTAATTTCGTCCAACACTTTGGCTCCAAGCATAAGCTATCCATCCTTAGCCCAAAAGTGCTCCAAACGTCTCCAAAATGCATCTTTTTGCTCCTTTAGCCCTTTTGGCCTACAAACACACGAAAATAGCTTAAAGTACTAAGATAACTAAAGAAACATAACGTAAATGCACGAGAACAAGCCATTTAAGTCGCATGAATATGCTCCTATCAATCATTAAAAGAACATGTTAGATAAGTCTATCATAAAGAGAACATATTAAATGATTATTCCTTTGTTGTATGAACAAAGGAACTTGAGAAGATTAGCACAAATACATGGCCACTTTTAGTGTCATAATTCTTCCATTACAAATAATTGTATGAAGAAATGAGAGTTGCCTTGAATAACTCTTGAAAGTTTGTAATCATGTTTAGAACATAATGGTTGATTGACAAAAATAGTCCATCAACATGGACTTATGATGATTTTGAATCATTGAGTGTTGAAGTGTTAAACCACTTCAGAAAATGGAAACTAGGCAAGGACTTCACCTTTGAGTCCTTATCCAAATGGTTCACTACATTTATTGTAAACTATATAGTGAACAATAACCGCACACTCTCCAAATCGTTTGATGTGCATAACACAATTGAAATAAGTTTCAAGAGAGATAGTGGGAGTTTAAGGGACCATGACTATTGAAGTCAATGGAGAAGTCAAATGAAGAAGGCGAAATAACTCCAAGGGAACAACTTTCTTTATGAAATGATGGACACTGGAAGGGGTATTTGCAAGAAATGTCTTGCAAGTGTCAAGAAAACACCTTTCGAAGTTGTTGTAAATTGTTCTTGAATAGTTCAAAATAGTTGGTTCTTCTACTTGAATGCTTGATTCTGTATCAGTAACTATGTTTTACAATCGTCGAAAAAGTGTGGCTAATAAGAAGTAGAAGATTAATGAGAGAAGAGAAAGAACTTCACATTCGGAACGTGAATAAAATATGGATCTCTGCGAAAGTAGATAGTACTTACTTTCTCATATGAACTACCAAAGAAATTGGAAAAACAAAGATTGTCTTTACATTCCAATTTGAATAAGGAACTTAATTCCATCACTATAATTTTAAGAGATGGATGAATGTTTTGTTTGACAAAAGATTGTTCTTTATTAATAAATGATTGGATTATTGTAATATGATTGACCGTCTCTATAGTAGAGATGATGTGGTAGTGTTAACTGTTTAGAATATAACGATGCTTAAAACCCAAAAGGTTGCAAGGTAGTGACTAATCCTACTGAGTTGTGACACCTCTAAAACATAAATTACAAGTTGGTCATAGATGGATGCTTTGGATCGTTAGATCTGGATCCAATGCCTTCTAGTTAAAATCATATAGAGATGAAATGTTCGAATCTTAATTCTTTTGAAAAGAATAAAGAATCACAAAGTTGTTGAGGTTAATTCACTTAGATGTTTGTGGCACTTGTCCACAACATAATATTACTCATGTTGTATGATATTCACAAAAGATTGCTCTCGGTTGGACTATCATTTATTTCGAATAAACACAAGTCCGAATACTTTGCAAAAGGCTTCAAAAGAATTCAAGAATGTAAGTTGATGAGTAAGACGTAAAGTATTTACCTCCTTAGATTTGATCTAAGGAAAAATAACACTTTAGAAAAGTTTCCTTGAAAGATATCAAGGAAAGTAGCATCATAAGATAATGGATTTCTCCATTGGGACAAGAACGAAGTCAAATAAGATGTAGTTCGTTGGATGTTATCAATTACCCATATATAGAAGATCTTCCAAAATTTTCATAACTCCATAGGATGTAGTTGGAAAGAAAGACAAGTCTTAATCGTGTTAAGATTTGGGGTTGTTTGCAAATAAGCAATATTTGTTTGAGAACAATTTGGTGGGATATCCTTAAATTAACCCTTGAATATCACTTCTATAAACCAACTAACAAATGTTATTTGTTGGGTAGTTCATTGTAATCCTACAATAGGATTTGCCTAAGATAGAGCAAAAGAACGAGAGATAGAACTCAAAGAATGGGTTCTTTGAGAGACAAGATGATAATCAACAAATATAACAACCTAGTTCCTACACCACTAGCTCCAAGGTAGTCGAGAAGGATCTATAAACTGTCTTAGTTGAATGCTTTGAACTTTATGACAATGTCATAGAGTTACACCTCTTAATTGGAAAGAAATAAGAATGAAAATCATTATGACTACATTGCATGTATATTCGACATATACTCAAGGAAATGGTATAGTACCATTTGACCCAAAATAGTGAAACCTTCATAGCTAATTGGTAGCTTAAGGTGACTACAATCAACGAGATTGGTTGACTTGGAAGAAACCATCTTTGACATAGTCTTGGTTTCTGTTAATTCAAAGATTGCTAGCTACAATTAAACGATGATTCAATGTTTGGACATAATAAGGGTTTCCGAAACCATTATCAAGATAGTCTTGATAATGTATGTCTAAGACTAGGAATCACCAGACGTACAAGTTGTAGAGACCCATCCATCATGAATCTTAGCAAGCTAGTGGGAGTTATAAGCATCTTATGAGAGAAAGATCAAATCGTTTGATTTCTCATAAAGATGTAAATGAATCTTTTGTTTACTAGGTTTACAAAAGATTAGTGGGAGTTAATCATATTCCTAAATTTGAACATATATATGATAAATTAATTTTGGAAATGAAAGGAATTCTTCTTCGTTAAAGTTATGACTTTAAACATTCTATAATGATAGAATGTATATGGAAGACATAGTCTATATACATGGGATGGAAATCTATAATGATATATTTCAAGATATAATTGGATTATCTCAATCCCTATTGATAAACGATAGATGTAGGAAGTTTCTCGAATGATAAACTTCAAATGAAAGGACAATTCCAATCTAACTGGGAAATTGCTCTTCTAAAAGGGAATGTACCATTTTGACTCCCAAAGAAGCATAATGCGTACATAGAATCCTTTATGCATACGCAGGATGGTGATTTACGTATTTCATATTGTATGAAAAATGTTGATATGAGTTGTACCAAGATCGGTAAAAGATGATATGAGTGAAAGCCCAGGATCAGAACCATAGCAACTGTCAAGTAAGTCCTTAAGTATTGAAGAAATACTAAAGGATATATTCCTCAAGAATGAGGAAGAATTAGAGTAACGCAATGGAAGCATAAATGTATTAGATTATGAATCTAATATCGTATCCATCATTGGATGTCTCTTCATTATGACTGAAGAGATAATTGGATATCTCTTTATTATGACTAAAGAGATATTTGGGTGGAAACGTTATAAGTAATGACTTTAGTGTGTTCCATCATGCATGCAAAATATATCACTATGTAGAAGCTTACAGCAATGTTGTTTGGATGAGAAAGTTCATTTATGAACTCTCCATTTGGTTCCAACCAGAAAGTGTCTCTAGTGTACCCACACTACGGCACTAATAGGACGATAGCTCAAGCTAGGGAATCAAGGTCTCATCAAGATCCAAACTCAAATGAGAGACTAAACCACATGATTGAGAATCATGTATAATGGTGACGTCGTTATTCTCAATGTTGCTTATATAAATAACATATAGATATCCATTGTCCAGGCCTACTACTCAACCATTTTTTAAATGAATTCAGAAGAGGTATCATCACTGATGACCAAGCTGAATGGCTCTAGTGATGACCAAGCTAAATGGCTCTAGTGCAAGTGGGAGATTGTTAGAAATGTGCCCAAAAGTCAATCATATGATGATACTTTACGGACATTTCACATGTTAAACTAACCTAGTTTAAAGCCGTCTCATATAAATGTTATATGCTTAAACGATAAGTCAAAGGAATATGTAATTGGGAGAATGTGATCTAAAGAAGTTAGATTCATGTGACCATTTTCCTTTGTATAGATATCCTAAATGTTCTTGATCATAGGATTGCCAATTGGGCATTGACGGTCCGTTAAGATCAGTACGTGCTATGTCTTCTCTTAAAGAGAGTGACTAGTCTCGAGTCATTGGTGTGATTGACACCAAGAGAAGCATATAGGTGCTCAATAGAGAATGAGCTCATTGAACGCGATCAACAAGGAGTTCTCATACTCATGTCACATGAAAACTCACGGTTAGGATAATGCAAAGTAGTCTTTAAGGCATAATAGTTGTCTTATGGTTAGGTCCTTGATCTTTGACTATGTTAAAGTCACTCCGTCAAAAGATGTCCATGACATAGTTGGGGTTAAGCCACTTAGCCATGGAGGCAAGTGAATGCACAACAAGGGATCTCTAACCTTCAAACCGTTTGAGGAGAATACTCTATTATATGATTAAGAACCTCTGGCCAGAGTATGAAAGAGAATTAAAAATTCGTTCCAAATCACATTCAAGGCAATCATATAAGTAAGAGAATCACATTGGATAGTAGACATGGATAAACTATCAAATCAAACAATGTGGTCAAGAGTATTATATTAGAGAAAGACCGTATTACATTGTAATCCCAAACTGAATAGGTTCTCCACCTCTTCTGATTAGCTTAGGTAGTCATGACATACTGCTAGGTGTCATTCATGGTTTGTGGAAGCCCTAAAGGTGTATAATCACTAAAGGGAGAATTGAAAAGTAAATTTCAATTTACAATCGATTTGAAGAGTTCTAATCGTCCACTGCTTCGCTAAAAGAAATCAAATAGATCGTATACCGTGTAAGGTAGAGATTGAAGAAACAATAGTGATGAGTAGGGATAATTAAATGGTTTAATTATTTATAGCTAGAATTGATTGATATGTTAATTAATCAAACGAATAAGTTCATTTTAGACCTTGGGTTAGTTTTGTGCCTCAAGGCCCAATGGACTTTGAATGTCTAATCCAATAACTCAAGTTGTATGACAACTTGAAAATATAAAGGGCATGAAAGCCTAATGAACCCATATGCCCGGCCATAGAAAGTGTGAGGGATAATTGGTTTTAATTTCAATTATGCCATTCAATGTAAGTGGCTATAGAAAGGAAATTATAACCCATACCTCCATAAGGGTTTTCTAGAGAGAAAAGAGAAAAACACAAAAAACTATCTCTTCTCTTAGGAGGCCGGCTACCCTAGGAAGAATGGATTAGCATGCATCTCTTCCTAGGTCACTCATCTCTTCCTCAATACTTTCCTTGGTGTGGAAACTTAGAGATTCATTTTCTTGGGAACTTGGAGAATCCATTCCTTCATCCATATCCAAGAAGTCATGGAGCCAAGAAGCAAAGTTCGACCATCCATATGCATAGAGTGAAGAAGCAAGGAGACTAAGGAAAGAAGGCCCTCACATGGGTGAGTATCATTTGCTAAGCAAATAGGTGCTTCAAAGGTATAAAAGCTTCTCAACTCTTTTCTTTAAGATTTGAGTTGAGTCTTGGTTCACCACAACTACTAAGCCTTGAATTTCATGGGTAAAGTTTTGTTTTGAGTGCATACAAGCATGATTCCACCTTTAATTATTAATTGCATGCATAGATGTTGCTCAAATGAACTTGTTTTCACAAATTTTTCCTTCAAGTCTGTGAGGTAATTTCATCTACTGGCCGTCAAACCGAGCACTTGTAATAGAACTAGAGGATTTTTCATCTCTAAATGCCCATGGAGAAGAATCCATTTCTGGATACCAGGAAGAAGATCTCGAGCAAGACGTGGACCAAACAGTTGTAACCAAGATGGGGGACAATGAAGCGCTTGGTACCTCTAACTACCTGGGGTTGTTAGCACACTAACTAGATATGCTAGACTTGAACGATCAGGGAAATCTTATTCATGTGAGTTTAGAGATGGGGTATGAAGACCCCTCATGCCCTTACAAAACTAGGTTACCCGACTCTTATTATTTTGACGTTTTAGACCACGGTGCTAACCACACTATTAGTGTTATGAGCCAGCCTTAGTTGGATAAGCTGAAAAGTCGGTCTCCGAGTGCCACTTCCAGGAGAAAGGCCTAACCAACCACATGTGGTTAGGTAGCTTTCTTCGTCGAGCTCTTAATGTCAGGCATTTGGCTGGCCCTCACCCTTTCTTTCATATATAAGGTTTTTTCCCATGTTGGTCTTGCCCCTACCAAATTAATTGGAACACTATCTGTTTTTTCTTTAGCATGTATATGCTCTAGATTAAGCATCATCAGACAAAACCCAGCCTCAGCCTGATCAAGTATTGTTACAAGTTAAGAATCAGTCTTGGTTAGGTTGAGTTTTATCACGTGTTCCGCCTTATGCTTGCTTTTTGTTAGCAACCCTTCCAACCATATGCCTTACAAGGAAATTGGTTCCTTATAAGTAGTAGCTGGGAAAGTTCGGCTAAGGTCAAAGCGACTGGTGCTTAGGTCGCTATGTGGTTCTGGAAAAAGGTTGGGATGATCTTAAATAACTTCCTTTGTAATTTTTTCTTGTGTGTCATATATAACCTTGAGCTCAAATGAAGATGAGCTCCAATTATTGGTCATCCATTTCTTATACCCAGAAGACTTATAGACTGCCATTATCTTGATCAACCACCGCTTGAAAGTGGTCGGTCTTTTAAAAGGAAAATCATGATGAGGAAATAATCTCTTTACCCTTTATAGTTCATTGTAGATAGACTTCTGATTGTTCTTGTTGTTTGCAGAAGGGGAAACAGTCGAGATAGACGATGGAGCTGAAAGATTGCTCACCTAGCAATAGGCCAAAAATATACTCCTAGTGGTGTTGGAAACAACCTATCAATTGTGGCTCTGACAAGGATGAACCAAGTGCTCCATCTCCTATCGGTCGAGGCCTTCCTATAAGGGTGCTACCACTGAGTCCTCTAATTGTGGTAGAGAGAAGTTCTCCAGCAAACGTCCTTTGATTAACGACTCATCAACCTAACTCTTAAGAAACAGGCAGTCGAGTCTTCTAGCTCTATTTGCCTAGAAGGATCTAACCCGATTAATATGATGGTTGCATATGACAGGAGCTTGGCTGCCTCGTCAAATGATATTGACACCTTCATGTTTATACAAAGGGTGCTCAAGGGCAATGGTTTGGTAGCCTCTACTATGGCTAAAGACGGGGAAACGATCAAGCAGGTTTCTCCAACATTCGATCTTTATGTAAGAGTAAGTACTTTTCACGTGTTTCTAGACTTTTTTCCCTCTTCAAGAATAAATGAATTCTTTTTTGTGGGACCAAGATTTTCCAGGGGCAGAGTAAGTCTGATCCGGTCATGGACTCACCAGCTTTGGGCAGAGGTGTATTAGACAGAGTAGCAGCGCCATCATCACTCTGTTCTAGGGCAATAGGCGGAGTCCTAACAACTCAACTAGATGACCATGCTTATTCTGCAAGACAGGTGATCTGATCTGGATATGGACATAATCGGATCCTTTAAGTCTTGGAGTTCCTCTAATCTAAGAATTGGTATACACTGCAAGTAATCACAACTCTTAAGAGGGTGAATTATGTACTACTAGATATCCTCAAGGATTCTCCTGGCTTAGAACAAGGATTCTATCCTAAAAATGTCTTTCTCATCACGATATAAATACACTCATTTAGGGTCCATCCATGGTAACACAATGCAAACACTTCATTCTCTTGCCCACTACTTGAATCTAAAATCATTCACTAACTTTGAATCTAAACACTTCATTATTTTGCAAGTTGCTCAAGTTTTTGCTCAACCACCAATTACGGCGATGCACGAATTTGGTTCCAACAATTAGTTTTTTCATCAAGAGTAAACTCATATTCCTCCTAACCAAACCACTCTGCCCATTGACATGTCATAAAGCTCAATTAACAACAACAACTTTGTCACTTCCCAAGGTAATATCCACCAGAAGTACGAAGGTGTTGCCACCATAGGAGAGATGTTGGAAGACGTCATGGAAATATGTTTATCTCTAAAAGACATCCGGCGAAGCCCACTGGCTAAAGAACCTACTAAACTTGACGACATGAAGGCATGTCTCAAAGATCTCAAGAAATTGTTTCCCTTATGGCGGAAGTAATTGATCTAACCTCCGAAGAGTTATCTCAATAACCTATCCCAAAAAAAACACCTTAGGAAATCCATGAGGCTTCTAGGTCTCCACCATGTCCAATGCCCAAGGGGAGAAGCATCTTCTAAGGTGAACTACATATACGATGAGCAAGAATATCTAGGGAGCATCTGAAAAGAAAGAAAAGTAGCCTGCAAAAAGCCAAGAATGGTGGCCACCATCAACAAACCACTATCGAGCGATTCCAATATTTTGATGTTCTATGACCGTGATTTGGAAAATGTCCACTCGCCTTGTGATGACACCCTCATCATCAAGGTTCAAATCTCTAACGCCCTAGTGAACCACGTCCTGGTCGATAACAGCTCAAGAGTAAGCATCTTCTTTAAGGATGAAAAGATGGGGATTCTCGACAGCATCAACAAAAAGAAGACAACCCTCCACACCTTCAATTGGGCACCTGTGTGTTCTCTGGGAACAATAAAGCTAGTGGTTTAAGCAGAACCTTATAACTACCTAGTGACATTCCACAATTGGTCTAAGCCCGACTCCCTACGACGCATGCTCAGTCAAAATTGGCTACATAAGATGAAGGTTATTCCATCCAACTACCACCAGTTACTCCACTACCTAGGATAGCGGAGTAAAAGAAATAAAAGGAGATCAATCGCCAGCACGTTGATGTGGTCTTGAAAGCATGAGCATGATCAGAAAAGAAGAACGGAGCTCCAGTACCCGTATGGACGAATTAGCATAGCAATCACAGTCAGAAGGTCAGCATACAAGTTATAAAGAATTTGATCTGGATCTTGACCACCAAGAGGATGGTACGCTGGAGTTAAAGGCAGACGAGGACACCGTGTACATCAACCTCGACCCTAACAGATCAGATTGGAAAACCAAGATCAATTCGAAGCTAACCGGCCGAGAGAAAGTGTTATTCACCAACTTCTTGTAGGCTAACAAGACATATTTGCATGGTCGGCATAAGACATGCTCGGAATCGATCTTTCTGTGATCTACCATAGTCTTTATCTGGACCCAATTGCCAGACCAGTTATCCAGCGTAAACATGATAAGCTCATATTTATATATATTTTATATCAAATTCACTTGTCTTTTCTTAGTTAGTTCCTTATATTTTTGAGTTATTTACTTTGTTTTTGTGTTTTGTAGGATTTGTCAACCAAAGAAAAGAAAAATAGCACAAGTGGGATTTTAAGTAACAAATTCGTCAAAACTGCCTGTGCACGTCAGCTGACTTTGGAAGCAAGTTTCGGACAGTTCAGAATGAATTAGAGAATGAGCCTTATATGGTTGGAAAGCTACGGATGTCTATTTTCTGGAGCATTTAGCGGATTACTAATATCATTTTTCTAGAAGAAGTTATGGTCATTTTAACACTGAAAGGTTCCCAAGAGGCTGAGCAGTTTGTAACTGACAAGAAAGCATTGAAAGCAATAAATCCAATAAATCTAGCAGCCAAAACTGATGCAATCAAGAACAAGCCAGCTGACACCTATTCAAATATCAGAGGAAATGGAATTAAAGATGAGGATTAAGAGGGAGTAATTGGCATAAAGGCTACCCAAGGAGTTACAATTGTTTTACCATTTCCTCTCATTTATTATCATCAACTAATGGCTATTAGTGGGTGAGTTAAGGAGAAGAAAATGATGCAGCAAGAATTGGTTTAAAAGTAGCGTTGGGGAAGGAAGGAAAAGGTGAAGCCTCAATCGATTTCTTTCGGTTCTATTTTCTCAAACTCATGTCTATCTTTTGTTTTAACTTAAGGATTGTGTAACTAAATTTTTAGTAGTTAGGGGCTGTTTTGAAGCCCCAAATATGATTGCAAGTTTGTTATGACATTTCGTTTGAATTACTTTTATGAACGGATGAAAATTGATTCACTACTTGTCTCATTGATGAATTCTTTATGTGTTTTCTACGGATGCATACTTAGTAAGCATATCTAGGATTCTAATGCTATGAATATGTGTGTGTCTGCCCTTGTCGAATAAGAACCTACATACGTTCTAGAGTAGTACTTGTTAATTGCGATTAACATGTGAACCAATTTCTAGGATAAGTAAGACAATGCCAGTACTTACGATGCCTTGTGATGACTCAAACTCTTTTTGTTCTTAATGATTTCTACTTGTTAAATCTATGAACACGCCATTCTAGATTGCATGTTAGGGACTAAGTTAAGTTGAAAACGTCATTCTCTTAACATACTACATAAGAAAGAGTAATAGGTTGAGTTCTAACATTAAGCCAACTTGAGCATCTTCATCTGGAAATAGAAGGAATTTGAATGAAACATAACATGTTTGTATGATTATTTGGTGGTGGATAGCAATTCCCCTAACTCATTTTTCTTAATTTGTGAACTACTTAAAATCTGTTTTTGTCTTGTTTTTGTTCGATTTAATTTAAATAGCAAATCAACTCCAAAAATCCCAAACATTTGTGTGAGTGTAGCTGTGTGTGTCTAGTGTTTGTATATAAAATTTCGTAGACTTTAGATAAGTGTAAGTTGGTCTAATAATTATTTTTTGGTGGCTGGTCAGTAGGGACAACAGCCCAGTTTTTGTGACATTTTAAGTAGTTAAATAAAACAATCTTCTGCGGGAAAGACCTTTATTTTCATATGCTACAATTGAAAATTCTTATTGTTAATAAGGAAAATTAATAGGACATTTGTGTGCTACTTTGTGGTGTGCTTTTAATCCTATCAAAACAAAACCACATAATAGAATAAAGTAAACATCATAGAGGTGGAGATTGATAAGCTCAAAGATGCCCAGTTTATCATCGAAGTTTACCACCCAGACTGGGTAGGAAATACAGTGCTAATGCAAAAAAAAAAGAATGGAAAGTGTACAGTATGTGTGGATTTCACGGAATGTAGAGTATGTGTGGATTTCACGAACTTGAACAAAGCTTGCCCGAAGAATCCGTATCTACTCCCATGGGTCAACCTCTTAGTAAATTCAACCGCAGGACACGACCTCCTAAGCTTCATGGATGCTTACTCAGGATACAACCAGATAAAGAATCTGTATCCATTGTCATTAATCGAGGTACATACTATTATAAAGTTATGCCCTTTGGACTTAAAAACGCTGGGGTAACATACCAACGACTCGTCAATCGAATCTTTAAGGATAAGATTGAAGACACGATGGAAATCTATGTGGACGACATGGTTGTCAAAGGTAAAGAGAAAAAAAAAACCATATGACACACAAGCAAAAGTCGTTTGACCTGCTTCGGAAGTACAACATGAAGCTAAATCCAAAAAAGTGTACCTTCGGCATAGCATCGGGCAAATTCTTGGGATACATGGTTACAAAGTGTGGAATTGAGGTTAAACCATACCGGATCAAGGCCATCATAAAAATGAAGTCATCCAGAACCATGAAGGAATTACAAAGCCAACAGGGCGAGTGACAGCCTTCAACAGATTCCTTTCACGATCCACCAACAAGAGCAAATCATTCTTTACTGCAACAAAGAAGAGCAAGGGTCTACTCTGGACTGATGAATGCAAAAAGCCTTCACGAAACTCAAAGAATACCTCTAAATCCCCGCAATGAATAGGAGCATTGATTTAAATCTTAATTGACGAATTCACCCTTCCCTACAACACCTTAAACACAAATTCATCACAAGAATAATTTGCATTGTGGGTGTAGCTCATATCATATAAGAGGAATTGATTGATTTGATCTTATTAAAGTTTGTGCCTTTAGACCATCTCCAACCTATAAGATAAAGCTTAAAATATAAGCTTTAAATCCCCCCAAACCATCTCCAACCATTGGGTGACAATAAACCCTACGGAGAAAATATATCTTTGGGTTAGATTCCCTCCAGAAGTTAAGCATGGCTTAAATTATTCTGGATCCACCAAATTATCATATTTCAATTTTTTATTTTTATTTTTTACTTAGAATCCAAATATCGTGATCACTTGAGATCAACTCTAACAGTAGAAAAAAATTTGACGACCCAAAGTTAAATCTAACGTTTAACATAATTTAAAGAAATTATTCGAATCAAATTTCACTTAAAACTATATAAATACCTATGTATTTGTATAAGTTTTATTTATTGAAATTTAAATATTTTTAGTTTAAAATGTTCGTAAAAATAAATTAGGATAATCACATAAATTTTATTTTCAAAAAAGTTAACGAAAAAAATAATTAAGCTAAAATCATTATTTAATAATCTAAGGCTAAAATTTTAAGCATAATCATTAAAGAAAAAAACAATTTATGAGTTATGTCTTAAAAATTTCTGGGTTATGTGTCACGCCCCGATCCCGACATACGTCCAGGATCGATATGTGACGTCACCAAGTATCTGTAAATCCAACAGACCCTGCCTCCGGGATATGTACAAAGCATAATTCAAGATTTGAATTGCATAGTAATTTTCGTATACTTTATGGCTGCATCTAACTTCCTCGTTAGACTGCCTACGTACTCTCAATAGGGATCAAGCCATTCGTAGTTCACCATTCATTACACTCAAACAATCATCACATAAATCACTATGTCTCAACATAATACCACACAATAGGCATGCAACATCATGAGGAACATTCAACGAAGCGCGACATAAATCTCTAGCCATATTGGTCAACGAGTCTAATTATAATGACAACAATCATAACCAACATCATTCCACAATCACATCAATCAATAACACATACCATACACCGAAATGCAAGGCTAGAGTGACACAGTTCAACCGAAGCCTACATCTCTGAAGTTGTCTCAAATGAATCAATCTAAGGAACCAATGAGTCAAATGATGCGATTTTAGATCACTCAACAAAATCCATCAACATCGGGTTCTGAACCACTCAATGAAACCAAGACACCAAAAGGGATTCCAGACCACTCAATGGAATCCAAACCAGGATATGATTCCAAACCATTCAACAGAATCACAGAGAATAAGGGATTTCGGACCTTTCAACAGAATCTGAGTAGATACGATTCCGGAGCACTCAACAGAATCGGAAAGTACAATGCATATCGAACCACTCAATGAAATCCAAGCTGGATACGATTATGGACCACTCAATGGAATCGCGAATCACAAGGGATTTCAGACTTCTCAACGAAATCCAGACGGAGCAGGGACCCGGACCACTCAACGAAACCCTAGCGGAAACCCAGTTCCGGATCACTCAACGAAACTGAGCAGAAATCTAAGGAATATAGAAACACTCGAAGAACAAGACATGAAACAAATACTCAAAATATAAAAGCTCAACGAAACAAGAAATGGAATAAAGCACACGGTACAAAATTAGAACGGCTCAATGAAACGAGAAATGAAATAATGATATGATATGTGAAACAAGTCTCGAAGCAACAAATCCCATGATAATGGGTTAACGGTCCACTACTAGCCCTCATATTTCATCACATCATGCCAATCATGCAAATCAAATCTCATTTAAAATATGCATGTCAAATTACTTTCCATCGAACAATTCATCAAGCACTTCAAATCACATTTCACAGCTATCATCAATACACAAATCAAACCACGACTAATAAACATAGATCAATGACAAATCACATCTCAATAGATTCACATTATATAATCAAGTGATATCCAAACAAAATATGATCGCCTATCGAAATGTACCAAGTACAACTAATCCTCATCACGCATAGAATGTGTATAGCCCCCCATCGCGGATATACCAAGAAGAACCATAGGCATAATCTCATCATGCAAGTAGTGATCACCCATCACGGATATACCAAGCATGATCACCCCTAACAGTCCCATTTCGCGGATATATCAAGCAAGACTATATCATATAGCTCTAGGTAGTGATCACCCATCGCGGATATACCAAGCATGATCACCCCTAAAATACGTATGGTCCTCCATTGCGGATATACCAAACAGGACCATCCATGTACCACTACTACATGGTGCAATAAATTCAACACACAACCTACCCATACCTCAACCCTTATAAGTTACAACGTAGTCACCTACACCATCAACTCCTCATGGCCACCAACTAATATGTCACACAAGCATATAAGTTCTACAAAATATATACATGTATCATACTTATTAGTCACATTATTACGAAGGTAAATAAACACACACACACACACACACACACACACATATATATATATATATCACAATGTGACGTCTCATACACGTAAATGGATGTATATATTATTGGGGATAACTCACTAAACAATATAGGCCCACTAAGCCCTACATAGTCCCTAGTAATACTGATTTTAATATTTAAGATCAATTCGTAGCTTACTGACCAAAAATCAAGTATTCGTCAACGGTGGGGTCCACAACCCTATACAAGTCAATCTGGAACATCCGCTCATGAATTTCTAATCCATAACTTCCCAAGGGTCTCATTTATCTTCTTGAACAATATTCTAAAATTTCGGAATGATCCAATGGTCAGATCTCGGCCAATTGCTAGAATTAGGTTGCTATCTATGTTTGATTTTATAAGATTATAAATTCAATTCGAAAAGATCCGTATGTTGGATTCCCAATCTGTAGTTCCTAATGCCCTTAAATATTATGTAATATCATGTATTAAAGTTTGGTTTCGATCCAATGGTCGGATCGTCAATTCATGTAATAACCAAGTGGTGGCCAACTAGGCGGTCAACTACAAAACTATATTAAAACATTGGGATTTCACCAAACGAATGTCAAATATGGAATCAGGGCATCAAATTTGGCCTAGGATGGGCAGGTCGGGTCTCGCCCCACGCGCCACTGCATGTGGCGGTCGGCCGCCCCGACTCGCTGGAAAATTCAACTATTTCAAAAAATTACCAAATTTCATAAAAATGTATAGCCAACCAAGGGGAGCAATTTTCATACCTATGACGAACTCCAATTCGGCTAGGAAACACTCTGAAGTCCCTTGATCCGCCGAAAACCTTAAAAATGGTGGCCTTTAATTCGTCACCTCCGGTGCTCCACCACCCCTACAGTTGTTTGGGCTTTGTTCCTGAGGTTGAGGGGATCCTTTTGGTGGTGGTGGTTGACAGAGTTACATTTGGATTTAATGAATAGTCGTCGTAGACGCACCCACCGTTGGTTTTTCACCAAAACTACGACCAAATTCTTTCTAATTTTGGGTGAAAATGGAAGATGGATGGCTAGGAAGTTGTTTCCAGGTGATGATTTGCCGTGATTTGCTGTGAAACTCTGTGAATGGCGTTGGGAAAAATGGCGCCACCACCGGGTTGGGTTGAGCCAGAAACTGGTTAAGGGCAGGTCTAGTTCGTTGGGTCTCTCCCTCTCCTTTCCCCTCCCTATTCTCTTTTCCCATTGGTCCTCTCCTTCTCTCCTCTTCCCTCCTTAGCCTATCTGTTCCCCCCATCTCTCCTTTTTTCTCCTTTCCTTTTCATCTCAGCCGTCCATCTTTCTTATTTCTCTTATTTTCCTTTCATCCTCTGAAGCCTTCTAGATTATGGTCAAATGACCATTTTGCCCATATCTTGGTACGTTTATATGTCATTGGTTATAACTCCAATTTACGTTTTGTTTACGCCACGCATTCGTATCGACATATACTATCCATATATGCAAAGAAATCTGAAAAATTATGAAAATATCAAGGACGTCCACAAAGAATCTCGTTTAACACAAGAGGGGCAATTTTGTCCTTTTACTTATCGAATAAAAATTTTGTACGCCGTAAACATAAACATGTCGAAATTGGGAATATGAATACTACATATGAGATACGTAATTTTAAATAATGAAATCTGAGAATAGGATTTCACATTATGGCTTAGGGGACCTTTCTTTATCAATTTTGTTTGTTTTAAGTTATGCAATCTAGCTTGTTGCTTGCCTCACTGTGGGCTTTCGTGTATCTTATTGGCATCTTTGACCTAAAATGCAATTCCTAGTTTACCCAAAAAAAAAAAAAAAAAAAAAAAAAAAAAAAAAAAAAGTTATGCAAATATCTTCCCATTTCAAATAAATATCCTCCCAACTGGTACCACTCTATTTCTAGGTGTGGGAAAAAACAGAAAAACCTATCCCACGTGGACAAATCTGGTATCTACTATGCAAGAGACTAGGAGGATGTTAGGGAAAAAGAAGAAATTTCACCATCTCTGACTTCACTGAATTTAACACGATAAATAGATTTGATCTGTCTCCTTATGGAGAGACTGGAGTGGAGTGGATAAAATCATAAAAAAAAAATCATACACAACACAAAGAGAGCTGAAAGAAACACACACAGAGACTCAGAGAGAGAAGGGTGGATGGTTGGATTCACGAGCTGTAGGATCCTAACGCCCTTTGCAACGCCAAAAACACCCAGATATTAAAAAAATATAAAGATTAAAGCTTTTGATTTTTTTGACAAAGATCTGATAAACCCCCATTTCTGAGGTGGGTGGGAGCTTCACGGGGACGAACGCATCTCAGTCTTTTTCTCCACCCACCACCTTTTCCCATCAATCCAGTGGTCCAGGCGCTGCCACCGCACCTCCACCACCGCTCCTTCGGTTGGTTTGATCACTGCTTTGCCTTTCCCATTCCTTTCTCTCTCTCTAACATTAGAGAGAGAATCAGAGAAAGCTCAGCGTGTGGAAGGAATTGGGTTTTTTCAGAGGGTGTTGGTGTATATAGAGGGAGGGAGAGAGAAGAGATATGAATCGGTCTGTGCTCACAGTTGGGCCAGCCATGGACATGCCGATCATGCACGACAGCGATCGGTACGAGCTGGTTCGGGATATTGGGTCGGGAAATTTCGGGGTTGCACGGCTTATGAGGGACAAGCAGACTGGTGAGCTTGTTGCTGTGAAATACATAGAGAGAGGTGAGAAGGTTAGTCTCTCGATTTTACTCTTCCTTTCATATATATATATATATATATATATATATATCATTTTTGAAATGGGGTTTGAGGCATGAATCATTTGTTGAAATTTGGGAGTTGATTGCTTTTTTGGATTTTTTTTTTCTATAAATTATTTTGTTTTGTAGGTGAAGGTTGATGGGTTTTCTAGTTTATTGTTGCTTTGTTGGTTTGGTTTCCTTTTGTGATTGTTTGCAGGTGTTAGGAAATGTATTATGTTTTTGGATTTCAGGATTATGGAGTTTATGTGTATTTCAAATGGGAGTTTGTGGAAGTTGATTATCTGTCCTTTCCTACTGAAGTGTCTTAAACTGAGTTGATTTTAGTTGGATTCAAATACAAGTGCTCATGATTGTGTTTGGTTTTAGTTGGTTTCTTTAGGTTTTCAAGTTCAGCTTTTTACCAAACATTTAACAGACGGCGCGTGTTAAATTTACCAAACACAATCCTGAGCACTTGAATCTAAACCAACTATTGTTATGGAGATTGTCTGCTGAGTGGGAGGTCTTAGCTTTTGGGGACATGATAAATTGAAATTTGGCTTTTGGGGACAAGATAATTGAAATTTTTACAATTGTTTGTTTTCTTCCATTTTCCCAGTTAGTTGGTTTGTAATCTCTCTTTGGAAGGAATTGAACTCCCCAGTGTGGTGTGGTGTGGTGTGGTGTGATTAGATAACTTGAGAATTGTTAGATGTTTAAAGAATCAACAAAATTAGCATTTTTAGTGAATCAGAAGGAGAAAGACTATGACTTGATGGGTTTTAACAATCGTATGCTGACATTCTTTTCTAAACCACTTAATGAACAATTTTATTTTATCTTCTTCTTATCCATAGTGTGCTTGAATCTTGAATTTGATCTTATAAATAGTGATATAGGCAGCAAATGTTACTTGATTAAAATCGTTTGATCAAAAACAAAAAATCTTTTTATTTATGCAAAGATAAGATTTTACTTTTGCGTTATTGTTGGTATTGGTTGTTGTAGGGCTTGGTAATTCCAATTAATATTCTCTTTTCATTGTTGGTTTACCCTACTTCTATACTTTTGTCTAACAGATAGATGAAAATGTACAAAGAGAAATTATAAACCACAGGTCATTGAGGCATCCGAACATTGTCCGGTTCAAAGAGGTCTGTTAAATATTAACATTTAAACACAAATTAATTTCACCACGGAACTCAGTTTTGTTACTATGTGGTTGTAGGTAATATTAACACCCACTCATCTGGCTATTGTGATGGAATATGCATCTGGGGGAGAGCTCTTTGAGCGTATATGCAACGCTGGGCGTTTCAGTGAGGATGAGGTTCCTATCCACCACATTGATTTAGTATCTGATAATGAGTCCTACCTATTTCTAATGTTCTTGTGTTGCAGGCGCGTTTCTTCTTCCAGCAACTTATATCAGGAGTCAGTTACTGTCATGCAATGGTATGGGAATATGTTGTCCATGTTTATTTTATTTTTTTTATACCTTCTACTAGATTTCTGAATTGGATACATTTTTTTTGTATTTCTTTATGAAGCAAGTGTGCCACCGGGACTTGAAGTTGGAGAACACATTGTTAGATGGAAGTCCAGCTCCTCGTTTAAAAATATGTGACTTTGGCTACTCAAAGGTACTACACACACACACTCTCTCTCTGTGTCTTTGCATGCACAGCGACCTTCATTTCGCAGGAGTCCGGTGCTAAATTATGAAATATCTCTGGTGATTAAACTCAATGGAAATGTGTTTGGAAAATGCATGTTCTGTGTTTTTCTTTATCTGGTAGATACCACACAGGAATTAGTCTGCCTCTTTACTCTTGGATGAATATTTTTTATCATATCCATCTAATTAGCCTTGGTCTCTGTTTTCGAGTCCTCGGTGCTGCATTCACAACCAAAATCGACTGTGGGCACCCCTGCATATATTGCACCTGAGGTGTTACTCAAGAAAGAATATGATGGAAAGGTAATAGTACTTATTTGTATTTATTGGCTTTATTTGTTCCACTTTAATTTATCTGTGCCAATTCTTTGCAAAGTCATTGCACTGCGTTACTTATTTGTATTTGCATATGTTAAACTTAGCTGAAGACTTTCTGGAAAAGAACTTAGCTTACAATTTGATTATTGGTTTGTCTAACCTTATATATTCCCATCCTATAATTTTTTTTTTTTTTTTTTGAAATAAACGATATATCTACACTAAGGGGGATGGGGGTGGGCTTAGCCTTAGAATGGGCTAGCAATAATGTGGTTCAAATTCGCCTTGGGCAAGAATCGAACCTAAGGCCTCTCACTTACAAGTGTGGAGGAATACCACTAGACCATAGTACTAAGTGGCACTCCCATCCTATAGTTTGATGCTGGCAATTTGATTATTCACACTCCCACGAAGTTTCAGTGTTGGAATTCAATCCTGCATAACTGATCCTGTATTTTGCAATGATAATTTGTCGGTGCCATAAATACTGTGCATTTCTGCACAATCATTTTAATAGTCTCCATTTTGATCTACCCTTCCAGATTGCAGATGTATGGTCTTGTGGGGTGACCTTATATGTCATGTTGGTAGGTGCATATCCATTTGAAGATCCTGGGGAGCCTAAAAACTTCCGCAAGACAATACACGTAACTTTTTTAACCTTATTTGCTACTGAAACTTGGTGGCTATGAAGCTTAACTCAAGTCTAAGGTTTTTCCTCTTGTGCAGCGGATAACGAATGTCCAGTACTCTATTCCTGACTATGTTCATATATCTCCAGAGTGCCGCCATCTAATATCAAGGATTTTCGTAGCTGAGCCCGAGAAGGTGCGTGATATTCTTTGTATTATACTTTAATCCGTAAATGCATTGCCGAATAAGTGGCATTTGCGTATAAAACTATATTTCTCTAAGCTTCACTATCTAGTTTTGATTCCATTAGCTTGCTTCCCCATATCTGATTAGGGGTTAAGGAACAGAAATAACATTGTTCTGATTCGATTCTCATTGATTATTATTGTATGCAACAGAGGATAACCATCCCTGAGATCAGGAACCACGAATGGTTTCTAAAGAACCTTCCAGCAGATCTCATGGTTGAAAACACCATGAACAACCAGTTTGAAGAGCCGGATCAACCCATGCAAAGCCTTGATGAGATTATGCAGATAATTGCCGAGGCTACAATACCTGCAGCCGGGGCCAACAGTCTCAACCAGTATCTTGCTGGCAGCCTGGACATAGATAACATGGAGGAGGATCTCGAGTCTGATCCCGACATTGACATTGACAGCAGCGGAGAGATAGTCTATGCAATTTAATTGGTACAATGTCTTGCAGCAACGGAGGGATCGCCCTCCGCCTGTGTTTCTGTCTCTCCTTTTTTAGGGGCATGCTTCGCTTCATCTTTTCGAACCTAGCTCCACATGTTCAATGGCTGGACAGAGATAATGTATAACAGAAGAACAATACTATTTCATTGACTGTTGAACTTCTCTTACAAGCTCCTATTTGTAGGATATTTCCAACTCTAGTAATCAGCTATCGTACACTTGGCACCGTAAGATGATGCCAACTGGCAGTATCCTAACAATACCTCCCTTGAAACAAAACTTGTAAACAACAGAATGAACACAACAACAGTAATCACAGCAGCTATTACAACAACGCAAAACAAGACAAATCACAAATGAGCAACTTCAGGAAACTTGAGCTTTAAGTCTCGGTATGATTTCAGGCAGCATCCTCCTTAGAATGATTTTTCCAGTGAACTAGTACTTTAGCAGCAGCTGCATTACCCTTCTTGATCAACCTTCTTTCCAGAATAGCCACTAGAACATCTTGCAGGATACCAGAATCTGATATCATAGGCAGTGGTGCACTAGTCCGTACATTAGTGCCCAAATGCTTCTTCAGACAAGAAACATGAAACACTGGATGTAAATTGGAAAAAGGACCATAGAATCGAGGTTGGAGTTAGCGAGAAGGATGTGAAGCCAGAGACATGTTGGTAAGGTACCAACCTTAAATAGACCCAGTCACCAACTTCAAATACCCTCTCAGCCCTATGTTTATCAGCTTCTACTTTCATTCTACAATGAGCAGCTGCAAGATTACTTTTGAGTAATCCCCTAAAAGCTTTCACAGATGTAGGAATTTAGAGATGGAATCCAATTTAGTAGGATTAGTAGAAACTCCATCCTTGGTCACTATATGACCCAAATATTCAACGTGAGATTTACCAAAAGCACACTTGGATTGCTTTACAGACAATGTATGCTCTCATAGTGTCAAAAACTATCCTTAAGTGTTGCAGATGCAAGGATCAAGAAACACTATAGATCAAGATATCATCAAAGCAAACAAGGATAAATTTTCTGAGATGTGTACAAATATTTCATTCATTAAACACTGAAAAGTGACGTGGGCATTTGTCAACCCAAATAGCTTTACCAGAAATTCATAATGGCCATCATGTGTTTGAAATGCAGTCTTTTCGACATCATCACATTCTAAGTATGTGATATCATGCCCTTAGATCTAATTTTGAAAAAGTATTGTGCACCAAACAATTTATCAATAAGATGGATAGGAAACTTATCCTTGATAATGATATCATTGAGCCCTCTATAGTCCATGCACTTTCTCCAAGTACCCTCATTTTTTATGACCGAAATCAAAATTCCACAATATAGGACCCATGATCTTAAGCCACTGAACCCCTAAGACAACATCATAACCACCACATGTAATAGCATACCTCTATACTCAATGAATTTAATAGGAGCTTGAGATAATGTACCCAGTGTAGCCGTCTTACCACCATCAACAATCTTGACATTGAAGACATGACTTGTGCCCAAATGGCTCCTAAGTCTTTTAACCTATCCCAAATCTATAAAATTATGTGAACTCCTTGAGTCTATTAAGCTTGTGACAAGACAATTCTTGATAAATCCAGAAACCTTCATGATATTTATAGATGGAGGTGCTGGAGTCCCAAATAGTGCACAAGCAGTGATCTCAGGTTCTCCCTCATCTAAATCATTCTCTACTTCATTCTCCTTACCCTCTACATAGTCTTGCACATAAAATAATAACAATTATTTCTTTTTACAACTATGGCCTCTAACATGTTTTTCTTTACAGTGAAAATAAAGACCATTCTTCCTGCAATGTTCTACTTTTTCTGGTGTTAATCTACTCACTTTATTTGAATCTTGATCTATTCTCAGCCATAGTATTAGTGTTCACAATTTGCAAAGGTGGTCTAAAATTAGGCTGAATCACAAGAGGTTTATAGGAAGATTTCACCTTGAGATCAGTAAGCTTGGAACGATTTGTTGGGCAAAAGCAGAAGTTTCAAGAACATCTTTAGGCTTCAAGAGTTTCACATCATGTCTGAGTTCTGCCTTCAATCCTCTGATGAAACAAGACTTAAGAAGTGATGGGTTGATATCCCTGGTACGATTTGCTAGAAGCCTGAATTCGATCACATAGTCTCAAAGAGTACCCACTTGTCGCAGTTTAACCAATGTCTCAGCTGAATCTTCTAATTCAGAGGGACCAAATTCTTGACATAGCACCTTTGTGAATTCTTCCCAACGGGGGTAGTTTGGCAAGCATCACGCCCATTGAAACCATCGTAAAGTTTCCCTTTCCATGTGGAAAGACGCCAATTTTACCTTCTTCGAATCCTCAACGTTGTTGAAGAGCTCAAATTAATGCTAAGCCTTAATAATCCACCCTAATGGATCATCACCATCATTGAAACGAGGAAAATCCATCTTTAAGATAATCCGTCCTAATGGCCACAATCTTGATTCTTGAAAGTGGGAACCGAATTAGGATTCATTCCTTCTGGCATCTGTGGATTCAATGGAGTTGCCTTTGAAGATTCTCCAATAGATCCTCCATTGCCGCTTGCCATGAGTGACTGCAATTGAATAAGAATCAATTCTTGGGTCATCTTACTCGTCGAATTAGAAACCCTTGTTTTCATGTTTTTCGACCACGGTTGACGCGTCATACAACAGAGAAGGATTGAGAGGATCGAACGACTGTCTGATACCAATGTTAGAACCTAGCTCCAAATCTTCAATGGCTGTACAGAGACAGAAGAACAATACTATTTCATTGACTGTTAAACTTCTCTTACAGGCTTTTCAAAATAAAATGGGGGAACAAAATGGTTTTAAACGGGGTGGAAAAAACGTTTTAAAAAAGGGCGGGTTGGAAAAAATATTTTCTCCTCAAAAAATAGCATGGGATTATTTGTTGCAAGCAGGGGGTGGGAAAAATTTTGGGGTGGGATTGCATGGGGGTGGGAAAAAATTTTGGGGTGGGATTGCATGGGAGTGGGTTGTTTTTTCGACATGCATGTTTTCGACCTTCGGTTGCCCTCGGATTGTTGGATATTAGGGTGGGTTCGGCTTTGGATGAACCAATGCACAGGCTTGTCCTAGGCATGTTAGTGGGTGCACGGCAATGCAGTCCATGGACGTTTGTTTTCCGAAGGGCTCGCCCAGTTCACTAGCATGTCGAAGACGATGCCAACTGACAGTATCCTAACAATATCTGTACTGTTTTGTTTTTGCCACCAATTGGCAATTACTAGTGCAAATATAAGCTTGGGTTTCTTCACTACATGTAAAAGCTGGAAAGAAAAGTATAATGAATAAGGAAACTGAATGTCAGTTGACCTTGTGGAAACATAAGTTTACTCTAGGGACAGTGAACTCAACATGTCGTGCCAATGACCGCTTAGTTTAGGGACACTTGGTCTCCACTTTATTGGAGTTCAGTCTTTGTAGGACTGGTCCTTCCAAAGCAAAACACTCTACTCTTTCAGAAGAAGTCGAGCATCTCATCTAGTGCTTAGCTCCTACGGTGCCATTCAATTACAAATATTTCATGGACCTCGGGACTGAAAATATTACGAAATTAGATGAACATAAAACTAGTGATCAGCGACTCCTGGACTGCCGGTTAACGGATAACCATCACATCTGAACATAATAAACGGCTGTCTAACAAGATATTCCTACATTTGAAGACTTAAAATATAATGTTCTGCAGCCACAGAGATTGTACATGAGAGCATGAGAGCAAATATCAAACCCCAAGAAAGAAAAAAAAGAGAAAATAAGGAACATAAGTAAGAAACGACATCCTTAACCAGCTATAATATCAGATTTCAGAACCGACAGTCTCCGCTGCAGGGCCAACGCATCCCCATCTGAATTCTTTGTCATCGGTTCTTTTAGCTCCATAACCTGATGGCTCTTCGTATCCATTGGTTGGAAGCTCTGAATGGCCACGTTGCCGATGCTATGTCTCTCTGTTTGTAGGAGGATTCACTGATGGGGCATAATGGGTGTCTGGCTGATGGTACTCACCGTGTCCATATGCTGTGGGCTGAGACTCTGCAGAAGGGCCTTCGACCCCCTGCTGCCCTACATAACCTGCTTGGTAATAACCAGGATGTGGTTGGCCTGTGCTGCCTGGATGAGTGCATTATCCAGCTTGAGGGCTGGCCGTTGGCTGGCTGTAAGGAACTTGTTAAGCAGCCAAAGACTGGGTACTTTGGGAAGCAGTTGCATCCCTGATGGATGGCACCGCAGGCGGTCCATACCCTGAAGTTGCATATTGTTGCTGGTAATCAGATACTGGAGCTTGGCCTCCATAACTTGGTGGCTGTTGAGCATATGCCCGATCATAACCGTGGCTGGCAACATTAGGTGTTTGATTGTAGTTGTAGCCAGGATTTTGATGTTGTCCATGGTAATTGTATCCACTACTGTCCTGAGGTGGTTGAGAGGTGACTACTTGGTTTGACTGGTCCCAACCTTGAAGATAAAGTTTTATATACCTTAAAACTTCAATTCCTGTAATTCTGTCCATTAAAGTAATCTTGTTATTGAGTTGCTCAAGCGCCACTTCAGCAGCAGACGGGTTTATATGTGCCGATTGCTTTGCTATTCCAGCAGCCTGAAAGTTATTCAAAATGAGACGTAAGTCCTGGTCCTGAATTTTTTTTTTTTTTTTTTTATTTTCCGAGAGTGAATAGTTATTAATTGCCAAGTGACCTTTAACAGACCTTCAAAACGCTAGTACAAAGGCCTAACAATTTCTGCGCTAGTTGTAACTTCTCCTACTCAGTTCCTATAGCAGAAGTACTTGTATTATTAAGCATCAAACTATTGGTTGATGGCACCTCTCTCTCTCTCTCTCTCTCTCTCTCTCACACACACACACACACACAAACACACACAAAAGACAACACTAACCTTTAGTTTTGCACCCAATCGTTGCTCCTCATCAAAATCGACATAAGGGTTCCTCCCACAGGAAGCATGAAAACGAGCATTATTACGAAGTTCCTCATTGTGTACTTTTTTTTTTTTTGAGAAGAAACTATAACAGTTTATTAAAAAAGAAAAGTGTAATACACAGAAGTGGATAAGAAATCCACCAAGAACAGAACAAGAGAATCTCTCCAGAGGATCAGATTACAAGTAGGACAACCTCAACCAAAATCATTTTACCACTGCTAACATATCCCACAGTATGTGAGAAAGAGAGTAATTCTTAAATTCATTTGAAACTGAAGCCCATAATGCTGCCCAATATCTTACTCTTCCCCACAGATCTGCTACCCCCACACCAGTATAATCGTCAAAAATTCTTTTGTTACGCTCCAACCAAATGTTCCAAAAAACTGCCGACACCAGACAACCCCACAAAGCTTTAGCTTTCCTCCCAATTCCTAGAGCCTCAAAATTAGTGCTTAAAAGCTCAAAACAACCCTTTGGGATGACCCAACTTACTCTAACCTCCTGAAACAATTTCCACCACAGTTGAATCGTGTAAGAACAATGAAGAAAAATGTGGTTAACACTTTCCTCCATTGCTTTACACAAACTGCACCAATGGGGAGAGATGCAAATAAAAGGACTTCTCCTTTGAATTTGATCACAAGTGTTGAGCCTCCCAATAGCCACTAGCCACACAAGAACTTTGACCTTCGGAGGAACTTTTGATTTCCAAATCTGAGAAGAGGGTGGAAAATGTTGCACAATCCCATTGTTGCTCAAGAAAGAGCGATAGGATTTGCAGGTGAACAATCCTGATAATTCCAGTTTCCACCTTCTATCATCCGCTCTTGATTGAGACAAGCGAACATTTTCCACTTTCTGTAATAATCTAGCCGCCTCTTCTATCTCCACCTCGTTCAAATTTCTCCTGAAATCAAAATTCCAGCTCAAAGAATTGATAGAAAGATCCACAAAACTTGCGATGTTCTGGTTGTGCATTCTCGATAGCAAGAATAATCTAGGAAATTGTTCTTTCAATGGTCCCCCTTCCAACCAAACATCCTCCCAACACCTCACCCTCTCCCCATTGCCCACCTTAAACTTGCAACATTGTAGAAATGATTGGAGACCACACGAAATATCTTTCCAGGGGCTTCGACTTGAACCCCGCACTGGAGGGTTTGCATTCCACCCATTATCCTGCAGCCCATACTTGCTTCTTATCACCTTGTGCCAGAGAGAATTTGGTTCCTTTGGGAATCTCCACAACCACTTAGCCAATAACGCTTCATTCTGATTCCTCAAATTCCCTACTCCTAAACCCCCTTCCTCCTTACTTTTAATAACTCTCTCCCATTTCACCAGGTGGTTTTTCTTTCCTTCCTCCACCCCCTCCCAAAGAAATCCTTTCATTAGTTTTTCTAGGCGTCCAATCACCCCGCAAGGAATTTTGAACAAGGACATGTAGTAGATTGGCAAGCTTCCCAAAACAGATTGAATCAAAGTTAATCTGCCTCCTCTGGATAAGAAGGCCTTCTTCCAATTTTGAAGTCTTTTTTCCATTTTTTCTACCACTGGATCCCAAAACGTAAGTGCTCTTGGCCTACCCCCAAGAGGGAGACCCAAATACTTTATTGGCCATCTACCCACCTCACAACCCCAAGAATCTGCCAACCTTTTTAATTTCTCACAATCTGAGTTTATTCCACCTCATTGTGTACTTTTAACACGTGAAAGAATTAACTTCTGTCAGACAGAGCTTATCACTAAGTTCCTCATTGTGTACTTTTAACCTTGTGATTTTCTAGACAAAACCCACTCAGATTGAAATGGAATAGAATGATGGTAAGATAAAACAGAACCTGAGGTTAGCACTTCATTAACAATTTGGTAATATCTTGCCTTCATTTTTGCATGATGATATGATGAATTCGCTGGTGCAGTTTTTGCTAACCAGACAGCTTATCCACTTTTCCTTCAAGTTCCATAACCTTCATTTTATGATTCACATTCTCCACCTACACACTAAATGTAGTAAGCAAAACAATAAAAAGGATCAACATTCACTTTAAGAAATAATATATCAAAAACAGTCTAACCTTCAGCATTTCATTTTTGGTTTTAAGTAACTGATCTCGCTGCTTAAGTTTTTCCAAAGCAATTTGCATAGCTATGAGTTCAGCCTGTTTTCGGTCAATTTCCTCGAGCCACCTGGAATATCAGCATGCAGAAACTTAGACATATGAATGATAGAACAATTACTAACTTGATTCAGAAGTTTTGAGGTAAAAGTTGCTCACCCTTGTCCTTCCTGAATGAATTCACTCAGTTGTTTTTCAGCTTAGCTACCTCTTGCTCCTGAATGAAAGACAAAAACCAAATATAAGAAAACACAAAACAAAAGTATCTATCCAAGTATCAGTATCAAAGCTGAATACCTTTTGTTGAGATTCCACCCTATGAAGCTGAGCCTTCTCCGTCATTTTCTGCACTTGTTGATAATCCAATAGTGAGTAGCATTAACAAAAGGGGTAAAGGTGAGATGAGCAGCATAGTAGTTTACATAAAGTCCCAGTGGCAAGTGAAGATTCGTATACATTTTTTCTTTTTCAATCCTATTTTCTGGGTACTTGCAGTATCATGTACGAACACACAGTATCCTTTTAGAGGAACAGTAATATAGCTCTGTTATATTGTGCACGATACAATATCAATGACATTATTAGTTAGGATAACAGCTTGGAACTGTATAACATACCACTATTCATATCCAATTGACCCCAGTAAATCCCAAATCACATCATGTGTCATGCTTTCAGCAGCAGATAATCTGGCATTCAAAGCAAATATCTGCACCACACGAAAAAGGATAAACATAATCAATTTGTAGTAAAAGAACGTGTATAACAGCTCATAGGAACCATGTAGGACATTAAAGGCCTACCTCTTTTTGTCAACTGAATGCTAAGGATTCAAGCTCTTCCATGTGCACCCTTGCAGTAAGGTCCTCATCCTTCTCAGATTTTATCTGCTGTGCCATGCCCAAACCAATGCACTTCAATGGGAAACAGAGCCTCTAGGCTTTGTGGCATGTTTCTCTGACTTGCTTAATGAAGAACTTGTGGCTGAAAGATTAAGCACTGCAGAGAAAGAACATAAAGAAGACGCACAGGTTTTTGGTTGAATTTTGGAGTGGGCCGAATGTGGTGCAGGGGTATGTGGCCGTTGGGTTGTGGGTGTCCAGTTGGTACTAGCCCAATAATTTCGAGTGCAGGATCTGAGGACGAACTTTTGTTTCAAGAGGCAAGAGTAATAGGTCAGAAATGGAAAATTTTACTCATAAAAAATAATGCAATGTGAAAGGACAAGTATCTACTGTTTATTCATTATTTCCTCCATTCTTCTATAGTCAGAATCAATATGTTGAGCCAAGACGGAAACTCATTCAAATATAAGAGTAAGAGTTGCCAGATATACAAACCTATTTAGAAAAACAGTCACTACATCAATAATCACAGAAAGAGACAATGCCACTCTAGGACAAAAAGAAACAACAGGAGATTGATTATAAAGTAAAGATAGTATTACAAAAATATCAAGACTCATCTGCTCTTTGTGGATCCAGGTATGTATCTTGAAGAGAAAAGCCTTGAGTTGGTAGAGAAGTCTTCTAGCTTACCGAACACAATGGTCAATAATTTATAGAAGCTACAAATTATTATCATCATCATCACTATAATCAGAAGCATTTTCATTAGTATCAGACCCACTACCAAAGTTGACATTTTCGGTTTCAACCCTGCTGTTATCTGAGATTTGGCCACCTTTTAGAGCATACTTCAAGTCATCTAGAATATAAGGTTCTACTAATTTCCAGAACCAGGTAGAACTACTTCCCAGAAAACCTATCCAAAACACTCTCCCTTTCCTCTTCACCTTGCAATCCAGGGACTTTGCCTTTAAGGATTTGACAATCTTCTCAACACCCTCCTCACTACCCTTTATCTTCAACAATACGTCTCCTGATGGAGTCTTGTGGCCCCCGTACATGTACCAGTATGCAAGCGCACATGGTGACAACCATCGATGGATTAGCTTTGGTATCATTCTTCGGCCTTTTGGCCAAAACTGCTCCGCATAGAAAGCAAAATACGAATGTGAGATGGTTGAGAACTTATATGGTATGTCCTCTGTACTCTCGCTGGACTTGCAAGAAGGATGTAGCCACTCATGGTATTGATCAAATATATGCCTCTTTAACAAAGAATGTGTGCTAGAATTCTCACTGAACTCAAACCGGATCATGTGATTTTTCCAGTCTTCATCAGATTCGATCTGCAAACCACCCAACAAAAGACCTACTAGAATCTCTCGTTGTTCTTTGCTCAGCTTCAGGCTTACAGGTTTCTTGACCACCTTTCTGCTCAAGCTCAAGATATAATCAATATTTTCCATCAATGGTGGTTCAACGTCATACTTCTTCTGGCACATCAGGTCAAATATGTTTTCTGCCTTGACATAATCTCCAGATGACAGGTACCCACTTAATATGGTGTTGCAGGACCGAGCGTTAACACCGATTGCCGCATCACTCTGCATTAAGCCAAAGATCTCCTCAGCTCTAGCAAGATTACCAACTTTCACCAAAGAATCCAAGTATATAGAACAAATAGTACGGCTGGGTCGGCATCTCTCAAGGCACTGGGAGAAGGCTGATTCCAGTTTGTCATGTAAGCCTAAGTTGAAGTACATGTTCATTAGATCAATATAAGACGGCATGAAATTCTTCAAACCAGTGTTGATGAATTCTGTCATGAGGGACTCGACACGTTCAACTTCTTGAGCCTTACATAAGACCTCTATGACTTTATGATATGCGACAGCATTGGACGAACCCAACTGCTCTTGCATCTCCCTGAATATCTCTAGGGCTCTCAAAGGCACTCCAGCCCTTGAATAGGCTTCCATTTTATAAACATATGCCTGAGGTGGGAGACCAACTTCAAGATCGCAAAGTCTGAGCCAAGTACTTTCTGCTCCCTCCACGTCCCCCTCTTTTGAGCAAGCTCTCAAGAGAGACACAAGCACATCTCTGCCCTCCTCAATTCCAGCCTGTTGCATTTCTTTTCTTAACAATGCCACCCTCTCTTTATCTATTGTATCCTGATAGCTATGTAGCCAAATTAATCCACTATAAATATCCTTGTGAATTTCGAGTCCAGTTGTTACCAAATTATGAAAAATAAACTCAGCCTGTTTAAGGTAGTGTTTCGAAGAGGTTCCAGGTTGGCTGACAAGGGCTTTGAAGAGAGAATTGTGCAAGTGAAGCCGGGGCTGATAACCTCCTAGCTGAATCATACGATTGTAAATGCCACATGCTTCCTCCAAGCAACCTTGAACCGGGGCACTGAGATATGCTACAACCAATATATGAAATGTAGATTCGCTAGGAACACGCCCCTGATTAATTGTATCATCAAATATATCCCTACATTTCGAGAATTTTCGCTCCTTACCCATGTAATCCGCTAACTTAGTAGCAAGAGCAAAATCAAAACGATACCAGTGTTGTTGCATCATCCATTTGTAAACCTACAGACATTTTCAATAAACTTTACTAAGTCCGCCAAATGCTCATATAATTATTAATTTTACAAAGGTTCGTAACGACATTGCCAAAATCACAGTCATTGTTCAATCAAAGCACACACATTGCAAATATCAACGAACTGAAAGCGCACATAAAGACTGAAACTTTAGTTAGTTTACCCGAAACCCGACATCATTTTCCCGAATCCGCATACAATGCACGGCAACATAAGTGGCATCTTCTTGCCTTATCCACTTCTTCTGCGCATTGAGTATACGACTCAAGGTACCGGCCTTATGCGCCGGCAGTTCCTTACACAGCCACGCCAGCTTCGACCTCCGCCACTGCTCCGGGAGCTCCTCCAGCTCTGAAACCTCAAGCTTCGGCGCCCCCAGGTGCTTCAAGTCGGCGGAAGCAAAGCACTTCTCAACATCGAAAACCTCGCTCTGCGCGACATTGCTCAAATCCCAATTCTCCTCTGGGTCCGAGGCCTTGCCTGCAACGTGTTCAACGGAAGTACTGGAAGAAGGAAGGGCGTGGAACCGGCAGGGTTTGGTGGTGGAGAGCGGAAAACTGGATATGTGCCTGGAGAATGGGTGGGTAGGAGGGTGGTGGTGTTGGTTGTGAGAGAGACAGAGAGTGAGGGAGCGGAGGAGAGAGAGAGGAGGGAAGAGTGAAGAGCGCATGGAGAGGAGATTAGGGTTAGAGAAACAGAGAGTGGAGAAGAAGGAGGAGGAGTGGATTAGAGAGAGAGTGGAGGGTGAGAACTCTGGAGCTCTGCACAGAAGCATGGCTTGTTTCTGATAGGGGTTCTTGGAGCTGGGGATTTCGAGTTTCAGAGGGTTTTATTTCCGTAATTAGATTGGAAATAAAGGGGCCAAGTATTGGGCTTCACTTGTACATAAAGCCCACCATTCCCAAATTCACCAATTTTACTTGGGTTAATTTCACTTTTCACCGTCAAGTACAAAAATGAGAATGCCGCTCTTGTCATATAAATTAATAGTTCAATTGTCGATTAACATTCTATTAGACCAACTTCAACCCTTGAAGTAAGTCTTAAAATTTCTTTTTATTCGTCCCATATCATTTCAACTCTTGTGTTAAAATGGTGTTAAGTGTTAGAACTCAAAAAAAAATAAATGCCAAAATTTAGGCCAAAGGTAGTGATGGAACCACAAATTAGAGTGAAAACAAGCATTTGAAGCCCACCACCAGGCCGCCTGGACGCACGCACGCCAAGCCTAGCAGACGAAACGGCCCCACCCATGTGGGCTTGTCACCCACTTGTCTCCTTACATTGGTGAGCCTAACAGCTCTTTTTCTGATCATGTGGCCAGATTCAAATGGGCTATTGGTTGATCCAACGGTCCACTTTCAAACTTTATTTTAGTTTTATATTTATATGTTTATTTAATCCAACGGTTGAGATCGAATATAATCAAATCTAGCAGCCCAAATTTAAATCCAACAGCTAAAATAATTTAAAAAAAAAAAAAATTAACTCAAAAATTCACCCAAAAACTCTATAAATACATATGTATTTGTTCAAACATCCACACAAAACTTACTTTTCTCCTACAATTCTTCCAATTTTTCTTTCTACCATCTTCCAAAATCATGTGTTTGTTCTTGTGTTTTGTGTTTATACATCTCTATCATATGTTTCGTTTTCTTCCATAGTGTTTCATGAGTTTCATGTGTCAATTTAGTGATTTTTCAATGTTTATCAGAATTTAAATATTTTTAGGTTAAAATATTCATAAAATTAATTTATAATAGTCCACATAATATTTTTTTTTTTAAATAGCCTAAATTCATTCTTTAATAATCTGGAGGGTAAAAATTTAGCCCAAAAGGGTTGGATCAAAAAAACTGTTTCTGGGTTAAAACCTAAATTTTATGGGCTAAAAATTTTAGGTTTTAACCCAAAGGTTGGAGATGATCTTATAGTTGTTGTTTTTTTTTTTTTTCCCTTAAAACCATTATTAAAATTGGTATTTAATCTGAAATTGCCATGAATATTTAGGAGAAAAAAATTTAATTTTAATTTTTGGTGAGCAATGAAGAATTATCGTTTATACTTGATATATGTTTTGTTTTGAGTTAGAACTTCACCTTTCCTCACCAAGATCATAAAATATAATATGCTTATGATAGAAGCATATTTGTGCGACTTTATTATCTTATTTATTTGTATTTATTTAGTTAATCTCCGTTTGTTATAGTATTTTATGTTATTTTCATTTTATTGTAGGTTCAGTTGGTAAAGTTGATAATTGGAGATTAAAGAGCAAATAGAAGTGTTGGACTTGGATTGGATAGCTAAGATGCGCATGCTGCACAAGGTGTAACATCCCACATCGCCCAAGGGAGTGATCCTTAAATGTATATTCCCTTCCCTACCTAGCACAAGGCATTTTGGGAGCTTATTGGCCTCGAGTTCCATTGGAACTCCGAAGTTAAGCGAGTAGCGCGCGAGAGCATTCCTAGGATGGGTGACCCATCGGGAAGTTCTCGTGTGAGTTCCCAGAAACAAAACCGTGATGGCGTGGTCGGGGCCCAAAGTGGACAATATCGTGCTACGGTGGAGTCGGACTTAGAAAATGGTCCCCCCAGGCAGGGATGTGACAATTTGGTATCAAAGCCTAACCCCCCTAAGGGGGGTGGATTGTCACATCCTACATCGCCCAGGAGAGTGATCCTTAAATGTATATTCTCATCCCTACCTAACACGAGGCCTTTTGGGAGCTCACTGGCTTTGGGTTCCATAGGAACTCCGAAGTTAAGCGAGAAGGTGGCTAGAGCACTCCCATGATGGGTGACCCATCGAGAAGTTCTCGTGTGAGTTCTCAGAAACAAAACCGTGAGGGTGTGGTTGGGGCCCAAAGCGGACAATATCGTGTTACGGTGGAGTCGAGCCCGGGAAGTGGTCCCGCCCGGGCCGGGATGTGATAATTTGGTATCAGAGCCTAACCCTGGCGGTGGTGTGCTGACGAGGACGTCGGGCCCCTAAGGGGGGTGGATTGTAACATCCTACATCGCCCAAGGAAGTGATCCTTAAATGTATATTCTCATCCCTACCTAGCACGAGGCCTTTTGGGAGCTCACTGGCTTCGGGTTCGGTTGGAACTCCGAAGTTAAGCGAGTAGCGCGCGAGAACATTCCCAAGATGGGTGACCCATCGGAAAGTTCTCGTGTGAGTTCCCAGAAATAAAACTGTGAGGGCGTGGTCAGGGCCCAAAGCGGACAATATCGTGCTACGATGGAGTTAGGCCCGAGAAGTGGTCCTCCCGGGCCGGGGACATCCCAGGCCCACTCCACCACCGTAACACGATATTGTCCGCTTTGGGCCCCGACCACGCCCACACAGTTTTGTTTCCCAGAGGGACATCCCGAGCCCGCTCCACCACCGTAGCATGATATTGTCCGCTTTGGGCCCCGACCATGCCCTCACGGTTTTGTTTCTGGGAACTCACACGAGAACTCCCAAGATGGGTGACCCATCAGGAAGTTCTCGTGTGAGTTCCCAGAAACAAAACCGTGAGGGCGTGGTCGAGGCCCAAAGCGGACAATATCATGCTACGGTGGTGGAGCGAGCCCGGGATGTCCCCACCTGGGCCGGAATGTGACAAATTGGTATCAGAGCCTAACCCTGGTCGCGTGTGTGCCGACGAGGACGTCGGGCCCCTAAGGAGGGTTGGATTGTGACATCCCACATCGCCCAAGGGAGTGATCCTTATATGTATATTCCCATCCCTACCTAGCACGAGGCATTTTGGGAGCTCATTGGCTTTGGGTTCCATGGGAACTCCGAAGTTAAGCGAGTAGTGCACGAGAGCATTCCCAGGATGGGTGACCTATCAAGAAGTTCTCGTGTGAGTTCCCAGAAACAAAACCGTGAGGACGTGGTCGGGGCCCAAAACGGACAATATCGTGCTAGGATGGTGGAGCAAGCATGGGAAGTGGTCCCCCAGGCCGGGATGTGACACAAGAGCTGGATGTTTTGGAGTTTAAATGGTGTTACACATGTGCCAAAATTTGGAAGAATTGAACTTGAAGCTTGAAAGACAAGAAGTTGCATGAAGAGGAGTCTTAGTTGAAGTGAAACACTACCAAGAGATAAGCAGTTGTTGTGCACTTTATCATATCATATCTCCAACTGAATGAAAGAGTCCTAATGAGCTTTAAATACTCTTCAATTGGTTTACTAGGTCTCGTTTGGTAACTCAGACTGTACTAACTATTTCAGTCGGTTAGGATAAATAGTCACCAGATAGTACTAACTAAATTAATCGGGCCACTACTACAAAATTAGCTTAACGTGTCCAAGAGTGGTACAGTTTTATACTATTATTATCAGGTAAAATATTCTGACAACATGTTTAAATAGTATCGGATAACAAAGTACTACTGTCGCTTATATTCGACATTAGTTCACTACTTTCCGACAAGAATAATGAAGCAGGCCTTTAACTTTTCCATATTTATTTTTTAAATATATTTAACCAATTCTGGTTGTTATATCAGACATGAGTAAGTAATGTGTCAGATTATATTATATTATTTCAAATTTTTATACTAACTCTAGCAATTATATACGACACAAATATTTAGACATTTTTATACTAACTCTGGTGGTTATATCCAACGCAAATACTTTCAAATGTTTTATTCTACCTCTATCGGATTATATTATATTGTTTTCAAATACTTTTTAAATATTTATGTTTTGTTAATTACATTCAAAGGCAACAACAGAAGCACATCCCCTTCGACCCTAAGACCAAGATGTCTCATACAAAAGCACTTCACCATCAAGCTGAGAATATGGTCAATTAAATATATTCGTTAAACTTAACATATTTAATATAACACAAATATTTATTTATGTTTTTTTTTTTTGCTATAATTGGTATGAATGTGACAGCCCGTCCCAAATTATTTGTATTGTAGGTGTGAAAAGACTAAAATACCCTTGGACATTAATTAGTGTTGTGGGGTGCTGTTTAGTTGTTGTTTTTTGGTTGTTAACTCACCTAGGACCACACACCCACACACACACACCCGTGGACCTTTCTCTCTCTTCTTTCTCTCGGATTTTCTTCCATTTCCTTTGAAAGTGTACGGACGAACTTCAAAACCAACCTTTCACGCACGGATCGATGTCTAGAAGGTAAGATTCGAACTCCTTCCAAGCTCTTGAGTTCATCCATACCATTTGTGAAACTTGAAACCTTCGAAAACCTCGAGAACCCTAACACCAGTTTTCATGCACTGTTCATGCACACGTGATCGTGAAGTTTTTAGGAGTTTTTAAGGTCACAAGGAGCTTTAGGAGGTCCTCACGAAGCTCGAAGAAGAAAGTTGAAGCATTTTGGACGTCGAGAAGCCCAGTTTCAGTGAGTTGTAGGTTTGGCCGGAATATCATGGGTTTTTCCAACAAGATTCTGTTGGTTTTAGGTCTTCAAAGTGGTAAGGTTTTGTTCTACTCGTTGTAAGCTTCAATTTGGTACCAATTTCATAGAATTTGGTTAAGAAATGAAGAAGATATGAAGTTTTGAAATTTTTCCAGTTTTCAGCGAGAATTCGAGTTACAAACGGTGGCCCTGACGGTGGTGGACGGCAGCGGCCGGTGAGACTCATCGGAGAAGACGGCGAATATTCCGTCAACTCTGATGGAATATTCCTAACGACAGTTAACAGCGTCAGGTTAATTTTAACGGAATATGCTTGCTTTTAGACAGATTATTCCCTAGCGCCGTTAAGGATTCCATCCGTGTGCCAGGCACGTGCCTGCGCGTGGCCGATGCATCTGGCAGTGCCTTGGCCAGCTCGTGGGGGCGCGTGAGACGTCAGAAAATTATTTTAAAAATATGGGGATGTTCGTGAGGTTGAGTAGATCCTGTTGGTGTATTCACACACGCCATTTGAGCATTGTATGAGAAGTTATTACCTAGTTTTGGTTATGCGCTTTAAATTAACGTGTTTATAGTTGTTTCGCATATAGGTGAGACCTATCCCAAGGACGAGCCTAGTCACTCGAGACAAGGGGGTTACGACCCTTCCACATATCAGTGAGTGGGCTTTTGGTTTTCCGTATATACCTATATACTTGTGTTTTTTCCCAGAAAATGAAATGGAATGTTTATATGTTTTAAATGCTATGCATAGTCTTTGCCTATTTTAATTATGCATTAATAGTTGCATATATTTATGATTGGTGCTGCGGACGCACAGGTAAGTGCCAAGTAAGTTATGGTTTATGATTGTGAATTAGAGGTTATGTGAGATGCATAAAGAGCTCATAACCTGCACCCCTGGTGCTAGTGCTCCCGCCCAGAATAGGGCATAGTCTTTCACGTGATGTTCACCTCCCCCACCACACGCTCATCTTGGATCCAAGTTAGGTGCACAGTCCTGTCGTACAGGCCACTTTAGGTGGTTCCGACTCGTAGCTGACCCGCAATTATTCGCCCAATCTTCACCTGATCGTAGCACTTGAGCGTATTTATTTACACCCAGTCCTGTCGTATAGACCACTTTAGGTGGTTCCGACTCGTGTGCAAGTATAGTTAGTGAGTTGGGGATTTGAGCTATAGATTCAGCTGTATAGGTCATATTAGGTGACTCCGGCTTATATGTTACTTGCATTGATTGACATTACCTGGATTACTTACATTTTATGTGGAGGCATTCGACATGGCATATTTCTGAACATGTTTCCGATATATGTGTATATTCTATTTTCTGGGAAACTATACAGGTTTTACGGCGAGGGGTTAAAACTTTTGTTAATGAAATGATTTTGAAAAGCTTTGTTTTTGCCCACTCACACTTTCTGTTTTGCGCCCCTCTAGGTTCTAGTTTGGTTTGCTCTTTTGGTGGCTTACGAGGAATCCACGGCATATCTGACAGATTATCACCAGTGTAGGACCACTTCTGGGTGCGTTTAGTTAGTGTTTGTTCCACTGGACTACACTAGGTTTTCTGTGCTCTGAATATTGTTATCACCCTTACACTTACACTTGTTTGTTAACTACTCTGTTTTGTAGTTTGGTTTTTATTTTTTCGTACTTTTATTATTATCTTAGCTTTCGCACTGTGCACATGGCTAGTCATTCTCACATGACGGCCAGCATGCCTTGATTTTGGTCGGGGTGTGTCAGTTTGGTATCAGAGCCTAGGTTTGGCAGTTCTGCATATTTTGTCAGTGTTCTGATTGTTTTGGTGTCTTCTGTCAGAACTATGCCGCCTCGCAGGGAACCACGTCGCTTTGCTGAGCTTAGTTTCCCCGATATAGCTCAATTGAGGGAAGCTATTCTACCGCTATTCAGTTAGCGCTCCGCCCTCCCCAGAGAACTCCTCTGGAGACCATGTATAATTTAAAGTTGGATAAGTTTGAGGGCCACGAGGGTTTTGAGGGAGCTGAGCGGTGGCTAGACCATATTGTAAAGACTTTTCAAGTGTTGCATAATCAGGGGAATCTTCATGTTGAAAAGTGGGTTGAGACAACATCATGGTTCTTGGGTAAGGAATCGTCATCCTGGTGGGAACAGGAGGTCCATCGTTTGACCCCAAAGGAAAGAACTGACTGGGAAGTGTTTAGGTAGTTGTTTAGGAAAATGTTTATGCCTCCTGAGTACATTGATCGTAAGAAGCAAGAGTTTACTGAATTAAGGCAAGGGAAGTTAACGGTGAATAAGTACTATCGGAGGTTCACTGATTTATCCCGTTATTATCAAAAGGTTCTGCCAATCCAAGTGAGATGCTTCGTCGTTTTCGATTGGGTACTAAGAAGAAGTGGCGTTCTATGGCGACCACTACTCCTTGCAACTCTTATCAAGAGTTCTATGAGATTCTGTTGAGGATTGAGGATTCTAAGAACATGCCCAGCGAGAGTAAGGAGGAAGAAAAAGGTGGCAATCAAAGAAAAGACGACAAAGGCAAAGGTTAGACATCTCTAGGACCTCGCAAGACCCAGAGTTTTAAGTGAGGTGAGACTAATTCCAGTTCTTCCAGCGGTGGTTTTAGTGCCACTGGTCAGGGAAGAGGTGGTAGATTTTTTGAGGGTCCTAGAGGCCAGAGACAGGGTGATACTAGTAAAGGTAGAGCTTCGTTTTACCGCAGGTGTAACAATCGGCATTTTGGAGAGTGCAAGAGAGGCAGCAGTGGTTGTTTCACTTGTGGGTAGATAGGACATCAAGCTGCAAATTATCCCCAAAGCCAGTAGGGGCCCTAGTAGTCTTTCTTACCACCACATGCGCCAATCCAACAAGTCCTAGGGCCTGGTAATTATGGTCAGACGGGTCGTGGTGGTGCCTACTATTATCAGGGTGATGTCGTTCCTTATGCTCCAGGACAATATCTGTATCCCCAGGATCCTTATTCTCAGAGTGGGTGTCCTCAGTTTTCAGGTGGTTATATGATGTATCCTTCCATTCCAGCAGGTAGATCTCAATGGTACCAGGGAGGATAGCCTCAGCAGGGGGAGATTACTGCTAGTAGTGCGAGATCTTCAAGGTAGTCTGGTCAGCCTAGTTAGGGGCGTAATGTGCAGGGTCGAGGTGGTCAGACTAGTAGAGGTCGTGATGGACGACAGTAGACCCAGAGGCGTATCCACAATATTTCTCTGCAGGATGCTCAAAATAATCCAGACTTGATCATGGGTATGTTAAATATCCTTGGTTATTTTGGTGGAGTATTGATTGATTGTGGTGCTACACATTCTATTATTTCTCATACATTTGCTCAAGTGACGCAACCTCACCCTACACCTTTAGGATATGATTTAGAGTTTGCTATGCCTAGAGGTGAGAGATGTTATGTTGATTGTGTGTATCCAGGATGTCCAGTGATGGTGGAGGATGTTGTTATGCCAGCTAACCTTATCCCGTTAGAGACTTTATCCCGTTATATATTGTTGATTTTGATGTGATTTTGGGCACATATTAGTTGCATTTTAATCATGCCAATATAGATTGCTACGGGAAAACAGTTACCTTCCATCATCCTAGATTACCTGTTGTTACTTTTGTGGGTGAGCAGAGTGGGGTGAGACATAGCGTTATTTCTGCTGTGCGAGCAAAAAGGTTGTTAGCAAAAGGTTACCAGGGATACTTAGCTCATGTAGTGTTGAACGATGTTGCTCCTAGTAGTGTGGAGAACGTAAGGGTAGTCAGGCATTTTCCTGATGTCTTCCCTGACGATTTACCTGGATTGCCGTCAGACAAAGATGTGGAGTTCACCATTGATTTGCTTCCAAGTACTAATCCTATATCCTTGACTCCTTATCGAATGGCTCCTGCTGAGTTGAGGGAATTGAAATTCCAGTTGTAAGAATTAATGGATAAAGGTTTTATTCAGCCTAGTACTTCACCCTGGGGAGCTCCAGTGTTGTTTGTGAGGAAGAAAGACGGGACTTTGAGGCTATGCATTGATTACCAGCAATTGAATCGGGTGACAATTAAAAATCGTTATCCATTGCTGCGTATAGATGATTTGTTTGATCAGCTTCGAGGTGCTTGTGTATTTTCCAAGATTGATTTGAGGTCTGGTTATTATCAGTTGAAGATCAGTAGTGAGGATGTCCCTAAGATAGCTTTCAGGACTTATTATGGTCATTACGAGTTTCTGGTAATGCCATTTGGATTGACAAATGCGCCAGCTGCTTTTATGGATTTGATGAACTGAGTATTCCAGCCCTATTTGGATAGGTTTGTCATTGTCTTCATTGACGATATCCTAGTATACTCTAAGTCTAAATCTGAGCATGTTCGACATCTTACTTTTGTGTTGAAAAGGTTGAGGGAACACCAACTGTATGCTAAGTTTAGCAAGTGCCAATTTTGGTTAGATCAAGTGGCATTTTTGAGACACGTCATATATGCTCAAGGTATTTTGGTGGATCCTCAAAAGGTAGCATGTCACATCCCCGCCCGGGTGGGACCACTTCCCGGGCCTGCTCCACCACCGTAGCACGATATTGTCCGCTTTGGGCTTACCATTACCTCACGGTTTTGTTTTTGGGAACTCACGAGCAACTTCCCAGTGGGTCACCCATCATGGGATTGCTCTAGCCCCCTTCTCGCTTAACTTCGGAGTTCCTACGGAACCCGAAGCCAGTGAGCTCCCAAAAAGCCTCGTGCTAGGTAAGGATGGGAATATACATTTAAGGATCATTCCCCTGGACGAAGTGGGATGTCACATAGCAGCAGTGGAGAAGTGGGAGCAACCACGGACCGTCACTGAGGTGAGGAGTTTTCTTGGTTTAGCAGGGTATTACTGGCGGTTTGTTAAGGATTTTTCAGTGATTGCTTTACCACTGACGAGGTTAACGAGGAAGGATGTTAAATTTGAGTGGGATGATAATTGTGAGCAGAGTTTCCAGCAATTGAAGTATTGTCTCACTCATGCACCTGTTTTGGCACTCCCGAATAATAGTGGTAATTTCGAAGTCTACAGTGATGCTTCCTTAAATGGTCTGGGATATGTGCTGATGCAACATGGTAGGGTGATTTCTTATGCTTCACGACAATTAAAGCCTCATGAGTTGAATTACCTTACGCATGATTTGGAGTTAGCGGCCATTATCTTTGTTTTGAAGATGTGGAGACATTATCTTTATGGAGAAAAATGCAAGATCTTTATGGATAATAAGAGTCTTCAATATCTTTTCACTCAGAGGGATTTTAATCTTTGTCAGGAGAGATGGTTAGAACTACTTAGTGATTATGATTGCATGATTTATTATCACCTAGGTCGTGCGAATGTGGTAGCTGATGCACTTAGCAGAAAATCTCAGGGTTGTATTAACGGGTTGTACGCAAGTCGTGTTCCTCTTCTGGCAAACTTGAGATCAACTGGAGTGCGATTAGAGGTAGAAGATCAGGATGTAGCCTTACTTGCTAATTTTCAAGTTAGGCCGATTTTAATTGATCGTGTACTTGAAGCCCAGATGGTTGATGAAGAGACCTAAGAAATAATTCAAGCAAGGAATCAAGGGAAAAAGAAAGACTTCAGAGTTCAAGAATCAGATGGCATGTTTATGTAGGAGAGTAGAATGTTTGTGCCAAATAATTTGGAATTAAAGAAAGCAATTCTTGATGAAGCGCATATCTCAGCTTATGTGATGCATCCAGGAGCTACTAAAATGTATCATACCATTCGACCATTTTATTATTGGTTGGGTATGAAAAGAGAGATAGCTGAATATGTGAGTAGGTGTACCATTTGCCAACAAGTTAAAGCTGAAAGGAAGAAGCCATTTGGGTTGTTGCAGCCGCTTCCCGTTCCAGAGTGGAAATGGGAAAACATTACTATAGATTTTGTGTACAAGCTTCTGCGTACACATAATGGTTTTGACCGCATTTGGGTGATAGGTGATCGGCTTACTAAGTCAATGCATTTTATTCCAGCGAGGGAAAAGTATTCTTTGGGCCGATTAGCTGAATTATTCTTATCGAAGATTGTGAAGTACCATGGTGTTCCAGTGAGTATTGTCTCGGATCGTGACCCAAAATTTACTTCTAAATTTTGGGTGGCTTTTCAGGAAGCTTTGGGTACGAGATTACTCTATAGTACAGCATATCATCCTCAGACAGATGGACAATCAGAAAGGACCATTCAGACGTTGGAGGATATGTTGAGATCTTCGGTGTTGCAGTTTGGTGATGTTTGGCACAAGCAGTTGGATTTAATGGAATTTGCCTACAACAACAGCTTTCATTCGAGTATCGGCATGTCACCATTTGAGGCACTGTATGGTAAATCTTGTCATACACCCTTATGTTGGTCTAAAGTCGGAGAAAGAGTTTTAGTGGGTCCAGAAATTGTAGAGGAAACTACTCAAAATGTTCAGGTAATTAAGTCTAACCTAAAAGCGGCCCAGGATCGACAAAAGAGCTTAGCAGACCGGCATGCTACTGATAGAGTGTATGAAATTGGTGATTAGGTGTTTCTGAAGCTTTCACCGTGGAAAGGTGTAGTACAGTTTGGAAAGAAAGGCAAGCTAAGTCCCAGGTATATCAGACAGTATATGATCACCGAGCAAGTTGGTGAAGCGGCTTATAGGCTTGAGTTACCTTCTGAGCTGGCTAAAGTGCATAATGTTTTTCATGTGTACATACTTCGTCATTACGTTACAGATCTGTTGCATGTGATACCTCCTCAACCATTGGAGATTAATCCGGATTTGACATATGACGAGGATCCAGTAACGATTCTGGATTGGAAGGAAAAGGTTCTGAGGAACAAGACTGTGAGTTTAGTGAAAGTTTTGTGGAGGAATCACTCAGCGGAGGAGGCTACTTGGGAGACAGAAGATCGGATGAGAGATTTGTATCTTCGGTTGTTCTATGGTTACTAGTGGTTAGTTTGAGTTGTTTTGAATTTCGGGACGAAATTTTATTATGGCGGGTAGGTTGTGACAGCCCGTCCTTAATTATTTGTATCGTAGGTGCAAAAAGACTAAAATGTCCTTGGACGTTAATTGGTGTTGTGGGGTGTTGTTTAGTTATTGCTTTTGGTTGTTGACTCATCTAGGACCACACACCCACACACACACACACCCGTGGACCTTTCTCTCTCTTCTTTCTCTCATATTTTCTTCCATTTCCTTTGAAAGTGTATAGACGAACTTCAAAACCAACCTTTCACGCACGAATCGATGTCTAGAAAGTAAGATTCGAACTCCTTGCAAGCTCCTAAGTTCATCTATACCATTTGTGAGACTTGAAACCTTCGAAAACCTCGAGAACCCTAACCCTAGTTTTCATGCATTGTTCATGCACACGTGATCGTGAAGTTTTTAGGAGTTTTTAAGGTCACAGGGAGCTTCTGGGTCACAAAGCTTAGAGAAGAAAGTTGAAGTGTTTTGGACGTCGAGAAGCCCAGTTTCAGTGAGTTGCAGGTTTGGCCGGAATATCGTGGGTTTTTCTGACGAGATTCCGTTGGTTTTAAGGCTTCAAAGTGGTAAGGTTTTGTTCTACTCGTTGTAAGCTTTAATTTTGTACCAATTTCATGGAATTTGGTTGAGAAATGAAGAAGATATGAAGTTTTGAAAATTTTCCAGTTTCCAGCGAGAATTCGAGTTACAAACAGTGGCGCTGACGGCAGCGGACGGTGGTGGCCAGCGAAACTCACCATAGAAGATGGCGAATATTCCGTCAACTCTGACGGAATATTCCTAACGGCAGTTAACAGAGTCAAGTTAGTTTTAACGGAATATGCTTGCTTTTGAACAGAATATTCCCTAACGCTGTTAGGGATTCCATCTGTGTGCCAGGCACATGCCTGCGCGTGGCCGGCACATCTGGCCGTGCCTTGGCCGGTGCGTGGGGGCGCATGAGACATCAGAAAATTATATTAAAAATATGGGGATATTCATGAGGTTGAGTAGATAATGTTGGTGTATTCACACACCCCATTTGAGCATTGTATGAGAAGTTATTACCTAGTTTTGGTTATGTGCTTTAAATTAACGTTTTTATAGTTGTTTCGCATATAGCTGAGACCTATCCCGAGGACGAGCGCAGTCACTCGAGACAAGGGGGTTATGACCCTTCCACATATCAGTGAGTGGGTTTTTGGTTTTCCGTATATACCTATACACTTGTGGTTTTTCACAGAAAATGAAATGGAATGTTTATATGTTTTAAATTCCATGCATAGTCTTTGCCTATTTTAATTATGCATTAGTAGTTACATATACTTATGATTGGTGTTGCGGACACACAGGTAAGTACCAGGTAAGTTATGGTTTATGATTGTGAATTAGAGGTTATGTGAGATGCATATAGAGCTCATAACCTGCACCCCTGGTGTTAGTACTCCCACCTAGAGTAAGGCACAGTCCTTCACGTGATGTTCACCTCCCGCACCACACACTCATCTTGGATCCAAGTTAGGTGCACAGTCCTGTCGTACAGACCACTTTAGGTGGTTCCAACTCATAGGTGACCCGCGATTATTCGCCCAGTCTTTACACGATCGTAGCACTTGAGCATATTTATTTACACCCAGTCATGTCGTACATACCACTTTAGGTGGTTCTGACTTGTGTGCAGGTATAATTAGTGAGTTGGGGATTTGACCTCTGGATTTAGCCATATAGATCACATTAAGTGACTTCGGCTGACATGTTACTTGCATTGATTGACATTACCTGGATTACTTACATTTTATGTGGAGGCATTCGACATGGCATATTTCTGAACATGTTTCCAATATATGTGTATATTCTATTTTCTGGGAAACTATACAGGTTTTACGGTGAGGGGTTAGAACTTTTGTTAATGAAATGATTTTGAAAAGCTTTGTTTTTTGCCCACTCACACTTTTTGTTTTGCGCCCCTCTAGGTTCTAGTTTGGTTTGCTCTTGTGGTGGCTTACGAGCAATCCACGGCGTATCTGACAGATTATCACCAATGTAGGACCACCTCTGGGTGTGTTTAGTTAGTGTTTGTTCCTCTGGACAACACTAGGTTTTCTGTGCTCTGCATATTGTTATCACCCTTACACTTGCACTTGTTTGTTAACTACTCTGTTTTGTAGTTTGGTTTTTATTTATTATCTTAGCTTCTGCACTGTGCACATGGCTACGTCACCCTCACGTGACGGTCAGCACGCCTTGATTTCGGTTGGGGTGTGCAATGAAGATGTACAAAAATAATCACGATTAGATAAGCATAATTTTGATAATCTTTGGTTTGTTTAATTTGTTTTTACTATAGTTATATTTTTTTTCAAGGTCGTGTTTAAATGGTCTGATGTGAAAATTAACTTGACACACAAATTAAACCCTATTTGAAACAATTGTAGTAGTTATGTAAGTAGGGATCGTTCTAGACCAGGGATTAACTAGGGATGCTAATCAATACAAATAAGACTCAAAAACACTAAACTAGACTCTATACACTCAAAATTAACTTAAGACACTTAAAACAGCAACCAACAATCAAAAAGACTCAATTCTAGACCTAACAAGTGATTTGGACGAAAATAGGACTTAACTTGACTCAAATGACTCAAAGAAAACAGATTTTGACTCAAATAATAAGACTAAATGAAAGGGGGATTGTTTTTGACAAATTTAAAACTTAAAAAAAAAAAAAAAAATTTGTAGAAAACACTTTGGAAAAACGAATTTAAGTGAAATAAATGGATGAAAGGCTAGTTAGAGGGTCCTTCTCCACACATGATATATGCATATGAACCAATTTCCAGTTATTATTCCTTTAGACTATTAATGACAACGCCCTAAGTTAGTTGCATCGCACAACTAACCATCAAATTTTCCTTATTTCATTGAATTGAATGAATACGCATTACAATCAAATTATCTTTCTCACGTCCTTTATATGAAACGCATAATAAAGATACATATCAAAAGTCATTAAGTTCTGTGAAAACCATAAGCATTGACAAGGCATTTATCACTATGAAACGCATGAGACTCATACCAAGGATTTACTTAACTCGATTATGACTAGCAACCTCCACTACTTGTGAATATAAGTGAATACCTATTATGTGAGACTCCCTTATACTCTAGCATCAAATTCATGCATGCAAATTAAGTGTCGACCCCCAACCCATATACATAAACAAGTTTTAATAACTTAGATAAGCAAATCACATTCATGCCTTAAGAAACAATAACTGGACGTAATCAATTCATATAAAACATATAATCATGGCTTCGAATTCACCTCTAACTAAAAAGAAATTAGTTCCACATGTTCATCATAATTGAAAACCAAATTAACATAAACATTGAACTAAAACTAAGGATAGAAAGAACCAAGAAATGCTCCACACTCCAATGGCATGCACAGCACTCCCTTGGATGGCAGATTGCACAAGTCTTTTTCTCCTTCCTTCCTTGCTTGCGACACTAGGGTGGTGTAGGGTGAATTGTGATGTTTGATGGTTGAAAGTATAAATGAATGAATGAGTGAATAGATGATTTGAATGGTGCGGCATAGGGTTGTATTTATAGGCTAATTTATGCACAATTTCTGAAGGAAAAGGATTGCACAATCCAATGGGAAAATGGTTAAGTCTTGGCAGAAACCAAAAGGGAATGGAATAGGGGATACACGGCAAGGTTTTAGGGACTTCTAGAAGGATATAGGAGGAAGATAGGGTGTTCTAGAAAGAGTATTTAGGGCAGATCCCTAAACCTAAAGGGACAAGAACACACGACATAGGTATAGAGGAAGGATTACAACTCCTAAACCTACAAGGAATGGCCTACATGCGGCATACAAAGGGATTAGGCTTCTAAATCTGAATTAGGTGTTTAAATGTATAACTAATCCCTTCTAATTAGCTAGATTTAAGGCACAACCTGATTTGGATAGGATAAGATAGGATAATGTTAGAGTTAGGTAGGGATAAGGTTGGTTAGGATAGGATAAGATAAGGTTGGATAAGGTTCCTTATTCCTTGCTATTTCCTTATCTTCTTTGCATTAGAACTTCTTTCTCCAAATTTGTAGCCTTTCCTAGCCCTTCTTGACTTCGATTTCGTCCATCCATTTTGCTCCAAAGTTAAGTTATCCAATCCATGCTCCTTTTGCCATTAGGACCTAAAACCATACGAAAATAGCTTAAAAGACTAAAATAAATAGTAATTAACTAACTAAATGCAAGGAAACAACATAACTAAGTAGCATAAATATGCTCCTATCAAATTCCCCCACACTTAGCTTTTGCTAGTCCTCGAGCAAAACAAAATAAACAAAGCAAACAAAACACAATATAAAACTTCCAACAATTGCCTCAGGGATTTCCAATGCAACATGACAGATTAAAGATCACCACTCACATAGATTTTAGTTATCCCTACCCTTGAGCATATACTTAACCATAGTTGCCACGCACTAGCTCCCATTTAATCTATTAAAACATGATTTTGAATGTAGTAACATGCCTTAGAGAATCCCTCAATTCCTCACCAGATATACTCTCTATTTCTACACAGATTTTCCGACTACACTCCCTACACTAAGTATATGTTAGAAGATTGATGTAAACATGTAGACTAATACTCACATATGTATAATCAAAGAAAGCACTTTCTAGAATTGTTAACATTATATGTATGATCTCAAGAATGGAATGCCACTACTTAGACGCGAGAATCAGGGATACCATATGCTCAAACCAATTTTAAACTCCACATATTAAAACACATAACAATCAAGATTGAAGTTAAAGGGTTTGTAATGGGGCTAAGGTATTGGCTAACAAAGAAAGGTAAGGATAAACAAAAGTTCTTAAAGCAATAGTAAGCAAAGTAATGAAATAAACACTTAGAATTCACTTTTGAATGCAAAAATCAACTTTGAACACCAGGGGAAGATTCACACAAAACTTAGGGCCATATTCAAACTTTTTGGACCCTTTCTTCAACATTCAACACTTATGAGTTCATTCTCACTTATTTTCAACTCCTTTTCTTTCTTTTCTTCTTCTTTTTCTTCTTTTTCACGTTTTTTTCTCTTTTTTTTTTCTTCTTTTTTTTTCTTCGTGCCCCTCTTCTTCTTTTGGCACACTAACACAACTTTATAGGTTTCCAAATGAAAATCCCTTCCCCCACACTTGTTTTTTTGCAAATTGTAGAACAAAAGGAATTCCCTCTAAGTCATGCTTTCCTATCCTTTAAGAACAAGGGTATGGATAGTCCTAATCTAGGCTAGGTAAGGATTATGTGGTTAACAAAGAAAATTAGGCGAAGTAAGGCTCAAAGGGGTTAAACCTACAATACATATGCAAAGGGGTAAGGCTTTTTGGCTCTAGTTTAACAAAACAACTTCATCTTATTATTTGTTAGGCTAATCAATTTTATGCTTTGAATGAAATGGGCATGAGTTCTAGTATTTGGAACTATAGTGATGAAACACATTCTAAGTAGTAACCAAGCAAAGAATGATGAGATCATGCAACAACTTTAGAAAACAAGAACATCAAGATTAATAACTCTCCAAATAAAGTTTAGGCTCAAGTCTCTCAGGGTTGTAGCATTAGTTTGAGTTTCTTCCTTCAAGCATGTTACAAAAACTAATTTTTTTCCTTTTTGTGATTACATGTGAATTTATAAATGACAACTACAACTAAGCGTAAACCAAAGAGCATATCAAACTTTCATCCATGTTTGTAACTTTCTTTAATAGTCATGCAATTAAAAACCAAATCCTCATCATTGTGTTGGAAGGTACCCTAAGACACAAACAAACACAAAAACAAAAACAACTCTTTTTGGGTTTTTAAAACACTCATTTTCGATTTTTTTTTTTTCAAATTTTCGGATTTTCTGTTTAAGACCCATAAAGACACTTCAAAACATACTAAAAACACTTCAAAACAGTGAATAACAACTTAGAAGTGATAGGTGATAAAATCCCATGAATTTTCATGAAAAACACTTTATTTAACCCCCCCCCCCCAACACTTAAACCAAACATTGTCCTCAATGTTTTAAGCATAGACTCACAAACAAACAACCAAATAACACAACTAACAAACACGACAAACATGGCAAAGTAAAAGCAATAAAGAGTAGGGTTTAGGAACGCAAATCTGGTTATTGAGTGTTAGATCTTCCTAGTTCTTCTTTATTTGCATGGGTTGCCTCCCAAGAAGCGCTTGCTTTAACGTCTTCCAGCCGGACGATCCTTCCTCTTAAGCTTCATTGGGGCCCACGGCATGGAAGCTTGCACCATTCACAACATGCTCTTCAAAGTTCTCATAGTATGGCTTCAAACGATGTTCGTTCACTTTGAATTCTTGCCCAGTCTTTAAACTTTGAATTTGGACTGCACCATGAGAAAATACATTAGTAACAACAAACGGGCCAATCCATTTAGAACGTAACTTACCTGGAAACAAGTGAAGGCGGGAATTGAAGAGTAGCACTTTCTGCCCTAGAACAAATATCTTGCTACGAATCATCTTGTTATGGAATGCCTTTAACTTCTCCTTGTAAATCAAAGCATTCTCATATGCTTCATGCCTTATCTCCTCAAGCTCGTTCAATTAAAGCTTCATCTGGATTCCAGCGGCATCAATGTCCATGTTGAACGTTTTGACGGCCCAATGTGCTTTGTGCTCCAATTCAACGGGAAGATGACATGGTTTCCCATAGATGAGCTGAAATGGGGACATTCTAATTGGTGTTTTGTAGGCCGTACGATATGCCCACAATGCATCATTCAAATGCAAGCTTCAATCCTTCCGGTTTGGCCCAACGGTCTTCTCCAAAATCTGCTTGATTTCCCGATTAGAAACCTCAGCTTGCCCACTTGTTTGAAGATGATAAGGTGTTGCCACCTTATGTGCGATGTTATATTTCTTAAGCAAAGCTTCAATGGTTCGATTGCAAAAATGGGACCCTCCATCACTTATAAGAACTCTTGACATTCCAAATCTAGGAAATATGTTAGTTTTGACAAAATCTGCAACCACTTTGGAATCATTAGTACGGGTGGCTTTTGCTTCCGCCCATTTCGACACATAATCAACCTCAAGTAAAATATAAAGGAAACCATGAGATGAAGGAAAATGACCCATAAAATCAATACCCCAAACATCAAAAATTTCAACACCATAGATAGGTGTCTGCGGCATTTGGTCTTTTGGACCCATATTTTCGATTCTTTGGCACGATCACATGTTATGCAAAAAGTTCTAGCATCCTGAAATATAGTAGGCCAATAAAAACCACATTCAAGTACTTTACGTGCCGTCCTTTGAGTGCCAAAGTGACCTCTACATGCATAAGTGTGACAAAACGTTAAAATTGAATTAAACTCCGATTCATGCACACACCTACGAATGATTTGATCCGCACAATATTTCCACAAATAAGGATCATCCCACACAGAAAACCGAGCCTCCCTTTTAAGTTTATCACGTTCGTGTTTATTTAGGTTGCTTGGAATTTGTTTAGACACCAAATAATCAGCATACCATGGCTCACTTACCTCGATGGACATCAACTACTCATCTGGGAATGTCTCTGGGATAGGCACGGCCTCTTCTTCATGCACCATACGACTCAAGTGGTCAGCCACCACGTTTTCACTTCCTTTCTTGTCCCAGATTTTGATATCGAACTCTTGAAGTAGAAGCATCCAATGAATAAGCCTTGGTTTGGCTTCCTTTTTGGTGAGTAAGTACTTTAACGCTGCATGATCAGTGTAAATTATAACTTTAGTACCAAGTCAATAAGAACGAAATTTATCTAAAGCAAAAACAACAGCAAGAAATTCTTTTTTCGTTGTGGAGTAGTTCAATTGGACATCATTCAAGGTCCGGGATGCATAATAGATGACATGTGGCTGTTTGTTCTTCCTTTGGCCTAAAACAGCTCCTAATGCATAATCCGAGGCATCGCACATAAGCTCAAAAGGAAGGCTCCAATATGGTGGAACAATGATGGGGGCCGAAATGAGCATCTCCTTGAGGTGTTTAAAGGCCTTCTCACATTCCTCATCAAACTTAAATGGTACATCCTTTTGGAGAAGTCAGCAAAGGGGGTTGGAAATCTTTAAAAAGTCCTTGATGAATCGCCTATAGAATCCTGCATGTCCAAGAAAAGAACGAACCTTTCTAACCGAAGTAGGAGAGGGTAAGTAGCGTACAAGATCTATTTTTTATTTATCAACCTCAATCCCTTTGGCTGAAATTATATGCCCTAAAACTATGCCTTGTTTTACCATGAAATGGCATTTTTCCCAATTTAAAACAAGGTTAGTTTCAATGCATCGTTCTAAGATTAAAGTGAGATTATGTAAACAATCATTAAACGAATCACCAAATATACTAAAATCATCCATGAAAACTTCAATTATCTTTTCCACAAAATCTAAAAATATACTTACCATGCATCTTTGAAAGGTAGCAGGTGCATTGCATAAACCGAATGACATGCGATGATAAGCAAAAGTACCAAAGGGACACGTGAAAGTGGTTTTTTCTTGGTCATCCGGAGCTATGATAATTTGATTATATCCCGAATAACCATCAAGAAAACAATAAAAAGAATGACCGGCTAACCTTTCAAGCATTTGATCAATGAACGGCAAAGGGAAACGGTCCTTCCTTGTGGTGGCGTTGAGCTTTCTATAATCAATGCAAACTCTCCAACCTGTTTGGATACGTGTTGGCACAAGCTCATTCTCGGCATTCTTCACCATCGTCACTCCGGATTTCTTTGGCACAACTTGAATTGGTGAAACCTAACGGCTATCCGAGATAGGATAAATCACTCCACAATCAAGTAATTTGATAACCTCTTTCGTCACGACTTCCATCATTTGAGGGTTGAGTCGACGTTGAGTCGACGTTGAGCCTCTCGAGTTGGTTTAGCCCCCTCCTCTAGAAGTATGTGATGCATGCATGTTGTAGGGCTAATTCCCTTAATATCGACCAAGGTCCATCCTATGGCTGTTTTGTGCTCTTTCAACACTCGAACCAATTTCTCCTCCTTCATTGCCGTGAGTGATGAAGAAACAATGACGGGCAACGTTTCTTTGTCTCCCAAATAGACATACTTCAAGTGACTTGGCAATGGTTTAAGTTCAAGAACGGGTGCTTAAATCACTGAAGGTAACAACTTGTTAGTAGAAATGGGAATTGAAATTGGGTTTGGGGGCTTACTTTGATATTGTGGCGATGATTCAAGTGCAGCCACCATCTCGCTAACTTCATCATCATGCACGGCCAGGTTGGGTGTTAAACCCAATCCTTCGGCAATTGTTGTTTCAAGTGGGTCTTTGTCCAACGAATCAAGAAAGTCCTATGCCAATGAATCAAATATATCAATAGAGAAACAAGAATGATCATCTTTAGGATATTTAATAGTTTCAGAAAGATTGAAATCAATAACTTCCCCATCAAATTCCATCGTTAAAGTCCCTTTGAACACATCGATCTTGGTGCGGGCTGTTTTCATGAAAGGTCTCCCAAGTAAGATTGGCAATGGTGTAGAATGGGTTGAATATTCCATGTCAAGCACGTAAAAGTCTACCGGAAAGATCAAATTGTTAACCTGCACCAAAACATCTTCTAAAACTCCTTTTGGATAGGTATTAGAACGATCGGCCAATTAAATAATCACACCATCGTTTTTAAGCTCCCCTAAATTCATAGATGCATAAATTGCGTAAGGCATGACATTAATTGAAGCTCCTAATGTTCAAACTTAGTATTTCCAATAACACAAGGAATTGTAAAACTACTCGGATCTTTGCATTTAGGTGGTAGTTTTCTTTGTAACACTGCCGAAACATTCTCACTTACCTGGACCACTTCTTTGTTCGAAATCCTCTTCCTTGTTGTGCCTCTTTCAAGAATTTAGCGTACTTTAGAACTTGCTTGATTGCATCAAGGAGCGGAATATTGACTTGAACTTTCCCAAAGGTTTCCAGAATGACCTTCTCATTCTCTTCTTTCTTTGATTGCCTAAATCTGCTAGGAAATGGCACATTTAGTGGAATAGAACTTGACAAAGTCCAATTTGGACTTACCTTGGTGGTGTTGGACGGTTTTGGGATAATAGGTGGCTACGGCAAGGTTTGTTCCACCCTTGCCATGGCTTTTGCTCCTTGTTCATCCTCTTCTTGTAGCAGTATGTCCTCTTCTTGGCTTGTTTTGGACGGTTTTGGGGTGGTTCCAACCTCCTTACCACTTCTCAACGTGATTGCCTTGGCGGTTTCAAAACCTCCCTTCGGGTTGACGATTGTTGAACTAGACAATTTACCTTTCTCTCTGAATTGGCCCATGAATTCCGCCATTTGCCCTATTTGTTTCTTCAATTCTCTCATCTCCTTTGCTTGATTTTGATAGCCCTGCGACAAGGTAGTTAGTAATTGAAGAACATTATCATTATTCATTGACAAACTTAAATTTGGTTGAGTATGTTGAGATTGTGTCCCAGGGGGTGGTCGAAATCCTCCTCCATTGTCGTGAGTTTGGGGTTGTTGAGGCTTCTTCCACTTGAAATTTGGGTGATCTCTCCATCACGGATTGTATGCATTTGAGTATAGATCATTCTTTTGTGGATTTTGGCCTTGATAACCTATGGCATTGGCACTTTCCCATCCTCCATTCTCTATCAATTGAGGACATTGATCATTGACGTGCCCTTGCATAGAGCACACACCACACACACTTGGTGTACTTCCTTGCACTTTGGATCCTTCAACAACCTGAGACACAAAATAAAGTACACACACTTGGTGTACTTCCTCGCAGGTCACCTACGAGTCGAAACCACATAAAGTGGTCTGTACGATAAGACTATGCACCTAACTTGGATCCAAGGTGAGCATATGGTACGGGAGGTGAACATCACGTGAAGGACTGTGCCCTAACTCTCGGCGAGAGCACTAACATCAGGGTGCAGGTTTATGAGTTCTCAACACATCTCACATAATCATCAATCAACATAAACAATATACAACTCACCTGGTACTTACTTGAGCGTCCACAGCATCAAATCACATTTATGCACATATCATACAAATTCATAGTCTAAGCATAAATCAATAGATATGGCATTTCAACATAATTTCATTTAAATAGATTTTCTGGGAAAAATCTCAAGTATATAGGTAAATACAGAAAATCAAAAGTCCACTCACTGATATGTGGAAGGTTCATAGCCCCACAAGCCTCAATTGATTGCGCTCGTCCTGAGGATAGGTTTCACCTATATGCAAAACAACTAAATAAACGTTAATTTAAAGCACATAAACGAAACTAGCTAATAACTTCTCATACATTGCTCAAATGGGGTGTTTGAATATACTAACGTGACCTACTCAACACCACGAACATCCCCATATTTTTAGAAAAAAATTTTGACCATCTACACGCCGGGCACGTGCAGGCATGTGCCTGGCACACGGACGGAAACCCTAACAGCATTAGGGAATATTCCGTCCAAAAATGGAATATACCGTTATATATACCTGACGCCATTAGTATATTACGTCAAAGTTGACGGAATATTCTTCGTCTTCTCCGGTGATCCTCGCCGAAGCCGCCGCCAGCCGCCGTCTGAGTCACCGAAAACTGGAAAAACTTAGAACTTCAATATCTTCTTCATTTCTCAACCAAGTTCCATGAAATTTGTACCAAAATGAAGCTTACAATGAGAAGAACATAATTATACCACTTTGGGGGACCTAAAACCAACGGAAAGTTGCCTGAAAAACCTTCGATATTCCGGCCAAACCTGTAACTCGCTAAACATGGGCTTCCCGACATCCAAATCACTTCAAAATTACTCCCCGAGCTTTGTGAAGATGTTTTAAGGCTCCCTATAACCTTAAAAATCCTTGAAAACTTCACGATCACGAGTGCATGAATAGTACTCCAAATCGGGGTTCTTGGTTTCTCGAGAAAACGAAGGTTTCACGTCCAACCAAAGGTGTCAATGGGTTCCTGAGCTTGCAAGGAACTCAAAGGCAACCTCCTCGACGTCAATCCATGGTTTGAGAGCTGAGTTCAAAGAGTGACCGTACAACTTGTACGGACAGTGGATGGAAGCCAAGAGAAAGAGAAAGAGAGAGAGTCAACAGGATGCTTGGGTGTGTGAGTATGTGTGTGGTCCAGTTTGCAGCCAACCAAAACAAAGAAAGAATAAAACCTAAATCCTAAATAGTTCCAAAAGTCTAGGAAAACTAGGAATTGGACCACAACCAAAAACATATCACACATAACACGTCTCAACATCCAAGGGCAAATTAGACATTTCATATCGTCGATAAAAATAATTCGGGACAGGCTATCACAATATACAAATAAGTTTGACAATTAAATCGTTGAAACTAGTTTCATAGAATATATATCTCCGTTAAATTTGTGCCTAAATTTTGAAGTGGGAAAAGTAATTTGTGCTAAATTTTTTTTTATATTTTTTAAGTATTGATTAGACAATATTTAGTTTGTGTGATGACATTTTCATTGTACAATTATCTTTTTGTTTCTTTATCGCATATTTTACATGGGTTATTATCTATTAAACCAAATAATTTTTTTTTTTAAACATATTCTATTTAATACGTATTATTTATTAAACCAAACAATTATTATTTTATTTTTTTAAATTGTGACAAAGTTTTGGAGGGAATTTTGGGTGGGATATTTCCCCCCATTCTTTACATGGAAAAGAGTGTTGTCGGTTATTTCTGACGGCAATAGGAAAGTGTGTTGGATAAATTTTTTTTATATTTTTTACAAAAAAAGATTGATGTCAATTTTAATCGACAATACTACCAATTCTACGTAATTAAACCTCTATCTCTTCCTTGCGATGTTGCCTTCTCCCTTCCCCAGTGTCTTCTCCTTCCCGATGTATTCCTTCCCCATTTCCTTCTCCTTTCCTCCTTATTTCCTTCTCCTTCTCCCCTTCTCCTACTCGCTTCATTCACCATGGATGAACAATTTGAGGAGCAACATTCTGAAACCAGTACGTTTTAAATTATTTGTATTACATTCAGTTTGTGTTTAAATTTTGATTATGTTATTAAATCGAGTTTGTATTTTGAATCTTGACTTGAGGTACCTTATCAAATATTATGCATAAATTGAAAATTGATCTTTGTTTACAGCTTTTATGTAGGTTTTATTTTTGTAAATATGCATCACAAAAGCAATACCTCAACGGACAACTCGGAGTTGTGGAATCCCAAAATGGATAGAAAAACATAATTGTTCATTTGATTCCATCGGAAAATGCATAAGTTTGGATAAAGGCCATTTTTCAAAGTTTATTGCTTTTGAGGTCAACAATCCTCAAAATATTCCTTTGACGAAGGATTGGTGCTTGATTAAGGAAGATGAAATGGAAGTCAAATGTAGGTATATTTTTTTTTTCTTACAAATTGTGTAATCAGTAAAAGATTATAAACATAATTAACATATATATATATATAGGGATTGGATCAAGGGACAAACATTGTGACGAATATTTTTACACTTTTTTTAAACCTTTAGATTACAAAACATCCAAAGGTTCATATTCATTCATTAAATGACATGGATGCTTAAGTGGATTTTAACTAATATTAAACATAAAAATAAAATTCAAAAAGCATAAAATATGGAAGGTAATTAAAAATAAAATTAAAAAGGAAGAAACCCTAGTTTTAAGCGTGCAAACAAGAAATGAGGTAGAACTCTATTGATTCGAAGTATTGTAACCTCTATCTCCCTCTTTGCCGATGAGGTTTGCAACTTTCATAGGATTGATATGAAATTTCGATGCCTTCTACAACGAATCAAGCTATTAGTCTCTTGAATCTTCATTACGTAAGCAAAACATACAAAACCCTAAACCGTACATTATTGTTCATATATGTAGGGTGATTAAATTAGGTTTTGCAAAATCTTTTTAGTTTTGTCGATTTAGGTCATTGATTATTTATCTACTTTTTTTACTTTTCGAATCAAACAAACAACTTGATTTCATTCGTTTGCGCTTTCTTTTTTTTTCTTTTTTTTTATATTATAGGGTTCATTTTTTAGATCATTCGTTTTTTGTTATTTATTAGGGTTCATTTTTTATAAAATGAAAGATGAGATTTCATTCAAGGCATTGCAGAGAGGGAGATGGAGGTTACAGTATTTTCATGTTTTTGTTTTTCTTTTTTTTCTTTTTTTTTAATGCTAGGTTCAAAGTTCAATTATTGGTTTTTTCAATTTTATCCTATTAGATATTAATTTTTAATTTAGATTAATGTTTTCTTTATTAGTTATAATCCACATTATCATCCAAGTCATTTAATGTTTAAAACTCTCCCTATCACTCTTAATCTAGACTATTGAATGTTATAAAATCTTAAAGCTACAAGGAAGTGTAAAAATGTTTGTCAAAATATTTGTCCCTTGATCCTATCCCATATATATATATATATATATATATTATGGCGGATAATTATTAGTTTTGTTTATGTTTATTTAAATTGTTGTTTTTATATTTTTTTTTATTGGTTAATCTCAGTTTACTACTCTCAAGTTTCTTGGTTTTCAACATTTAGTACATGAAGTTTTTTTCATCCCAGAGTGGTACCTAAAGTCATGATTTTGGGACACTTTCATACCCCCGTTAAGTTGCTGTTAAATTTGTCGTTAACTGGTGACATGGTACTCACGTGGATATTAAAAAATTAAAATTTAAAAATAAAACAAATTAAAAATAAAAATAAAAAAATCTAAAAACCTGAATACATCGATCATTCCCCTCCCTCTGTCCTCCCTCCATACACGACTCACCTCTCCCTCACCACCATACCCCAACCCCAACCAACCAATTTTTAGATTTGACGGAGGTGACCCTTGGCGCCGACTTAAAGGCGTTGGGGTACACTGACTATGCAGGAAAAGATCGAAATTGGGATGATTCTGGAGCGAAGATGGACAAACTTGGATACCATGGCTGCCTGCCCAGTTGTTGTTGGCGGAGGTCAGCGGGGATGAAGATCGACAAACCAAATCTGAAATGGAAGTAGGATGTATCCGTGTAGGGGTGGCTGGCTTTTGAGTTTTCACTATCCACATTTCGCTGATTCAATTATCTTTCATCATTAATCAATCAGTTTTCCTCCTTACAGAAATACATATTCTGGGTTTTTGTATAAAAATTCGAGGTGGATTTTTTGGTAGGGGTAGATGAGGGAGTTGGGGGTTGGGGGTTGGGAGGATTTAGGCGGAGGAGGAGGAGGAGGGGAGGAAAGGAGGAGGGAGAGAGAGTGGTTGCGAGAAATCTGCAAAATATTAATAGGGAGGAGAGCAGGGAGGTAGGAAAGTGAGTGTTCTATGAGGTGGGGTAATAGATCATGGAAACTGCGAGAAAACAATTGCATAATTAGAGAGAAAACAATAACTGTGACAGCCCGTCCCAGAAACATTTTAACGTACGTGTGAAAAGACGAAATTGCCCCTAGTTTGATTTCTTTACGTTCATTTGTTGTTTTTGAGTTTGGTTGGCATGTTTGGAGCCACACACACACTCCCATACTCCACATTTTTCTGTCCCTTTCCCTGTGATCCTCCCGAGCCCCATTTCCCTTCCCTTTCACCATATACGTACGGACACACGCCCAAAACCCATCAAACACCCACAGATCGAGGAAACCAAGGCCATATTCGAGCTCGTGAGGCTCATGGGAGTCCAACCGTACCATTTTCAAGTAAAAACACTACCGTTTTCACGTTGAAACCATAATGTTCGATTTCGAACACTGTTCATGCACATGTGATTTTTCACGTTTTAGGGAAATTGAAGCTTGTAGGAAGCTTGGTGAGGTCCCAAGGAGGCTCGGAGTGGTTCGTTTGAAGGATTTGGACGTCGGAATCACTGGTTTCGAAGTTGGCCAGAGTTAGATTGTTTTGGCAGGTGAGATTTCGTGGTTTTTAACCCTTAAAAGTGGTATAATTGTGTTCCCCTAGTTCTAAGCTTCATTTTGGTACCAATTTTGTCAAATTTGGGTGAAAAACAAAGGAGATATAAACGTTTGAAAATTTTCCAGTTTTTCGGCGCCGGAGAAGGAAACGGAATATTCCGTCAAGTCTGACGGAATATTCCTGACACCGTTGACGGAATCTGTCAAAACTGACGGAATATTCCCTACGGCGTCAGTTGATGCCGTCAGCGTGCCAGGCACGTGCCTGCGCGTGGCCAGAGCGTGGGGGCGCGTGCGGCGGTGGAAAATTTTTCTAAAAATTTGGGTGTGATCCTGAGGTGGAGTAGAGCACGTTGGTATATTCATTTGCCCCATTTGAGCATTGTATGAGAAGTTATTACGAATGGTGGGTTACATGCTTTAAAATTAACGTTTTTATAGTTGTTTCGCATATAGGTGATACATATCCCGAGGACGAGCGTGGTCACTCGAGGCAGGGGGGCTACGACCCTTCCACATACCAGTGAGTGGGCTTTTGGTTTTCCGTAAATACCTATATACTTATATTTTCCCAGAAATTAATTTGAATTGTTATTTGCCATATGCCATGCATTACATTATCGTTATTCATGCATCGTTGGTAGCATTAGTAGTTGCATATATATATATATATATAGACATATGCATATCAGGTGCTGTGGACGCACAGGTAAGTGCCAGGTAAGTGTTATTCATGTTTACATTCAGTAGCGATTCGAGATGCTTAGAGAGCTCATAACCTGCACCCCCGGTGTTAGTGCTCCCGCCCAGAGTAGGGCACAGTCTTTCACGTGATGTTCACCTCCCGCACCACACGCTCAGCTTGGATCCAAGTTAGGTGCACAGTCCTGTCGTACAGACCACATTAGGTGGTTCCGACTCGTAGGTGACCCACGATTATTCGCACAGCCTTCACGTGATCATAGCACTAGAGCGTTTATATGTTACACCCAGGCCTGTCGTACAGACCACTTTAGGTGGTTCCGACTCGTGGGCAGGTTTAGTTATTGAGATTGAGATTTGAGCTCTAGATTCAGCCGTACATGTCACGTTAGGTGACTCCGGCTGCCAGATTATGTGTTATTGACATGATTTATACCTAAGCACTTGCATTTCATTATGAGGTTCCGACATGGCATATTATTGAGCATGATTGGTATATTTATATACGTATATATGTTTATTTTCTGGGAAGTATACAGGTTTTACGGCGAGGGGTTAGAACTTATTTATTAAATGGTTTTCGAAAAGCTTTGTTTTTGCCCACTCACGCTTTTGTTTTGCGCCCCTCCAGGTTCTAGTTGTCTAGCAGGTTCGGTGGTTTCCCAGAGGGCTTTCCCGGCATTTCTGACAGACGATCACCAGCGTAGGGTCACCTTCGGGTGTACTGTTGTCGCATTATTTTTCTTTTGGACTGCTGTAGACTTATTGCTCTGAATTTGTGTCTCACTTACGCTAGCACTTGTTTCTATTACCTTATGTATGCTAGTTTTTATTTATTCGTACTATTTATATTACTATTTTATTAGCTTCCGCACCGTGCACATGGTTACGTCACTCTCACGTGACGGCCAGCACGCCCTGGTCTCGATCGGGGTGTGTCAATAACTAGGTTCAATCAATTAAAAGAGAATTGCAAGAAAAATAAAAGGAAAACTAATGAAAAGGGCTTGAAAACTTTGAGTTTTAACGATAAGGACAAAATAAAGGGTAAGGTGAATAGTACCAGGATTGACTTTTTAGTGTAAAAATGTGGTTTTTCGTTAAAGTGAACAGTATCGGAAGCTTTTTGTTAAAGTTCTAAAAAATAAAAAGATGAGGGAAGAACAGAAGAAGGGGGTGAAACCTGGGAAGAACAGAAGGACCCGGTTCAGACGAAGGAGTAAGAGAAGACATACCTGAAATTCAGATAAGATAGTGCGCGTGAGAGGCAAAGAGTGCAATGAGATGACCCTTTTCTATTGTACTCAACTAAATAATACATCGCTTTTGGAGAGTATAAGTAAGCCGACGTATACCGCATAAAATAGGTGAGGCCGAATTATTTATTTCAATGACTATGTAATACAAATGGACACCAAACACTAGGCTCTGTATTATTAGTCCTATCCATTGAGTTATACGGCGTACCAAACGAGACCCTAAAATCCTACTATAATCCAAACTCTCTTGCACAAAGAGACAATTCCTTCACCTACATCACCTTCTCATCTCTGCCTCACCCCTCTACCATAATTCTCTACATTCAACTATTGCTAGAATTCAGAGTTCTTTCTATCTTTGTTTTATTTAGTTTCAATATTTTGTTATGAGTTGCTTTTCAATTATGATGAATATGTGTAAGTAAGTTCTTTTTAGCTAAAGGTGAATTCAAAGCCATGAAGATATGTTTTATTTGAATTGATTACATCTAGTTATTGTCTCATAAAATGTGAATGTGATTTACTTTAATGGTTTATTGATAACTTATTTTTGTATGTCTATTAAGGGTGCACACTTAGTTTGCATGCTAGAATTTGATACTACAATATAAGTGAATTTCACCTAATTATTATGAACTTGTACTCACAAGTAGTAAAAATCAATGGACGTTGATTAAGTTACTTTAAATCCTTTGCAAGAGTATGATGACATTCATAATTACAAATGCTTCATCAATTCTTATGATTTTCACAAAACTTAATGATCTTTGATATGTGTTTCTATCTTTTCATAGTTAAGGAACTTGAAAGGAATCATTTGGTTGCGACGTTGAGTTCAATTTAATGAACTTAGAAAAATATGAGAGATAATTAGAGTTGTTCACAATTAATTTGGAGCAGTCATTTCACGGTTCGTAGGAAAAATAACTGAAAAATCAATTTGTGTGCATAAGTTTCAAGTGTGCAAGACAATCTTTAGCTAGCCTTTCATCCATATCTCACTCACAACTTAGTTTACTTGCTACTTTTGTTTTAATTTCATTTTAGTTTAGTATAATTCATTTGAATCCCCCATTGTTTCATTGTTTGTTTAATTTAGTTTTTTAGTTTGTGTTGATTAACAGCCATTTTAATTGCCGCAATAGAACGATCTATATTTACTCGTACCCCGGTCACATTTTCTACAGGGTTTAATTTGTGAGTTAACTTTTATCACATCAACTTACTATCTCCCCATTAACCACATATTTTTGACATTTTTCCTCCAATTGTATTATGATATGTGAAATACCGTTTAAAATAGATACTTGGAAAAGTTTCTTACTCACTCACTATTTTTCTCTCTGTATTTAATTTTTCTCACATGACTTATTATCTTTACTATTAGTTGTCATCTATTTTCATGCTTTTACAGAATCCTTGTATCTTCTCTCCGTTGAATTGCTCCCATTTAATCAATTTCAACTCCTACTAGATCAAAACTTCCGTCCACTACCAAGCGGTAACTTCCCAATTTTCACGCACAATTCTATTTTTTCGTTTCTCTCCAATATTTTATGTACACTTTATCATTCCCATATATAAATTCAAATGTTCTAATTTCTATGTGCTCCATTGTATCTTTTGGATAAGTTTCTGTTAAGTTTTTCAAATTTTAATTGCACTTTTTTTAGTCTCAATTGTTGATGTTGCAATACATGCAAACGAAATCTAACATTTTATGTGATTTAAAAATATATATTTCAATTGACGTTTGTACTGTTTTCTTCAAATTGTAATTTCATGTCAAATGACTTTCATCTATAAAAACTTGTGCCAAGTTGTTGGTGCTTATGCAAATTGCTTGCAACCCTTATATCTATGATGGTACATTATAGTGCATTATTCACATCTTAATTAGTTAAACTTCTTATTTTATCATTATTACTTGCAGATTAACCATGAAAATTTGAAACATCAAGTCCAAACAAATGGGCGGCAAGCATAACTTTGACATCACAAGTAGACGTTATGTCATGTACATATTGTTCATATCTTTTTTTGCTTGATACATTAAAACATACCATGATTAAAGAGAGCATGATTTGGTAATGGCAGCATCACGTCGCAAGTAGAATATGTTTTTGTATGTACATATTGTTCATCTTTCATTTTGGATTCATGTATCAAAACAGACCTCATTTGATCATGATAGCTTGAAAAAATATGAAGTACGTTGTGTAATTAAATATTAACGCCATTTTGTTTGGTCATGGTAGCTTGAAAAAATGTGATAAAAAAAGGTCTTTTAGACACGCGTACGTGCATGCAAAAATGCTAGTAAATAAGAAAATGCATGATTTTTTAATGTAAAAAGTTATTCTTCTTTAAAATTATAAATATTGTTTAACACATGTACAAAGGTAATTCAATAAAAAGTTATTCTTCCTTAAAGTAAATAATACTGCAGATTTTTCGTTAAATCTTCCACTTTTACAAAAAAATTAAAAAAATTAAAAAAAAAAAAAAAAAAACCTCTACCCCAAGAGATTAGGGGGATTTTTTTTCTTAGTACATTGATATTTTTATATTAAGGGGAGGAAAGTTTGGCAAAACTACACAATAAACAACCTAATTTCATATCAAATTCGTCATCCATAAGATTCGAACTTAAAATCTCTCACTTTTAACTACCAGATCATAGTACTGAGAGACAAGAGTAGGAGGATGTTAGGTATAAAACAAGTAATTCACCCATCACTAAGTTCACTGAATTTAAGACAAGATATAGATATGATCTGTCTCCTGATGGAGTCTTGAACTCTGGAGTGGAATGGATAAAATCATAAGTAAAAAAATCACAAATTAGAAAATACTTTTCCGAAAAAAGGAATCAGATAAATACCACCAAAAACAAAAACAATCTCTCTCTCACACACAGCACAAGGAGAGCTGAAGGAAACACACACTCAGAGAGAGGAGAGCGAGAAGGGTAGATAGTTGGATTCACGAGCTGTATCCTAACGCCTCTGCAACACCAATCAGTGTGCTAAAACATCCAGAAATTTTTTGACATAAATCAGAGAAACCCCCATTTCTGAGTTGGGTGGGAGCTTCACGGGGACGAACACATCTCAGTCTTTTTCTCCACCCACCAGCTTTTCCCATCAATCCAGTGGTCCAGGCACTGCCACCTGACCTCAACTACCGCCCCTTCGGTTGGTTTGATCACTGTTTTGCCCTTCCCATCTCTCTCTCTCTCACATTAGAGAGAATCAGAGAAAGGGAGGGACTTAATTGGGTTTTTGCTTTTTGGGTTTTTCAGAACGTGTTGATGTATATAGAGGGAGGGAGGGAGGAGATATATGAATCGGTCTGTGCTCACAGTTGGGCCAGCCATGGACATGCCGATCATGCACGACAGCGACCGGTACGAGCTGGTTCGGGATATTGGGTCGGGAAATTTCGGGGTTGCACGGCTTATGAGGGACAAGCAGACTGGTGAGCTTGTTGCTGTGAAATACCTAGAGCGAGGTGAGAAGGTTAGTCTTTCAATTTTTCTCTTCGTTTTTTTAGGGAATTGTTATTACCATTCCAAAAATCACATTTTTTAACTCTAACATTTTTATATTAGGAAAGAAAAATATACGTACGATGAGAGTGTAGATAGAGATTTTTGAAGTGTAAATAACACTTTCCTCTTTTTGTAATGTATATATATGTATATATTTATACATATTTATATATCATTTTTGAAATGGGTTTTGAGGCTTAAATCATTTGTTGGAAGAATGGGAATCGAATTGAGCAGATTGACTTGGGTAATTCGTACCAGCGAGATAAATTTATAGAGAGAGTGTGTGTTTTCTGTGCGTTGCGTGAAGGGATACGTCGGCGTCTTACAAATTCAGAATTTTCTGTATTTTAGGAGTTGATTGCTTTCCTGGGCATTTTTTATTTATAAATTATTTGGTTTATAGGTGAAGGTTGATGTGTTTTCTAGTTTATGGTTGATTGTTTGGTTTCGTTTCCTCTTCTGATTGTTCCCAAATTGTTTTTGGATTTTATGTGTATTTCGAATGGGATTTTTTCGAAGTTGATTACGTATTCTTTTCCCACTGAAGTGTTTTTAAACTAGTTGTTTTTAGTTGGATTTAAATTCAAGTGCTAAGGACTGTGTTTGGTGAAAAGCTGAACTCAACAACTTAATGGAGGATGGAAGGAAAAAATACGCGCCGTCTGTTAAATTATTGAATAAACCATGGAAAAGGAATAAGCAGTGAAATTTAAACTGCGAATTTTACCTTTTTGTTATGGAGATTGTCTGCTGAATGGGAATTTGAGGACTGCAGACTAATGGTTCTCATTAGTGAATCAGAAGCAGAAGGACTTTGGCTTGATGGGTTTTAACAATCGCATGCTTGCATTTTTTTTCTAAACCGCTTAATAACAATTTTATTTTATGTTCTTCTTATCCATAGTGTGACTGAATCTTGAATTTGATCTTAAAATTAATCATATAGCAGCAAACATTACCTGATTGAGATCTTTTCATTTATGCGAAGATAAGATTTTACTTTCATATTATGGTTTGTATTGGCCGTTGTAGGGCTTGGTAATTCCAATTAATATTCTCCTTTTACCGTTGATTTACCCTACTTCTATACTTTTGTCTGACAGATAGATGAAAATGTACAAAGGGAAATTATAAACCACAGGTCGTTGAGGCATCCGAACATTGTCTGGTTCAAAGAGGTCTGTTAAATATTAACATCTAAACACACATTAATTTCACCATGGAACTCAGTTTCTTTACTTTATGATTTTAGGTAATATTAACACCAACTCATCTAGCTATTGTGATGGAATATGCATCTGGGGGAGAGCTCTTTGAGCGGATATGCAACGCTGGGCGTTTCAGTGAGCATGAGGTTCTAAATTCTAATCCAACACATTGATTTTGTTTATAGTAACGAGTGCTACCTATTTCTAATACACTTGTGTTTGCAGGCGCGTTTCTTCTTCCAGCAACTTATATCAGGAGTCAGTTACTGTCATGCAATGGTATGTGAATACGTTGTTTATCTTTATTTTATTCTTTTATACCTACTACTAGATTTCTGAGTGGCTTTTTTTTTTTTTTTTGTATTTCTTTATGAAGCAAGTGTGCCACCGAGACTTGAAGTTGGAGAACACATTGTTAGATGGAAGTCCAGCTCCTCGTTTAAAAATATGTGACTTTGGCTACTCAAAGGCACTACTCTCTCTCTCTCTCTCTCTCTCTCTCTCTCTCTCTCTCTCTCTCTCTCTGCATGCACAGAGGCCTTCATTTTGCAGGAGTCCGGTGCTAAATTATGACAGATCTCTGGTGATTAAACTCAAAACAGAAATGTGTTTGGAAAATGCATGTTCTATGTTCTTCTTTAACTGGTAGATACTGCACAGCAATTTGTCTGCCTCTTTACTCTTGTGATAATGGTTAAGCGTCAGCTATCTTTCATTGCTAGTTTTACTGTCTATATTTATCATATCCATCTAATTACGCGTGGTCTCTTTTCTCCAGTCCTCGGTGCTGCATTCACAACCAAAATCGACCGTTGGCACCCCTGCATATATTGCACCTGAGGTGTTACTCAAGAAAGAATATGATGGAAAGGTAATAGTACTTTTCATCTACATCGATGAATCTATTTAAAGTCAGGTAGGATAATTTGTTGGTTAATTGGTTATATTTGTTCCACTTTGATTTAATTTGTTTCACTTTTTTTCTTATTCGTATCTGCATATAATAAACTAAGCTTAAGACATTCTGGAATATAACTTAGCTTACAACTTTTAATTGTTTTGTCTAACTGTATATACTCCCATCCTATAGTTTGAGCATATAAAGCTGTGCCATTTCTCTCTCAAAACTCTGAGTACTCCAACCACAACCGTAATCAGTTCCCAGTCTGGTAGGTACCCCATGCAGCTCAAAACAAGTCCACCATTTCACACACGGAGTCAGATATGAGTTCATCTGGCAGAAGTCTAATACACCATGATCCATGGATGAGCAAGAAAAGATTGTATTGAATCCACAATTATAATCTTTGGGTATCTGAAATTTACATCTAGGTATTTGCCAACCTTTTTTGCTTGTTTAATCCTTGTTTTCGGTGGAGTTGCTACCTGAAGCAAATGCAATTTCAGGGAAGCGAAAAATAAAACAGTTTCATGCTGGCAATTTGATTACTCACCAGTCACCACTCCCACGAAGTTTCAGCGTTGGAATTCGATCCTGCATAACTGATTCTATACGTGCAATGATATTTTTTTAGTGGCATAAATACTGTACATTTCTGCACAATCACGCTAACAGTCTCCGTTTTGATCTACCTTTCCAGATTGCAGATGTATGGTCTTGTGGGGTGACCTTATACGTCATGTTGGTGGGTGCATACCCATTTGAAGATCCTGGGGAGCCTAAAAACTTCCTCAAGACAATACATGTAACTTTTTGAACCGTATTTTCTACCGAAACTTGGTAGCTATGATACTTAAGTCTAAGGTTTTTCCTCTTGTGCAGCGGATAAGGAATGTCCAGTACTCTATTCCTGACTATGTTCATATATCTGCAGAGTGCCGCCATCTAATATCAAGGATTTTCGTAGCTGAGCCTGAGAAGGTGCGTGATATTCTTCATATCATACTTTCATTAATGCAATAAATGCATTGCCGGACAAGCGGCATTTGTGCATAATACTATATTTCTTTAAGCTTCACTAGTTGTGCCTTCATTAGCTTGCTTCCCCGTGTTTGATTAGGGGTTAAAGAAGAATGTTCTGTTTCGATTTTTGTGTGCAACAGAGGATAACCAACCCCGAGATTAGGAACCACGAATGGTTTCTAAAGAACCTTCCTGCAGATCTAATGGTTGAAAACACCATGAACAACCAGTTTGAAGAGCCGGATCAACCCATGCAAAGCCTTGATGAGATTATGCAGATAATTGCCGAGGCTAAAATACCTGCGGCCGGGGCCAACAGTCTCAACCAGTATCTTGCTGGCAGCCTGGACATAGATAACATGGAGGAGGACCTCGAGTCTGATCCCGACATTGACACCGACAGCAGCGGAGAGATAGTCTATGCAATTTAATTGGTACAATGTCTTGAAGCAACGGAGGGTTCGCCCTCTGTCTGTGTTTCTGTCTCTCCTTTTTAGTGGGCATGCTTCACTTCATCTGTATTGTTTTGTTGTTACAAACAACAAAAAAATTTACTTTCATAGCTCATACGGTGCCACTCCGTTACAAATATTTCATGGACCTCCGGAACTGAGAATATTACGAAATTAGATTCAACGTAAAACTTGTGATCCCGAAAACAGCGAATCATGGAAAGCCGGTTGACGGCTAACCATCATCACATGCGAACATAATAAACGGCTGTCAAGATATTCCTACATTTTATGACTAGAAATATAATGTTCTGCAGCCACACAGATGGCATGTGAGAGCAAGTATCAAAAATCATTCCAAGTTAGAAAAAGCGAGAGAACATATGGGAAAACTGTAAGAGACGACATCCTTTACCAGCTATAGTATCAGCTTTCAGAACCAACGGTCTCTGTTGCTGGGGCCAACGCCTCTCCATCTGATTTCTTGTCACCGGTTCTTTCAGCTCCGTAACCTGATGGCTCTTCGTATCCATTGGTTGGAAGCTCTGAATGGTCTTCTTGCTGATGCTGTGACTCTCCGTTGTTTGTAGGAGGATTCACTGCTGGGGCATAATGTGAAGGGTCTGGCTGATGGTGCTCACCGTGTCCATATGCTGCAGGCTGAGATGCGGCAGAAGGGTCTTCGACCCCCTGCTGCCCTCCATAACCTGCTTGGTAATAACCAGGATGTGGTTGGTGGCCTGTGCTGCCTGGATGAGTCCAATACCCAGCTTGAGGGTTTGCCATTGGCTGGCTGTAAGGAACTTGATAAGCAGCTGAAGGCTGGGTACTTTGGGAAGCAGTTGCATCCCCAATGGATGGCACCGCAGGTGGTCCATACCCTGAAGTTGCATATTGTTGCTGGTAATCAGATATTGGAGCTTGGCCTCCATAACTTGGTGGCTGCTGAGCATACCCCTGATCATAACCATGGCTGGCAACGGGAGGTGTCTGATTGTAGTTGTAGCTAGGATTTTGAGGTTGTTGTCCATAGTAATTGTATCCACTACCATCCTGAGGTGGTTGAGAGGTGGCTAATTGGTTTGACTGATCCCAACCTGCTACCTGTGTAGGATAGTTGCCGTAGTATGAAGCAGGAGGTGCATAACTTCCTGGTTGTGCGTACCCATAATGCGGCTGCTGTTGCTGTCCTGGTGGGGCCCAACTACCAGGGGGGAAAGACTGCTGGACATAACTATTCGTTCCAGAGGAGTTTACCATATGCTTCTGCAGAAGTGAAACCAAGGTGTTGAAATAAGATAATATTTTGATTAGTTTTGAGGAAAGGACATCATGAGAAAGGTAATGGGAACTGAATGTTTCGAATGCTAGACAAGCCAGTACGAGCAGAAGTTGACCAGAAACAGAAACCCAGGTTCGAATTTAGACCATGATATCTGACATTCAATTATATGTTCACGTATATAAAAGAAAGATTATAAGCAAAAATTAGTGAAAAAATAAAGTACAAAGTGATGGAAATATGATGAGTAGCCCAACCAAACATACGTATGGCTTGAGAAAAAAATCATTGAATTACCAAGTGTTCCTTTTTGCCTTCCCCATTCCCTCCCAAAGGAAACTTGTGATTATTTCAATTCTATCCACCACTTTCTTTGGGATTTAAAACAAAGACGGACAATAGGTAGGAATGCTTTCAAAAAAATTTATCACCTCTCAATTACTCAAACCACAAAACAAATCAGTTCTAGGGTTCTCCCACATTTATAACCACAATAAGTTAGTCGCCAATCTTTCACGACATCTAAACCTATTTGACAAGCTGTGCAATTATCCATCTCTTATGAAACCTTATTTTTTCTTCTTTCCCATAAAACTGGCAAAAGTTGCTAGATTAAGTACAAAGATTCAAATCTCACTTCAAGCATGGCAAGAGTGCATAAAATCAAGATTCATGAAGACCATAAAACTCCTGGAAATCTGACCTTGCTAACCCGAACAAGATTTTGTTCATCAGATTAAAAGGTCAATTGTTGGAAAAGAAAGAAATGCCAGTTCTTTATAGGTTTGTGCATTTTAATTTTTATTGAACTTAGGAAAGGAAAAAGGTCGAATACTGAAAGAGGTACCAACAAGCACTGATGACTCACCCCACTGATTACTTCATTGACCAATTCTTTGGCTGCTTCAATTTGCTCTGCCGTTCCATTTATATGTACTGATCTTTCAGTTGACATATCACCAGGAGGAGGATGCAATGGTACCACCTGAAACAAAATTATGTCTTAAATATAATGGAGATAAGATACAAGAATACAAGAGAGAAATAGCATGCGAGACTTGTTCCATGTGTGAGACGATAGCCATCCTGCAAAAATGCCTATGCTGTTTTTACTGAAGACCATAATCTCCAATATGATGCAGAAAGGTTCAAGTCCTATGACAACTTTAGGATTAAAAATAGCAGATAAACATTTAACATAAATACAAACCTACAACTAAAAGAAGCAATGCTAAAAGCCAGACCAATCATTGAGCAAAAATAGAAAGAGGGTCAAGGTTTAAGGTTCAACCATGGTCATACATGGGCTATAATAACAGTACAATTATATTTTTTTATATTTAATTATCTCATGAAAATTAAAGACAAAACTTAAGAAATAAGGTACTCTGTAAGTCTAAAAATTAAGGGTTTTGAAAAGAATATGTAGTTGGAGTAAATGAACTCAACTATCTTGTATTTCTTTTCGAGTATAAAATATCACTATGTAAACATACAATCCACATTTTTGTATTGCATACTTCATGTCATTGGGTTTAGCTCTTTTTCCGTAGAGCTTATATGTGTGGGTGCACGGATAAAAAACGAACATATTTACATATTTCTTATTATGGTTTTCATACTTTTCTTTAATGGACCTTGTCCCCGAATAATTGGAGGTTCAGTTTTTTTAAAACAACATATGATCATTTCTAGGATTGTTTCAAAAAGAAAAATTATACAAGAGAAATGAGTACTGGAATCTAGTATATCAATTCACACCCAAAAAACCAGCAATCTTGGGCCCCATACCAAATTTTTAGAATTGGGGCCAAAAAGCCTCAATTTTCGAAAACATCAAATTGACCTTAACACAGTAAAGAATGCAAATAAGAACCAAGTTTCATAATTGCATTTACTATTTTGAGAATGTTGTTATAAATTCAATTTGAAAATAAAATATTACCAATGCCAATGGATTTGTAAGATAGTATAAGTGGAAGTCCATATTAATATACTTCCAATGACTTCTCCTCCCCCACCCCCCCCCCCCCCTCTCTCTCTCTCCCCAACAACCCCCTTCTCTCCTTCCCTCTCTCCTCCTTTAAAGTGAAAGTGCTCACCTGAATACGAGCTCCTGACTTGCTTTGCATAGTCCTGATCGTCTCACCTCCCTTGCCTATAATCAAAGCAACCTACGACAATCATGAAAGCAAATATGAACATTAGTACATTACCATGTGCATCAAATATAGAAAAATAACTACTAATGATCTAACCTTATTAGTGGGTACTTTCATTATAAACTGTTCTGATCCAGGTTGCATTGAGTTGAATCCCTGATTTGTAGATGGAACCCCTGCATCTGCCTGTACATCAAAAATATCAGAACGCCTTTTTAGAGACTGATACCTTTTGGATTTATGAAACAGCAAGAACATCAATGCAAAACAAATATAAACATCAGGTTTTACCTCTGCTAGGACATCATTGATAAGTTGTTCTGCCCTACTGATCTGCTCAGGCGTACCGGTCAAGTCCACATCCCTCATAAGAGAAGTAGGATCAGCTTCTGAATCCCGGGTTATCTGGATTTTGGCCCCTGACTGAAGTTGTAGACTTTTTATCGTTTCTCCTTGTTTTCCAATAATTACCCCAACCTAAAGGTAGAATTACCAAAAAAACAAAAAGAAATATCATCAGTGTTATGCCATGAAATAATTCCGAGCAGCAAGAAACCAACAAAGTACCTTCCCATTTGGTATAGTTATTTTCTTGCTTGTGCTTGGAGAGCCATAAGACTGTCCTGATTGCGGAGTAAAAACTGAACCAATTTTTTAGTTAGAAAGGCGAAGACCAGAAAAGGTCTCAGGCGCTTCTTTAAAAAGGGATAATTGTATAAAAATAAACACCACAAATTCTAAAAGCAACGGGAGAGGATCTGTATAATGTGTATGAATTACAAGAAATAGGCAGATACCTTATTTTTAACTACTGTATCATATGAATACAAAAATGAAAACTTTAAGCATTTCCTTCCACAGAATAATACAACAATTTGGATACATGCACAACGGTCCCTAAGTAAACAAGAGGGCATTGAGCACTCGTGGAAACCAAGGCCAATTATCTAGAAGCAACAATACTCCTCGAAATCTCAAGAAGTCATGGAGCAGAGTGTAGATATCGAAATTTCAATTTCGTGTTTACACAGAGTAGTTAACTACTTAAACTTTTGGGGTCATAACAGGGAAAACTGAAAGTAGTGCGAAGCCCGAACCCCAAGTACTCACTATCACTGAAATTCCCTAAACCTAAAGTTTTAACGACCTTGCTACTTAATATTTCGGTCTAGTGGTATTCCTCTTCACCCACATTCACACTTAATTCAATCCTAAAATCTCCAAAAATATTGAGCTAGGGATTACAATTATCTTCCTTTCAATTTTTGTAATTTTCAATTAACAATGGAAGCAAATAATAATAATAATATATTAATAATTAAAATAGAATATTAAAATAAATATAAAAGAAAAATCTAAAACCCTAGAAAGTAGAAAGTATAGGGATAAAGAAGTAGTACCAGGGTAAGGAGGAGGGTTGAAGACGGGGCTGGGTTGGCGGTAGGGATGCTCCTCCTCCAGTCGAGGACGCTTTGACTCGGCGTCGCTAACAAGTCGGGCGGCGATTTCCTGAGCTTTCTGCTTGGCCAGTAGGATGCTGATGCTGCTGTCTTCCAGCTTTCGCTTTTCGCCGGTAGCGGCTTCTCGGTATTGGTCTTGGTCTTCTTTCATGGCGGAATAGCTCTGTGACTCAGTGAATGACTCGACCACAAATTTGAGAGAGAGAAGAGAGAGAGAGAGAGAGAGAGAGAGAGAGAGAAGGGGGCAGCGACGAAAGGAGGAAAGGAATTGGGGAAGGAATTGGTTAACGGTTCACCCCGCGATCGGGACCGTTGCCTCTCCAGGTAAAACGCACCGCTTCACAGGTCTCCAGATATATGTGCAATTTCGGTATTACCCTATCGCGGATGCACACGTTATGGTTCGGTTCTTGTAAACTCAAAACCGAAACATAAATAAATAAATTAATCAGTTGGGTTTTTTTTTTTTTTTTTTTGAAGAGTAATCAGTTGGGTTTGGTTTGGACTTTAACCCATACACATTGGAGGTAGTTGTCTCCGCTCAACTTTTTTTTGTCTGAAAAATTAAATCTTACCCAAATACTCAACTCAAAATATCCTTTGGAGTTTCGATTTTTCTTACCCCTCATCCTTTTCTAATCATGTATTTTCTCTATTAGCTAATAGTTTACAATTTTATCATTCCAAACACCAGCTATTCAAAATTATATTATTAAGTTAATACCATTATATTAAAATTTTAATTTAATCAATCATTCAAAGTTACCGCAACTAAAAATTATTTCTCACTCATGCCTCATTTGATTTTAAGCTGAACCCTCAAACACAGTTTCACTACATGAATTTATTAACGAACTCAAAGAAATACCAAAAATAAAGGAGACGAGGGAGGTTTTTTTTTTTTTTTTTTTTTTTTTAATTAACAATTTGCATTATTTTATTACTGAAATTGGTAAAATGCGCATGCAACAAGTTAACAATTGACGGAAGGAGGTAACGGGAGACAGATACAAAGATGAAAGCATAAGGAAAGCGTTACGGTAAAAGCACATAAGGTGTTTGGATAAATAAGTCTAACATATAGCTCATTTGGATGTACTTTTAAAATATCTAAAAGCGCTTTTAGAGAAAATATTTTTGGGTTCCAAAAATACTTGAAGTGTTTTCTGCAAGAATCACCCGCTTGTAATTCTTCCAGAAAGCACTTTAAGTGCTTTTCCAAGATTTACTTGCATTTTTACTCATGATTAGTTCTAAAAATCTTTTCACCAAAAGCGCTTTCAATCATTTTAAAATCACATCCAAACGAGCTCATATATATTTCACAATCCCACCAAGGTTACAGCAGGAGAAAACAATGTTATTCCCTAATAAAAAGGGGACCAACTGTGGCTTCACCACGGCAGTCCACCTTTTCGGAGACCAGAAAGACTCACAGAGGCAATCCAACCTCCCCCAGCCTCCCCTAGCCACCGTTGTGCGATTCACCAAGGGCAAGAATCAAACCCAAAACATGTCATTCAAGCCTGGAATTCGTCTCCAACTACTAAACCACCCCGTGGGGATTGGCGAAAGTAATTTTTTTTTTTTTTTTTTTTGAGTAAAAGCATACCAATTACGAAAATTTTGTTCTCCGGAGTATAGGATACTCTAGATAATATCCCTGCTCTACAACTCCAAGTTGACACGGTAATCATAGTTACCTTCACTTATTTAATTAAACCAGAAATTAAAATCAGCATTAAACAACTCTACCCGCAAAATTACAATTTGGAATTAAAATCTGCAAACATTGGAGGTCAAAAGGTAACTCTAAACTTGTGTAACCAAAGTAAAGTCCTAGAAATAGTCAAGCAGCTCTTGCAAACAACTTTTTCAACACTTTAACTACCTGCAACAATCAATGGACTGCAACTTATCAGCCAACGTAATGTAGAAGCCCAGATACAATCATAGAAGTACCAAAAATAAAAAAAATAAAAAAAAGACAGAAAAGCATTCCATCTCAGGTTATATGAATATGAATGAGGAAATGAAAGTCGAGATATTCTCAATAGCACTATTTTTTGAGACTCTGACAACGAACGATGAACGACAGAGCCTGCCCAACGTTGTTATGGTATTATACAAGATGTCATGAAGGAGCAAGCCAAAATGGTGATGGTGATCATACTAATGCAGAAGAGAAGCTACTAGGATAACAAGAAGCCAAAAATGGAGGGATGGCGGTAAACAATGGACAAGAGCTAAAACACCGAGATGATAAAATTGAGTTTAGCTAGCCAAAAAGGAAGTCGTAGTTTAGACTCGTCTGCTTACTCATGTGCGATGAACTTATATGCTAAGGAAACAAGGGTTGATAAAGAAGCCCCGTGTTTTCTGGAAATCCCATCATCAGATTAAGATTCTGTAAGGCTTGGCCTGAAGCTCCCTTGACAAGATTATCAATCTGCACCAACAATTCAAAAGCTTGACTGTCAGCTGATAATAAAATACGATCAGACTCACATGGAACTTGGAAGCCTAAATTTTCACAAACACAAGGATGGAGAACATAAAACATACAACAGAAATGATTATTGCTCTCCCAGGAATTCGATCAGGAAAGACATTGATGAAACAAAAGTTAGATCCTCGAGTGTTATGAGTACGAGGAACAGCTCCTTCCTCCAATACAACTACAAATTCTTCATCCTGAAAATGGAAAAAAGTTAGAAAAGAATAACCAATACTTTCATCCATCACACCAATACGAGTAGAGAAAAACATATATGATACAGGCATCTAAGCAATATATACACAAGAATAAAGTGCTTCCTACTGCTACCGCTACACTGCAAGGAGATTAAGGGCCAAAGGAAATATACGACTTATGTGCTATTAATCAGATAAGTACAACTAGGAGTCCCACACTCAATATTTTGTGGTTTGGCATTGGCTGTTTACACAAGAGTGTTTCAGCCAAAAGAAAAAGTAATTCAACCATCAATCCTAGTAACCAGGTAACACATAACTCCGGCAGATAGTTAAGCCGTGATAGTCTAGCTACTAATGCAAATAACTGCTAACTAATTCAGGTAATTGTTATCTAAGATCTCGTGGGAATTTATGGAAGGAAAGTTCTTGCTTGACAGGAATATCAATTACTTTTAATTATTAAACCAAACTACTGCAAGTGGTGGATAAAAAAAAACTTTCTGATAGAGTGCCTGCATTTAGAGCTCAATGCAGTGACCTTAATTCACCCTGATTATCAGAGACCGATCAGATAAGTACCCAACCAGCAGAAGAAAAAATTAACTAGCATACCTCATAGGATAACTTCAGCTGTTGGTTTAAGTCCTTGAAATTTACCCCTGCAGCCAGTTCCACATAGATAGTTGATTGCATACCACGACTCTAAACGACAAAATACAATAGTGCTTAGTCCTTTATTAGCAAAGAATGAATCGGAAAATACGGATTCTCTAAGTGCATATGAGTGTAGTAGTTACCATTGGCATTAGGTGTGGAGTAAAACTAACGGTTACTTTTGAATTTGCAGCATCAGATAGTCCCTGCTCAATTTCCGGAACTGAATTTCAAAAATGATCTGGGTCACTACCTTATGCAATTAAATAAAAAACACACATGATCTTTAGTGTTTAAAGTTTCTAGCTCTTCATAAATTCATGAGAATCCTTCCACAAATAAATAATTTCATGTAAGTACCAAGAATATCTAGTAATTGTTTTTTCTGTCAGAGAAGTTAAAATATAAATTTTTTAAAATTCAAAACCTTACCATGACGGTGACGAGTAACACCATAAGAATATATGCCCTCGGCTATTTCAGTGTACAAGTTTGCCTCCTTGGCACCACGTCCTGGACGATTAACAGGTTGTAGAAGTCAACAATGGAGCACTAAGAGTATATCGAGTAAAATTTTGCATGGAAATGTTTCAAATTGCAATCCAATCCTAACCTGCTCCGCTAACACCAGATTTCGAGTCAATAATAATATTTTTAGATTCAATGAGATTGGCCTGCGAGGAAAATGCAATACGAGAACCATAAGGCATACTTGATTATGGTTTCTAGAGTGTAGAGTCAAGACATAGCATTTGGTATTGCCTTTAAAGATTATCAATGAGTGACAGTGCTCTCCTATCTGTATATAGGTTTGTATTTCAGCCACATTCTTACATCTCAATTAGCAGAGCAAAACGTGGAAGTTGACAATGCTCTCCTATCTGTATATAGGTTTGTATTTCAGCCACATTCTTACATACTCACACACACCTTGATCAATGGAACAAGTGGAAGTTGAACAGAAGTTGGATAACAACCAGGGTTCGCAACTACGCGCGCACCTTTTATCTCCTCCCTCAAAATCTCTGTCAAACCATATACAACTTCTTTCTGAAACCAAGAAGATAAACACTTTTTACAATTAGCAGAGCCAAAAGTTCAAGAAATAAGAGCAAGATGGTCCCTGAGTTTTATTAGTATATACATTTTCTACGAAACCAAAATGAACTTTATGACAACAAATTAATCATGCCAATATTTGTTTTTTTTTATCAAAAGTTGAGGTTTCAATTTATTCCTAGAGTATTGGTTGGTGGACTTAGTAATTCCATATAAGTTTTGATAAGAAAAGGAGACTATCCTACCTGCAACTCTGGTGCGCTATGTGCCTGACCATACCATTCTTCATACTCAGATATGTCTCGTAGACGGAAGTCCTGAAAATACCATCACGTAAACATTAAAATGAGAAAGTTTGGAAGCTAAATATACAGTAGAATGCCAACAACAAATTCCAAAAGCACTGTAAATCATCCTATGCATACAGCAGACAGATCAACAATCTTTAAACTCTTGGGAAGGCCTTTGATAATTTCCTGCAATTGAAACATTAAACATGTGCAAGTTAGAAATTGAGGAGCAGATGCAGATGAGAAAGGATTGACAACTATAGAGGAAAGAAGAAACAACCTGTGTGGTTCCATGTGGCAAACAACAAAAAACAGCATCCACATCAGAAAAATCAGCATCCTTTATAGCAACCATTTTTGGTAGATCCTGCAAACACAAATAAAAGTCCACCAAAGTAATTCTGAAGCATTAAATATTATGCCATGATAAAATGTAACACCATCAAACGATTGAAACTCCATTAATTGACCATTACAACATATAAAACTAAAGGGTTGGATGTCATATGAAGCATAGGTTTATGAGGATACAAGGAGAACGAGAATGACAGCTACTAATGAATTACCCCAACCCTCATCATATCTTAATTCAAGTCTTTGCCCTAAGAGAAAACAGATTAATCATAAGCAAAACTTACTTGGGAAACTAGATGCGGAAACACCGACCCTATTGACTGTCCAGCTTTTCTATCAGCCGTCATCAAGGTAATGCCAAAGTGAGGATGGTTTGCCAAAAGCCGAACAATCTTCCAAAAGAAAGATAATCTCAGTTCATTACAAGGCAGTTTAAAAAGTATCTCAGTATCTTACCCAATTCAATTCTCATACATAGTTAACAATATATTAAAAAACAAGAAGGAAGGAATGATTTAAAAAGGGCCAATTAGAAGCAATAAACATATTTTGACATTTGGTTTGAATATCATTTTTCAATAACGATATATCTACCGCAAAACAATGGCATAACGACAACACAACAATGATATGAGGACGACTGATCATTTCTGCTCAAAAATGTCAAAATATGTTTATTATAGCTAATCACCCTTAAAAAAGGGTTTATACCTCAGAACCAGTGTAACCACTGGCTCCAAGAACACCAAGCCGAACTTCCTTTTCTGCTTTCTGGGTTTTCGTATTCACATAACATTTAACAAACACCTTCCCTGCATTGCGCGTATCGGCCTTCAAATTGTTCACCCCGTCCTGCAAGTCCTGCAATTTCAAAACTTCAACGATAAACTTCAACTTGTAGTCTTGTACGATGAAAAGCACTCAACCCAACAAATCAAAGTTTCTAATTCACAGAAATTTTACAAGATTTAACTATCGTACACTCAACCCAACAAGCCAAAGTTTCTAATTCACTGAAATTTTACCATGCAGGGGTTTTTTTTTTTTTTTTGCTGCATTTCTGGGGACAAACAAATAGCTAGTAGGTTGAGGAGTAGAAACCTTGCGGAGGCAGCCGGTTCGGAGAAAAGTGGAGCTGAAAGTCGCAGAGTTCATTCTTCTGTCGGAAACTTGCTACAACGCAGCAGCCTTGAAGGATTAGATGCTCAGAGGATTGCCAAATTCTACCAAAACGGGTTTTTCTTAGAGCGTTATTCTGATATTAGTTTTCTTATTTATCAAATTTCATGTACTAATTTCATATAAGTCATGAGTATTTTCCTAATTCAATGATGGCCGATCATGGTGGATTTTACTTATTATGTCAACCGAATTTTCATCTTACAGTATCAATTTTGTGTCAATTAATAATAGTATGGTATTGTACCAAATCGAAATTTTATGATACGATTTTGGTATTCAATATTATAACTATAATATTATCGTATTGTACCCAAAAATATAATCATATGTATAGAATTTATAAATTATATAACACGTAATTATACAATATATATGTTTCTAAAATTATTTATAATATTTGTTTGGTTCGATCCTCACCTGACCAAACCAATGACAGGAAAGAAAAAAAAAAGAAAAGAAAAGAAACCCTTCAGCAACTCAGGTGCCGTCGACTCCACACTCATTCATCTCTATTAATTGCTTTTGTTTTAAGGTTCATTGTGTTTATAAACCTTCTTGTAATATGGAAAAAGTAGTGCGATCTGGATGTTGTAAATAAAAAATAATTGGATTCACCTTTGCCAAGCACCATAAACATGTCTTCAAACCAGATGATGTTATCAGTTACCATGCCATAACTATGTTTAATGTGCTATAAATATATATGTTTAACAAAGTGGTAATTGTGATTACCATACCATGTCAACCGAACTATTTAGCATACCAAATTTCAATATACCGAAAGTTTGGCATGGTAAACCAAAAATTTGGTACAGTAATAGGTATGGAAGTTTTGGTACGATAACCATACCAAACCTACCATTACTTCAGAGTAGGCTAGGCCATTGAAAAAAAAAATTGGTAAGTCAACCTTCAAAGAAATCTAATGGTTTGAAGTTGTGTCACATATTTAATGAGATTCATTTTAGTTTCTTTATTGCTTTTGATCCTTCATCTTCTCCACTCATGTCTATACCACCATTTACGCTCCTTTTGCACGCCAACATGGTTGACTTCTCAGGTCGATCTTCACACCGTAGCAAAACTTGACAACTATTTTGAAGGTCTCAGAGCTGTGGAGGAAGTTAGAGAGAATTCTTGGGTTCCGTCGTTGTTTTCATCAATTTGTCCAACAACTCTTACATGCATTATGCAACAAGGAGGAGATGAGATGGGAGGGAAGAATCGATTTGATATACCAATTTCTTGCAACTTCACCCCACTTAAAAAGCTTGATTTAAAGTGAAGTCAAAAGCTAAATGTGACTCAACTTCTCTTCTATATTTTTATTGGTTTTCGCTATAGGTTTGATCTTTTGTTTAAAGTAAAGAGAATCGAATGCTTAACCTATCTTAATCTTAACGCAAAACATCGTCAACCTCACGACTCCAGTGGTTGCAAAAGATGAAAATTTGATTTTTGTAATATCAACTTAATGTATCAAATTCACCGATATTCTAACGTGTAAAATCTTAATCCAATATATATATGTTGATTGTTGACTGTGAAAGTGTGAAGTACATGAACAAATTATCCAGTATATTAACTCATATGTTCACAGCAGCTTTATTTACAAACACAAAAGAACAATGTACAGCAATTTTGTAGTCATAGAATTGTTAGCAGAAAGCTAACCAGACTCTGATTCTTTACATGAAGAACACAGTCATCGATCTAAAGCAGAAAAGTACGGAGCTTGTTGGGACGTTCTTTTCGGAGTTTGAGAATTCTCATCCTTCCTTGAGCTTAATGGTGAAGTTTGCGGCATGAGCTCCGACAATCGAATTCTTTCACTGCTTATTTTGTTCTGTGGAAAACAAAATATTGGGATCATGCATGCAGGTTATGTATATCTTTCTTGTGTATACAAAACACTGGGAACTCAGAAGCAATACGAAAAACAAGCTTAAAGATTAAGTTTTATATACCTTAAACTTCAAATCCTGCAATTCTCTGTCCATTGAAGTAATCTTGTTCTTGATTTGCTCGAGCGCCTCTTCAGCAGCAGACGGGTTTATATGTGTCGATTGCTTTGTTATTCCAGCAGCCTGAAAGTTATTCCAAAAGGAGATATAAGTCCGGGTCCTGGATTGACTTTTTTATTTTACAAGAGTGAATGGTTATTAAGTGCCAAATGACCGTTAACATACCTTCAAAACGCTACTACAGAGGCCTAACAATTTCTGTGCTAGTTGCAACTTCTCCTCCTCAGTTTCCTGTAGCGGAATCACTTATATTGTTAAGCATCAAACTATGGGTTTGATGGCACCTCTCTCTCTCTCTCTCTCTCTCACACACACACACACACAAAAGACAACACTAACCTTTAGTTTTGCACCCAATCGTTGCTCTTCATCAAAATCGACACAAGGGTTCTTCCCACAGGAAGCACGAAAGCAAGCAAGCTCTTCCTTGACACGTGAAAGAATAACTTCTGTCCTACGGAGCTTATTGCTAAGTTCTTCATTTTGTACCTTTAACTTGTGATTTTCTTCCTGTTACATTATAGACAACCCACTCAGATTGAAATGGAATAGAATGATGGGTAAGGTAATACAGAAGCAGAGGTTAGCAAGACTTCGTTAGCAAGAATATCGGTAATGTCTTGCCTTGATTTTTGCATGATGATGAATTCGCTGGTGGAGGTTTTGCTGACCCGACAGCTTATCTACTTCTCCTTCAAGTTCCATCACCCTCATTTTATGATTTACATTCTCCGCCTACACAGTAAATGTAGTAAGCGAAACAATAAAAAGGATGAACATTCACTTCAAGAAATAATATATCAAAAACGCAGTCTCAACCTTCAGCATTTCATTTTCGGTTTTAAGTAACTGATCTCGCTGCTTAAGTTTTTCCAAAGCAATTTGCACAGCTATGAGTTCAGCCTGTTTTCGGTCAATTTCCTCTAGCCACCTGGAATATCAGCATGCAGAAACTTAAATATATGAATGATAGAACAATCACTAACTCGATTCAGAAGTTTTGAGTTGCTCACCCTTGTCTTTCCTGAATGAATTCACTCAGCTGTTTTTTCAGCTTAGCTACCTCTTGCTCCTGAATGAAAGACCAAAACCAAACATAAGAAAACACAAAACAAAAGTATCTATCTGAGTATCAGTATAATCAAAGCTGAATACCTTTTCTTGAGATTCCACACTATGAAGCCGAGCCTTCTCCGTTATTTTTTGCACTTGTTGATTATCCAATAGTGACTAGCATTAACAAAAAAGATAAAGGTCAGTTGAGCATCATAGCAGTTTACATAAAGTCCCAGTTGCAAGTGAAGATTCGGATACATTTTTCCTTTTCTCATTCTGTTTTCTCGGTACTGGCAGTATCATGTACGAACATCAAACACATAATATCCTTTTAGAGGAACAGTAATATAACTCTTTGTTATATTGTAAGTCATACAATAGTAATGACATTATTGGTTAGGATAGCAGCTTGGAACTATGTAACATACCACGTAACTAGTCATATCCAATTTGACTCCCAGTAAGTCCCGAATCACATCATGTGTCATGCTTTCAGCAGCAGCTAATCTGGCATTCAAAGCAAATATCTGCACCACACGAAAAAGGACAAACAGAATCATTTTGTGGTAGAAGAATGCACACAACAGCTTGTAGGAACCAAGTAGGACATTAAAGGCCTACCTCTTTTTGTCGACTGAATGCTAAGGATTCAAGCTCTTCAATGCGCACCCTTGCAGCTGTAAGATCCTCATCCTTCTCAGATTTTATCTGCTGTGCCATACCCAAGCCAATGCATTTAAATGGGGAACCAGAGCCTCTAGGCTTTGCAGCATGTTTCTCTGACTTGTTTGATGAAGAGCTTGTGGCATGAGTTGAATGGCTTTCAGGTCTGACTTGTTCGGCCATAGATTCCAATACTTTAAACTGTTTCCACATTTTATAGTACAAAATTGAATAATTATGAAATTGCATATTTGAAACAAATGTAAGCGGAAAACAAAAAATATGTCAAGTCGCATGTAAACTGGCAATCTTTCTACACTAGACAATGAAATTTAATCTTTTAGGATACCTTCTGTTTGTACTCACAAGCCTGTGCTTCTGCATGCAAATTCAGCTCAGAGATATGTGCTTTAAATTGGGCAATCTGTCAGGAAAAAACAAAACAATGATACTCCAAAACTATATCACAACAGATGTGACTCGATCCTCACTCCATTCATTAGAAAAACCCGCTGTTTAAGAAGGCAACCTCAGATTAAGGTTGGAATTAACTGTAGTACAGGTCAACATACCTCTGCATCCTTCTCAGCTAATTCCTTCTCAAGTATTTGTATATTGTGTCGGGCTTCTTGAAGGGCTTTCTCTTTCTCACCTAAATATCTGTTTTAACAAGAAAATTACAGTTCATGATATAATGTATATTTATCAAAACAGTTGAGTGTGTTTGTGCATTTGAAGAAAATTATGGGAGGATCTGCTCTATACCTTTTCATGTCAGCATTAGCATTTTCAACATTCTGCATCTGGTGTTCTACAGCATGAAGTTCCAATTCAAGCTCTTCCCCATACAATCGTTGTCGTTCAGCCTCTCCCTTAACAATATCAACCTACGAAGGAATACCACAGACATGGTGTTGATATGATGAATCAGATACAAAACTCCAACAAGATTCGCAATCCAATTGTTACCTTATTTTCCAGCACATCTACAGTACGTTCAAGCTCCTCAACGGACCTCTCTAACAGCTTCACCTCTGTTTCTTTGTCATCAGCATAGATTTTTCTTAATTCAGCTATCTGAAATTATTGAAGCATAGTAGAATGAGGAGAAGTAAAACAGATTTAAAGAAAGAAAAAAAAGAGTTCATAAAATGTTTGTGCAAAACAAGCATATACCTGTTGTGCTTCATTAGCAATTGCTTCAATTTCATCAGCTCGTGCCAGTTCTCCTTCAAACTTTTCCTTCAACTGAAGCATCTCAGTGTGAAGAAGATCCTTTTCATTAGCGAGTTCATTCAAATTGTCCCTCAAGGATTCATTCGAGTCATTCATTTGGTCAAGAGCATTACTCATTTCAAGGACTTCCATTTTCAAGCTCTCAGTAATCTTCTGTTTCTCTATCAACTCCTTCTCAACAGAAGTTCTCGTGGCCAAAGCATCTTCAACTTGAGCTCTCAGTTCCAAGTTTTCATGGGACAGAAATTTTAGAGACTCGCGCTCTTCCAATAAACCCTGCTCAAGAGCGGAGATTATATCTCTTTTCTCCTGCAATTGAGTTTCAAGCATTTGGCTATTAGCCATGGTCTCTTCAAGCTCACATGATTTTGCTGAAAGCTCATCCTCTAGAGCCTCCAAAGAAGATTCCATTTCCGCAATTTCATCTTGGTGATCCTTATTATTAGATGCAGATTCCTGCAACAAACTCAGATCGAATAACAAGCCATTAAGAACATCATCCTTCCTCAGTAACTCAGCCCGAAGAGAGAAATTTTCAGACACCAGCTCCTTAGCCTGACACTCTAAGCAGTCGACCTGTTCTATGAACTGAGATATTCTCTCTCCAGTTTCACATAGTTCTTGAGACATTTTGTCCACAATCATGAAACCTTCTTCCTTTATAATATTACATGATCTGTTATTCGCTGAATCCAAAGTTTCCACTGAATCAACACACTTTTTAGCTTTTGCACTTGAAATGGTGAGGAGTTCATCCAGTTCAGCATTTTTCGCCCTTAGATGAGTCTCCAGATTAACAATGTGAATCTCCAAAGAGAAAATTTCATCTTGCAACCTGCAGTTTTCTTTATCGAAGACACTTATACGGCTTAATGAAGATGAAAACTCAGAATTCTTCTGCTCCAAATGTTTAAGAGCCATGCTGTTTTCTGTATTTAACTTCTCTATCTCAGTTTTAAGCGACTCATTTTCCATCTCCAAGCAGTTCAATCTGCTCAGCTCTGCCTTTTTCTTCTCTAGCACATCTTGAAGTCCATCTGATGAGGTTTGCAATGTGAGAATATCATTCTGCAACGTTTGGTTTTCCTGTTCAAGGACAGAAAACTGATGGGCAGAAATTTCTAAATTCATTTCCTTAGTGTTTAAATCGTCCCCTAGTTTCTGGTATTCAGCTTCTAGAGCTTGAACCTGGCACAAAAGCTTCGTCTCTGTTTGCTTAGCTTCACCAAGTTCACCTTTCAAGGCATCATTTAAAAGAGAAACATCCTTTAGCAACATAATTTCTTGTTCAAGAGCCTTCTTTTCTTCATTCATTTGTGCAATCCTTAAACTGCTTTGGTTCAGCTGTGACAATAGATGCTGCCTCTCCTTTTGTGCTTCCGTTTGCAGACAAGCAACTTCAACTTCCTCATCCAGTAAGAACTGTCCTTTCAGTAGTGTATCAACCTTTGAAAAAATTACTTCTCTCTTGAAGTCTTCGAGCATCACACAACATGTGATATGCTCTCTCTCCATATCAGCTTTGTGCTTAGCCATATCTTCTAACTCTGATGCCAAGATAAGTGACTCAAAGTCTTTCGCGCACCACTCTATCATGAAACACTCAACTTGAGATTCGAATGCCTCCTCTTTACCTTTCAGAAATTTCTCTTGCTTCAGAAGGGATGCTCCAAAATTGGAGTTACTCAAGTCCAACTCTTTCATTAGAATAGCAAGCTGAGATCCCATATAATTAGACCTCTGTAGCATTAACTCCTCTTGAAACTGAAGTTCTGATATTTGTTTCTCGAAAGTGTTGAGCTTTGTACTAAGCTTCCCAGCTTCCTCTTCTCTCCTTGAGATATGATCATAACTGTTCTTAATGTCTGCCAGTAATTTCCCCTTAAGAATCTGACACATCTCAAGCTCCCTTTGGGACCTAACGTTGTGTTGTCTCAGATCAGCTATTAAAGTACTTGATTCACAAATTCCATGTTGAAGCAGACCATTCTCTGCATTCAGCCCAGTCACTGTTTCCAGAAAAATTCCCATGTGACAGAGGTGTAGCACTGACACTGCACAATCCTTCACAATTATCTCAGACCAGATGTCCTCGACGGATGAACGGATTAACTTTGAGGAGTTTGAAAGGAGAGACTTCACACTCTGAAAATCAGAGGCTAAAAGAAAGAAATTTTCGTTGTAATGAGCCTGGATCCCTGCTAGCATACCCTCCAGCTCTACAACCAGAGCCTTTGTTTCCATTATATCCGAGGTAAGCAAGTCTTCAACTTCTGCAAATCGTTGACTGCTCAGATAATTGATCGACTGCAAGCTCTGAACCTCATTTAGTAACATATCCTTATCACTGATTAATGAGGCTTCCAGTTTCTTCAACCTTTTTATTTCGAGCTTCATTGTTTTATTAGATATCATCAGCTTGTTGATCATATTATCTGCTTCCTTTATAATATCCTGAGCCTCCTCAAACTTAGGAAGAATGCAAGAGACCTCAGCAGTTTTCTGGGCTGCAACTAACTTTGCATCATCAAATTCCATTTCCATCATCTGTGAGAGGAGACACAAAAGTAGATGGTAAATTCCTTGAATGGATAAATATACATACGAGTGAGTTTGACATAAATTTACAATTACGAACATGTGAAAACAAAAGAGGTTGGAAAAGGACAATGGATTCAGGAATCAGCAGAAATTATCACTATCTTATAAGGTTGTTTTTGCTTTTCTCGTACACACATGATAAGCAGAAGTCTTTGTCAGAGAATAGGGTATAGCTTAACCAAGAAACAACAAATAATTGAAATTGGAAATGCAATGGATTACCTCTTTCGTTTGGCACCATTGGGAGCCAGCTTCCTGCACCATCTGTTGACATACCTCCAGTTTATGATCTTGAGCTTCCAACTTCACTTTCGATTGCTTTTCTAAGTTTTTCATAGTTGAATGCAGATTAATGATCTGTGTTCTGAGATATTTCATGCTTTCGCGACTCTGTTGCTCAGACTTGCACATCAGTTTGTTCTCTTCACGTAGCTTGTCCATCTCAGCTTGTACCTCTTTTAAGCTATCAAGGGCAGTTTCTATTTCCCTTTTCAAAAGCAAAATGGTAACATCTCTACCACTCCTAGCCTTAGCCTTGGAAGGTCTTTCAGACTTCAAATCTTCTCGAGTGCTATTGGCACACATACTCTTCCGCACTTTGAGAGTGCACTCAGACATATCAGGCTTATCAGCTGTCAGGTCTTCAACAAACTGTTTGTTTCCATTCTGGTCTAGAATTGTTTCCGTAGCTATCTGCAACAAGGTATAGCAATTACAAAACAGAACACTCTTCCTCTACAACATAGACCCAAACCTCAAGATCAAGCTATCAGAAAACAAAATGCTAACTTACCCATCCACCACCCTCTCCTTTGGAAGACTTAGAAGATAATTGTGAATCCTTCCCTTCAGAGCTTGTATGATGCTCCACATTTGTATTCATGCATGACCTCAATGTGGATACGCCAGTTTTTAGCTCAGCTAGCTTCTCCCTTGCCATCAAAATGGTTTTCTCTTCGACATCTTCAAGCTTCTGTTGTATAGTGAAAGCACATTCCCGCTCCTCAGAAAGCTCCTGTCTTAGATCAGCACAGGTTCTCTCCAACTCTTCAACTTCCCCAGATAAAGAGTGAACTTTTTTCTCTGCTTCTGCTATCACAGTCTCCTGATCACTGAGAATGGCAACCTTTGTTGAGATCAAGTCTTCTGATTCACTAAGCTGAATATTCTTACACTTTAATGCATCTTCGTTACTACGATTCATCTCTGCTAATTTATCCACAACAACGAAAGCAACTGTTGCACAAACTGATGTTTTCCTGATCTGATCTTCAAGCAGCTTCACTCGATTCTCAAGCTTTTCCACTCTAGATGACTTTGCATTCAACTTTGTTGTCAACATGAGCATTTCTTTCTCCTTTTCACAACACTCCTGCTCATGTGCTTCAGTAATAGCCAGTGTTGCTCCTCTCATAGACTTCAGCATGCACTCCACTTCATTTTTCTTGTTGTTTGCATCCTCCAAACAGCTCCTCAGTTCTTCAATTAAATATTCCTTTTCAGAGATGATTCGTACAGTCCTTCCAACTTGTTCTGAGAGCCAAATCCTTTTCTGTGGAAAGGAATTGGATATAAGGTTAAGTTGATCAGAGGCACCATCTAGTTCCTCACACCCATCAGACAGAACTTTTTCAATCTCACTAGACAATAATGTCCACTCTCGTGACAACGTTCTTACTTTCCCATCTTTCTCCTCAAGCTCTTTACTTAACCGTCCATTATCTTCGTTCAACATGTACAACTTTTCTCGCACCTCCTTCAGTTCCGTTTCCAAAATCATTACATTTTTGTTCATCTCCAAATCTTTTAAATGGCTATTTTGAACTTGCTGCTGAAGCATGCCAAGTTCTTCCTGCATACAGACGATCACCTCTGCAGTTTCAGCCTCAACCTGCCTACGCACTTCATCCATTTCTTCTTCATTTGACACTTGAAATGCACGATCACTTTGGTACCATGTATTCAATCTCTTGGCCTTTTCAAGGGAATCATGCATCCTCTTCAAATTTCCCTGTAATGGTGAGTCATGGTTGTTTGAGCAGTTCGAAGGTGATAAGTCTCTAAACTCCTTAAGGGTCCGTTGTTCCTTTAGAGCCCTCAATTCAAGCTCCCGTTCACTCAAAAGCTTCCTCAGGTCCTCAAGCTCATTGATTGACAGAAGTTGCTGAGACTCGAGAGCTTCAATAACCGATTTAGCCTCCTCCAATTGGCGGCTTGCATCATCATGCTGTTTGCTTATCACAAAAATTTCTTCATTTGCCAGATGAAGATCTTTATTTAAGAAATATACCCTCTCCTCTTGAGAAGTCCTCTCTTCTCTCAAAATGATATTCACTATATCCAATTCCAGCTGTAAATTTAAAATTTCTTCTGCATGTTTTATTCGAGGGTCAAGCTTCGGTTCCACCTCCTCAATGGGAACAGCATTAAGCACCTGAAATCAAAAGGTGGACTTAGTGAAGCCTTAAAGTAAATTTACAGCTTCCCTTTTCTTTTTTCCATAGTGTTAAGGAACTCAAGTCAAATATTATTTTTAAAACACAAATACCTTTAAAGCTACACAGTCATTTTGATCAATGGGTGTAGACTTGAGCTTGTTAAGCATTGTATGCAGATCTTCAATATCTCTGCAAAATACAAAAAAGAAAAAAATCGCATAAGAAAAAAGATGATTTTACTTCAATAGTGAGAAATAAGATGATATTACTTCTATAGTTAGGGATGCTGATATAAGGGAGAAAACAGGAAGGCCAATTTTTCTAACCTATTGAGTTTTGCATTTTCCTCCAAACAAGTATTTAAGCTGCGCCTGCATTCCTCTAACTCATGGAGAGTATTTTTCAACTGAAACCACGAAAATGAGCATGTGAGTATAAGTAAAATAACGAAGGGGGCTATTTAGATGTCTTGTAAGGCACGACTGAGTTCAACCTCCATATTGAGGGGATCACCATCTGTGTCCATGCACACTGTTTCCTGAATCAGTAAAGGATATATAATTAGAAAAAAAAAAAAAAAAAAGAAATAATATACCAAACACACGTATATTAATATCTAGCCTGCCCTTAAGGGAATGCATGATGAATCGCCACCATATATTCCATAGTGAATGAAACTTGAAACATAAGGAACTACAATATAGAGCTAAAGGAACCAACCTGAGGTTTCATACTAATATTTGGGTTGCTATGCTGCTTAGAGTGTCCATCAAGAAATTGTAGCAACTGAAAAATAAAAATTGTATTTATTTTGTTATATTGCTTGCCTCTAAACAACATCTCAAATGGGGAAAAAAATTATCTTAGTTGGATCCATAAGTACCTGATCTCGCAGTTTAGAAACTTCATCCAAGAGTATCTCTCTCTCCCCTTCTTCATAAAATTCTTGAAACCTATGAATTCCACAGTGGAAATATCAATTCAACTGATAGGATAGTCAAAAATTGATTAAATTACGAAAAAACTACCTTCTAAGTTGGTCCAAAAGCCTTATGTTCTCCAATGCAAACCGAGTGACTTCAGGATTCTTATCAAGTTTTGATTTAAGTAGCTGAATCTCTTCAGAGAGTGCTCTGTTCTCGTCCTGTAAATAAGACTCCACGGTAATAGAACCACTAAGAAGTGACTCCATTTTCTGAATTTTGTCTTCTCGAAACCTTAGCATCATTTTAGTGCCCCTGGTGTCTTCCTCTCTTTGACGAACCTGTGAGCAATGAGAGCTAAGGAGTTCAGCCACAATTTACAGGAGAAAAAAATAAAGAAAAAAATAATAATCTTAAGAAAAGACTCCTCAAATACCAAACGGTTCAGCTGCTCTTTTTCAGCTTCAAGTTGCTTGAGTGCAGCTTCTGCCATCTGCTCCCTTCTCAAGGCACCCACAAGCGTTGTCTCCAAAGATTTTAACTGATTTACCATAATTTTCAGACAGTGTGATGATTCGCAATACAAAAGACAATTGGTGACATGGCTCATGGTAAACTTAGCAGTAGTACAGCAGTCTCAGAAGTTAGAACTAAAATGGGAAAATTTAAATCTAAAGATGATTAATTGTTTTTCTTTTTGTTTGGGATGCTTGTAAACAAAGCAATTGATAGTATGTTCACCCCGTCATGATATTAACATGAAACACCAGCTATTTAACATGAAGCTAGAGATGAAACAGCCATAGAACAAACATAGGTTCATTCAACTTTCCAGTCAATAATAGCAGATACTTCTAACTTACCCAAACAAACTAGCATGGCCATTTCTAGACAGTTAAAAGGAAGCGTACCTGTTTGGTGGAAAGTCTGACAGTTCCTTTTGTTTCAATTTCAAGAAAATCATCATCGCACTCTAAGTCCATATCACACACGTTTTCACTACAATCAATTTTTCGTACTTTATGTGTGTCTTCAAAATTGGTCGAACAAAACGACAAAGATCGGGAGACATTATGGCGCTTAAGAATGGAAAGCTCCTCCTGTTCCAAAAAGCATGCCATGATTTGAACTTTTAGTTATTTGGTATAAGAGAACATAAAAGAACAAAGATGATCAGTACCACCTTTAGGAGCCGTATTTGGTGTTGTAGGGCCATGACATTGCCTGTAGCATCCTCATTCACCACAGCCTGTACAATGAAAAAGAAGAAATATATAGGTCAATAAATTGGATGATTCCATTAAACCATACTGCCTAGTCACCATTGCTTATAATATGAAACTTACGTTGTTTTGAATAAGTTTTGCTCTCTGAGCAAACTTAAGGGTATTCAGTGTTTCAGCCGCACAACTGTAACCAAAAGAACATCATATTATTAAAAGTTACAAAAAGTTTCATGAAAGTTTTGGGGCTTGATGTGATTCTAACACTATCTAAAATAAAATCGAGCAAAAAACGAACCAGATAGAAGGGCTGACATTTGCAATGATCATTGTTTTTGAGTTTCCACCAAGTGAGTCCTGCATTTATTTGGTATGCAGATTAACAATATGTCTAAGAAAGTTAACAGTTGATTAAGGCATAGAAGATGGAATTACAATTAACCTGTAGTAGGAAGGTTAATCTAGAGTCTCTATAAGGTACATGCTTCAGCTTCCCATGTGCCATGTCCACTAGAACCATTATAACATGACTACACATGATATATTAACCATTATCATTAAGAAGGCTAGAACAAGAAACACATGAATACACATAGAACCAAGAGAGTAAAAAATTACCCTAGTGTAGATAGTGATTTATTAATATTAGCAGCTTCCTTCAACCGCTCACCCTCCGCACCAGAACTTTTCTGCCTGCAAAAAATTATTAGGTTGGGACTTGGATTAATATTTAATGCCTTAAAAACCGGTTCGGTAGAAGGATATATATGTAATTAGATATATACACACAAAAACACATATATCGACAACTGTGAGCCTGATACCGTACCTTTCTGAACCAGCCAGATCAACTAGGTTTAGTCTAGCAAACCGTAGGTTAGTTGTGGAATCTTTTTCCCACCTACTCTCAATTACACAAGTAAAGACACTGTGCGAACGACTACTTTCTCTGTTCATGTTTGTTGCAGCAACTCTCCTATTTGAAGAACCCTGTGTGCAACAAATAACAATTTAAGTCAGTGACATGATTTCATACGTACATTTATGAAGAGAAAAAAACTCTGGCTCTAAATTAGCAAGAAAATGATCAATTAGTGGGAACCTGGATGAGAAGCCTGAGGATATCGCTCACAGTATAGACTTCAAATTCAGAGAGATTTTCTACGTAAACACCCTGCTTAACATCCTCCCGCAGCTTAAAACAAAAAATAAATAATAACAAATGAGAAATACATCAAGATGGTTTAGGCCATGCACTTGTAAAAGAATCAGCTTACAAGCAAATTGGTAGATGACGGATCAAGGAGATCCGTAATTTGTTCATTGTAAATCTCTAAGAAAGAGCACTTGCAATTGTATTTTAATTTCTCATCCCTCCGAATTTCCTCTTCCTGGATATACAAAGATGAAGTAAAAGCAGATAGTGAGAAATTTAAGCATTTCTCACATATAACCAAAAAGATAAAGTGGAAATAGAAATTTAAAAATTAAATAATATTACAGCTTGGATCCTTGCAAATAAAAACTCAAAAATGCGGGGTGTCATTCCACGATGTGGACTGGGCTTGGTTTCTAAATCGTCAATCTCCCCAAGCATTGTATGTGTTTTTCCACTTCCTGTCTGCAAATCGAAGCCCAAATATTATTAACACGCTGGTTTCAGCATTTGAAGCAAGAATAGGAATTATATACTAGACAGAATGAATGGAGAAACTAGATTAAACAAACAGGACTAGGTAAGCATCAAAGAGATATCTCCACCTCCATCTAGTTGCATGACAAAGAAAAGTTCAGACATCAAAGTGAGAAAATTAAGAAGGATTTAAGCCTTCTTAATTTTCTAATACAAGATTTTGCATAGCTTTGACAGTCTTTATGTAAATCGAACACAATAACAGGCAAATGCAGCAGACTCTGAGCATGGTTTTCATGGTCGCATTAACTTCACATTACAAACAGTTTTTTATGATTAAACAGCTCCATGCTATTACCTGACCATAGGCAAACATGCAGCTATTATATCCCGACAAGCAATTCTCCACCATGGGGAGACCGGCCATCCTGAAAAGCATTTCCTACAAAACTCAAAAAGTTAAAACCACAGGTAACTAGCGCAAATGAGTAGAACAGTAAGAAAAAGAAGACAATAATACCATAATTTGGTCCCAAATCACACCTGGTCAACGGTTTCACAGGCTACATGATCAAATGTAAATCGACTTTCTGGTTGCCCAATCCAGGAAATTGTTTGAGCACTTTCTTGCTTCAAACACCTGTTGTAACCGTGTAAACTACGCTCCATGCTGTTGAGAGGACGCACACGAATGAGAACCTGAATAACATTTACAATCATGTTAGTATAACTTCCAAACTGCTGAAAATTGGCAAACTCAACGTGTCCAGTTCACTTTTTTCAATCAGTCAAAACGAATAAGCATTGAACCCTAAATACCATTAAACAAAAACCCACTATTGAAACAATAAATGTATGTCAAAATAGGATTAAAAACTGAGCTTTTTACCTGTACATTGTGATCCATCCAGAAAGATGGATCTTCCTTGAGATCAAAGTGAGGCACTTCGACTGAATTAACCACCGTAGACGGACCACAAGAAATAGGAATCCCTTTATACAATGAAGCAAAATTCCCCACTCGAGGACCAACACTTCCATCAGCCTTATTCCGAAAACCTGAATTCGGAGGCTTAGAAACACTCTTGGTCGGTGTTGTCTGCGTCGAGTTACTCTCCGAATAACTCGAAGCAGCTCTACCCACTGTCCTCGTCACCCGAGGAGTCACACTTCCCAAACCCCCATTTCCAGCACCACCACCTCCTCTACTCACTTGGGTCGAATAATTAGCCCCGTCCTCGTGCAAATCGCCGGCGGTCGTACTACTGGGTTCGGTCTTCTGGGCCCACCCGAATCGCTTCCGGGAACCATACCTGTCGGGAGTCCGAAGAGGCAACGCCGGATCGGAAACTTTGGCCTTGGGAGCCTTTGTTGGTGTCTTTTCAACCCTGCTCCGAATACCCACCTCTTGTTCCGGCTTGGGTTGCTGGACCGGATCTTGAATCGGGTTAAACGGAGCTCTCGACTCCGAGCCAATTCGGATCGCCGATGAGTCCTTCGGGTTTACCGGCACGTTCTCGGCCTCTTCTTTCCTCCCGGAATTCGAACGCAGGAATTTGAAATCCCTTAACATCCTAATGCCCAGAAATTCAACAAATACAAGAAAATGGGGTTTGGTCAGAGAACAGATCGATACATATAATATTTATATGAATTTATTGCTGAAATTATGTAAAATTTTACCTGAACGCTGAATTAAAAAACAAAATCTGAAGCTTCCGAATTGTGAAAACTGATTAGCCTGACGAATCTTTGGAGGGAAAAACAAGTGGGTGTTGATTCAATAGCTCATTTGGTTCTGAAATCGAGCATCTTTCGCCCTCTCTATCTCTAGTTCTCTACTGTGAAAATTTGAAAGGTGTTTGAGATTTTGAACTGAGTTTAAAAAAGCAGAAAGGGTTCGAAGGTTTCGAGGGACGGCTGAGATTTATCTTGGATTTGAAATTGGGGCATCCTCGCGGTTTTGGGATTTGAATTGCTGGGTCTTTTTGGTAAAATGGAATATGAGCGGGGTCGTTAATTATGACAGCAAATTTAAATTTCAACGGCTACGTGCGGCGTGCCACATGCCCCTTTGACCGTGAGCTTTGGGATTTATACGGTTGCTTTTTTCTTTTTTTTTCAAACAAGGAAAAAATATATTAAAGGGAAAATCCCAAACACAACCATTCCCTACATAATTAATCTAAATAGAATGAAGAGCAAATGAAGGAATGCAATGATCCCAAATATGACAATCACTAATAAGAAGGCCTTGGCGAGCTAAAGCATCCGCCACAAAGTTAGCCTCTCTAAAAATATGTTTCTAGTTAATGCAAGCAAATTTGGTCGTTGTCCACTTAACATCTTCAATAAGAGCACTTCCACCAGAAGCAAAAGAGGCCGGCACCCAGTGGAAAAAATAGGCTGAGACTCAGCCAATCCACTCCAGCCCGTGGAATAGACTGGCACCTAGCCCAAGCCAATCCACAGGCCGACCTAAAATCAACAAAGGAAGGAGACGGCTCATCTGACGCCATGCTAACGTCATGGCTACCGTCTCTCTCATCTGGAACCCCATCCCGATCCCTGGAACCCCATCAACCCCCTTCCCCTGATAAATCCATATATTTAACACCATGTCCCCCTTCCAAATCGTGATCTTCCTGCAACTCGAATCATCGTCGATCGGTTGATTAACTCGGATCTTCCTGCAACTGAAATTTTTTTTTTTCCCATTTTGTATATTTTCGATGAATTTTTTAATATGTAGGTGTTGATTTTTGGGGGTTTACGGTGTGCGCAGGTCCAGGATGGTGGGTGTCCATGTTCAAAGTAGGGTAGGTTCGACGGCGCAGTGTACAGAGAGAAGAAAAAAGTGGGAAAAGTGGGAAGAACAAGAAGAAAAAGAAGACAGGAGTCAAAGAGAAGAAGAAGGGAGTCAGAGAGAAGAAGTCAGAAATTAAAAAAACCAAATTATTATTTTATAATAAAAATTAATAATATTTTAATAAAATTGACTAGGCTATTTTTTGTTAGGGGTGGAGATGTTTTGGCCTATTACTGTTCACTAGGGTCTATTACTGTTCACTTGAGTATATAAATGAGATGGGTGCTGGCGCAAAATCTTTAGGGGTGGAATTGCTCTAATAGGAACCAGATTCCATGACATCGCACCCCGGTCTAACGCTGACTGAGTGACCAACTTAGGGCTAGTTTGGTATTGATGTGCTTTCAAAAAAAAAAAAAAATGTTTCTGTTGTGCTGTGAGAATAAACAGATGTGAAATAAAGTTGTTGAGTGTTTGGTAAACTTTGTTTAGCTAAAGTGTCTAAGTGTTTGGTAAACTTTGTTTAGTTAAAGTGTCTAAGTGTTTGGTAAACTTTTATATAAATTGCTTTAATTATGTTAAATGACTAAAAAGGATATGACATTTAATGTGATATAATAATTGTCAAAGACAATAATGTTGGGGCAAATATAGTAATTTTGTAAAACATGTGGGGGTATACTTGCTATTTGAAAATTTCATTAAATAACCATTAATTACTACGAATAGTGGAAGCAAAGGAAATGGAGTTAAAGAAGTCACTGGATACTGATGAGGTTTTTATGGAAACTGAGGAAAGCGAGTTTGAGCAAGTTCAAGTTGGAGGTAATAGGAAGAGGATTAGAAATGAGGATAAAGGTGGAGCGGGTCCTAGCTACAATTTGGAGGATGTTGATTGATGAAGTCACTATTATGGAACTGTAAGGGTTGGGGTTGACTTGATTTTGCCTCGCAATTTAATTGTCTTTGTTGTTTAGATGTTTTTTGTATTATCAAACCTAGATCCAACCTTGATAGAAGGCTTAATGCTTTATTGTCTAAGAGATTCACGAATGTGTTTTTTGCTAGTAGGGAGGGAAGGGCAGGGGGTCTTTGCCTTTGTTGGAACAATTGTAATATTAATATGAATGTGCTTGCTCATAACTCTAGATTTATTCACTGTGATGTTTTAAATAAGCAAACAAACATTAATTTCTTATGTGCCTTTGTTTATGCTTATCCTCAAAAACATCTTCAACCTCAACTGTGGAACAATATCCTTGATCTAAAGCCTACAAATATCGAAATTAACCCCTGGCTTCTCTTTGGTGACTTTAACGATTGAAGTGGAGGGCAAAATAGGCATTTTACCATTAATTTGGAAGGCTCCAGAAAATTTGGAGCAATGGGATGATGCCACGTGTGTGGATGTGAGGAAGAGAAGGTTGTGGGAGAGAAAATGAGGGAAATGATGGACTAAAGGTTGGTTTGGTATTGTTGTGCTTTGAAAAAAAGTTGCTTCTGCTGTGCTGTGAGAATAAGCAGCTGTGAAATAAAGCAGCAGAGTGTTTGGTAAACTTTTTTGTAAAAGTGCTTTTGAAGAAGAAAAAAAAAGCAGTATTATAGTGTTTGGTAAACTTTTATGTAAAACAAATGTGAAAAAAAGCTGGTTTTTCAAAGCTAGGTTTTGCAGCTTCTTGTTTTTGGCTTTTTTTCACCCAAAACTGTGAAAAAAAGTTGAAGCTGAATGTTTACCAAACACAAAAACAGCTCATCGCTTTTTTTTATACCAATTTTTTTTCAGAATTACCTCAGTACCAAATCAGGCTTAATAAAAGGGGAGAACCGAAAGGGAAAGGTAAGGAAGGAGGGAACACCGAATCACTTGGACCCGACGACCCGACCCTATTCCTTTCGCCTTCTTCGGCGATTTTTCTGGCGAACCACGTCAAACAACCCTTGGGAAAACACTCCATGGCCTTCCCTCTACCCATTCCACCCCAAAATTTGATGGAATTTGGCCTTAAAAATTATGAAACCGCACCGGGAAAGGTGCAACGGAGTTCGGGGTGGCGATCCACCAAACCTAAATAAAACTTCCACCACCACCATCAATGAAATCCCCTCAACCTGAAGAACAAAGCCATGCATTAGTTGGGGCAGCAGAGCACTGGAGGTGACGGATCGAAACCACCCATTTCTAGGGTTTTCGGAGGGTTTGAGTGAAATTAGGGCTTTTCCCGGCCAAATTGGACTTCGGCCCAAGTATGAAAAATGTTCCTCTCCTTGATTTGTACATTCTTGCAAATTTAGGTAATTTTTGGAAATAATTAAATTTTTCTACGAGTCGGGGCGGCGGCACGTGGCCAGTGGGCCAACGCTGTCTTTTCATGCAGGTTTTGATATTTTAAATCTATAATTGGTACCCATTTGGTGTGCTTTGATTGTGAAAACTAATGTTAAATATTCCATTATTAGAGTATTTTTGGAAATAGATAAAAGGTTGAATGGTGAACTACGAAATGCTTGATCCCGCTCAAGGGTACGTAGGTAGTCTAACAGGGTTAGATGCAACCTTAAATAATTGAAATGAATCTTTTTTTGGGATTTTGAATTAAGAAAAGGAATTTGGAGATTAATTGTAAAATTAAATCTTATGTTTTAACGCCGCCCATCACTACCTCTGTGACCACCCATTTCAAGAGCATCTACACCAAGAGGAAGGAGGGTTCAATTATCAACAAGAGGAAGGGGTCCACCATCAACGGCAACGAGTCATTCATGAACAAGGGGAAGGGGCCACAGGGGCGAAAAGGGATGAACTTACTTAAGCTTCATTTTGGTTGCATGCACTTTTTTGCTTATAAACTATGTTTTGCTTTTGGTTTGTAACTTAATCTAAATTCATTGAGAAGTTTGGTTTGTAAAACTTAACTTATTTCATTTTGGTTGCATGCACTTTTAATTAACTAGTTTGGTAGACAATTGTGAACTTAAGTTTAACTTGTTAGTTGTTGCTTCGTATGAAAATTGAAATTATTATGAGATGAGATTATGGTGAACCTTGATTGAATTGAATTCATGTGATTGTGAAACAGGTGGGCTGCGGGCAAAGGGTTGCAAGCCTGCAATTGTGAACTTTTTTTTTCTCCTTTTTTTTCCTGAAAAAAGGGTGGGCTCACTGTTTAAAGAGCTTAAAATTGCAAAAAGTTTAAAAAGCCCAACATTTTGGGCTTCAAGGCCCAATCCTGAAGTGACCCGAAATCCCGAAACAGTTTCGGGTATCCTGAATTTCAGGAATTGCATATTTTCAGTTCGGTTTTGGGATATAAAATCTCATCCCGAAATGTTTTGGTTTGGAATTCAGGTTGGGGGTTTCGGTTCGAGATCCCGACCCGAACCAGCCCTACTTCTTGGCTCAGAAAACCAAATTTAATTGGCTCCAACTTAGAGATAAAAATACTAGGCCTTTCCAAATTGCAACTAATATTCGGAAGAAAAGGAATGAGATTTCCAGAATTAGAGACCGCCATGGTAATTGGTGGTGGAAAGATGAAGGATTGGAAAATATTTTTGTTGAAGATTTTAAACCTCGTTTCACCATTTCCATCTCCTCTTCTAACTCAGGCATTAGTAACTTTGTGAATATTATTGAACCTTGTTTAACTGAGGTTCACAATTCCTCCTTAAACAGCCTATTCTCGATGGTGAGATTTTTGAAGTTGTTAAAAGTATTGAGGCTCTTAAAGCTCCTGGACCTAATGGTATTCATGTTGTGTTTTATCAAAACTGTTGGGAACTTGTTGGCCAATATGTTACGAATATGGTTAAAGATTTTTTCAACACGAGATCAAGTCTAAGGCTGATAAACCATATGCATATTGCCCTTATAGCTAAAATGGATAACCCTGAGTTGGTTTCCAATTTTAGACCAATTAGCTTGTATAATGTTACTTGTAAAATCATCACTAAGATTATGGTTAATCAGATTAAACCTTTACTAACGCATTGCATTTCCAGGAATCAAGGTGTCTTAGCTCTTGGAAGATCAATTCAGGATAATATTTTGATTGCTCATGAAATCTTCTCATCATTTAAGGGCAAAAAAAAGGTAAGTATGGTGGTATGGCTATGAAATTAGATCTTGAGAAAGCTTATGATTTTATTAGCTGAGATTATATTAGAGTCGTTTTAATAAGATTTGAATTCAATACTCATTGGATTAACCTCATTATGGAATGTATTATGTCCACTTCCTTTTCTGTGTTAGTTAATGGTAAAGGTCATGGCTATTTTCATTCTTCAAGGGGCATTAGACAGGGTGACCCCCTCTCCCTACATATTTATTTTATGTATGGAACCCCTGATAAGACACTTAGACAAATTTGGTGGGTCTCCTAGAAACAATGTTGGTCTGCTAACTGCTCTTAGAGGGTTTAGAGTTACAAATATGATGTTTGCGGATGACCGCTTGATCTTTGCTAAAGTTACTAATATTGCAGCTAGGAATATTGCTAAAGTGCTTAATGACTTTTCTCATGCTTCTGGATAAACAATAAATTTTCATAAGTTGTCACTTTATTTTTTCCAATAACACTCAGAATCATACTAGAAATGACATTGTTAATATTCTCCAAATCCAGCATAAAACCACTATAGGTGGATATTTAAGGATCCATAATATAATTTTCTGGAAAGACCCTGTTAATGGTAAAGAGCTTATTATTAAGGTCCAGAACAAATTATCTGGTTGGAAGGCCAATACTCTTTCAAAGGCAAGGAGGCTTACTCTTATTAAAGCAAACCTTTCTGATGTTCCAAATCATACTATGGTCTGCTTTAAATGCCCTAAAAAGATTACTAAGGCTATTGATAGAGAGTAGGAAATTTTTGTGGGGAAAAGACTCCAAACTTAACCCCATCGCGTGGGACAAAATTTGTTGCTCTAAAAAGAATGGAGGGTTAGGCATTAGAAAGAGTGCTCACTTTAACAATGCTTGCTTGGCTAAATTAGGGTGGAAAGTCCTGACTGAGGATCAAAATTGGTGGGTCCACATTGTTAAAAATAAGTATTTAAAGATTGAAGAGTTTTTAATAATAAAATTAGACAAAATTATTCCTGTGCGTGGAAGGGTATCCTTAAGGTCATAATGTTGTTAAAATGGGATTGAGATGGGTAGTTGGAAATGGAGAAAATATTCTTTTCTGGACCCATAATTGGGTTTTTCCCTTCCATCTCACCAATCTCTTATCTAGCACCCAGCTTTCTAATGTTGATCATGACATGAAAGTGAGCCAGTTTATTGCTAATGGTCAATGGAATAGACAATTGTTATCTTCTATGCTTGATGTTGATGCTGTTAATTCCTTTGCCTTTAGCCCCTCAAAGTGATTCATGTTGTTGGGGTCCAAATGCTAATGGTAAATTCTCTATCAAGTTTGCTACTTGGTTACATAATTCTATTAATAACTATGTTAATTCTAGCAAGATTCTGAAAAAGATATGGAACCTTAACTTGCCTCATGAAGTAAAAAAAATTTAGTTGGCTTCTCATTATGGGGAAACTCCAAACCAGAGACTGTTTGGCAATATATATCAATAATATGCCTACTATTTGTCCCCTTTGTAACTCAGAAAATGAAAGCATTAGCCATCTTTTTGTTAACTGTGTTTTTGCTAGACATGTGTGGAATAACCCTGCTATATCTAACTCCTTAAAGATGAATCAAACTCTTAAGTTCAATTATTGGCTTAAAGCTCCCTGGACAGCAAAAACATCGACGATTTGTGTGAGTTGAATACAGCACTCCTTATTCGTTGGCAAATTTGGAAGGAAAGGAACCTTGTTGTTTTTCAAAATAAAAATTCGAATTACATTAGAATTGTGATTTCAACGTTAAGTATGGCTAGAGATTATCGTGCAACTAATTTGCTGATGCATAAGGGGTCGTCTGGTAACTAGATGGCGAAGCCCGACTCCATTCGGTGGTTCCCCCGGAAACTGGTTTTGTCAAGCTCAACTTTGATGGCTTGGTGGTTAACCAGCAGGCTGATTTGGTTTTATGATTAGAAATGAGAATTGTTCCCCTATCATTTCCGGGGCACGCAGTGTTGGACAAAATACCATTAATGTGGCAGAATATTTGGCACTTCATGATGGTCTTTGGATGGCAAACTTGAAGGGTTTTAAGCACATCATCATTGAAGGCGACTCTAAGCAGGTTATTGAGGCTATTCATGGTGCCTATCATGCTCCCTGGAGACTGAGGTCCATTCTTGCTGATATTCAACGATTGGCGGGCTTCTTTGAGGATGGAAGCATGTATTCAAAGAAGCCAATTTTCTAGCGGATGCGGTCACAAATGTTGGTTTCTCAGTTAATGACTTCCATGTTTGGAATAAAACTACTCCGTTGGCTGCTCGTCCAGCTTTCCTATTTGATTGTGCTCAAACGGATTGCCCTAAGGGCTTTTCTCTTTAATTTAGTTATTTCCTTTTCTAGCAAAAAAAAAAAAAAAAAAAAAAAAAAAAGAAAAAAACACTTTTTTTAGAAGTATGGGAGACCCTGCTTTTACTTTTCTATGTTTATCTACTTTCATTAACAACATTGAAAAAAAAACATTTTTTTTTGTTTTACCAAACACATTTAATGTTCCAGATTTTTTAGTAAGTTGTTTTTTTTTAAGCACTACAATCCCAAACCAACCCTTAGAGTCACCATCAACCATAATCTTTGTATAGCCCTTTCTCTGAGCAAAAAGAAGGCCCTCTCTAAGAGCATAGGGTTGCACTTGAAAGACTAGTTTTGGGGTGTTGGCACTTTTAAAAAAGGGAATTTTAATGAAAAACTCTCGGTACTATTCACTTTAATGAAAAATCACATTTTTACACTAAAAAATTAATCCTAATACTATTCACTTTACCCTTTATTTTGTCCTCATCGTTAAAGCTCAAAGTTTTCAAACCCTTTTCATTAGTTTTCCTTTAAAAAAAAAATATATTTTGGGCTCTTTATAAGAATATTTTTCTTTCTTTAGAAATTTTATAGTGTACAATGACTTTTTTAGCATCTCTAGGAGAGATGTGAAAAGATAAATATCAAATGTTAATCTAATGATTGATGTAACAATATCAATTTTCTCTTCTGGCCAGGATCCTGTCGGATCCATTCCCTAGGGATCATGCAATCGTGTCCGTTCACCGTATATCGTACAGTCATAAATCATTTAAAATTTAAAATTTAAAATTCAAATATAAATAGTACCTAACGAAAACTGGCCGCACGATATACGATAAACGGACACGATTGCGTGATCCCTAAGATCCCTAGGGAATGGATCCGGCGAGGATCCTGGTTCTTCTCTTATTCCAACACATTTATTTTTTATTTTTATAATAATATTTGTATGACTCATTTTTAAAAAGAAACCAACTAAAATAAATTTCTGTAATTTAGAATTGATACATTAATAAGACCCGTACAATAAAACAATTAAGACTTATTATATTAACACCCCACAAATTGTTAAATAAACATCACATACTTAATACACCCTACATTTGGTTTTTCAATTAAAAATTATCTTAATACACCCCACATACTTCCGCATAATACCCTCACACCCCACATTCTTATTAATATACACCTTACATTTTCTACATGCACCCCCATATTTTCTATACACCCCACATTTCTCAAATCTTATAAAGCTTTTAATTTGGACAAAAAAATGCCGACTGGAATTTTGACAAAAGATGCCACTTGGGATTTAAAGCATATGTGGGTTGTTTTCAATTCCACCATTAAAACCCATGTCGTCTGTTTTAAATATTTGGTGGTAATTTTTTGTGTTTAATTCTTCATGTAATCCCTGTGATCCCTAAAAGATGAACACGAACATAGAAGCTTGAATAACGCATCAAAAGCAAGATTAAATAATTATCGATGTCATCAAAATCACTAAAAGAATAAAAAAATATGAAGTCTTACCTCATGTGAAGCTTCTGAAACATTGATTTCGTGTTTCATTAGTCAAAAATAATTTTTTCTCAATCAACATGTTTGTAGTTTCATTGGTTAGGTTTTGTTCAACAATGAAGGGTCGGAGGAGTTTTAATAGTTGAAGAAGATAAATAATACGTTAAAAGTGATTTGGGGAGTATATAGAAATTTTTTTTTTAAAACCTAATAAGGTCAAAATTGTCATTGCATAGTAGTGTAATAAGTCATTTAATATTAAATTTTAATACGGGGTGCTGATATAAAAAGCCATAATTAATTGGCATCACCTTTTCTCCTATGATAGAATTGGCCGCAAAAAATTCTTATGTCAATACACGTAAGATTGACATATCGGTTGGAGTTTCTTCCAACCTTCAAATTTAAGTGCGTGACATACCACTTAGGATTTGACATCTTCTTTAGAGATAGAGCATCTCTAAAGATATGTCAAAATTTTATTTGATTACTGATGTGGCCAATTGAATATAGATAATAAATCTTATTATTTTCCAATGAATGTGTTAAATATTTATTTTATCAATATACTGGCCCCCATAGTTACATTAACTATTAAAAATAATAAAAATTAATTTTAGTTTTCATCTTTTTGGTTGTCTATGACCCATGCATTAAAAAAATTAAATTAAAGGTATTTGACTCTATCTTTGTTTACTATAAAAAATAAAATAAAAAAAAGACAACTAGAAAGTAAGGAGTTTGTCATGCCCCAAACCCAACATCAATGGACAAATGCATCCCCACGCCCGGTTTGCGAATAAAAAATAAATAAAGAGAAGCTGAAACTGGATGGAAAATATAAAATTCCTCTTATAAAAGAATCAAGAGAATTCTTTACAAGGCTAAAATAAATAATAAATACAAATGCTAGCCTCAATCTAATTCAATCTCATCTCATCAACCATTTTGATTGTCTAGCTCGTAAACAACAACAAAGGAGCGAGCATTAATAGCTCAGTAGGGACATAACCTTACCACAATTAATTGACTAAACTAAATTACGTGTCATAAAATCATGTAATCAAGTACCAAATCATTATCAATAACAATGCATGAGTGCAATGCAATACTCTTCATTTCTACCCGTTAATTGATATAATAAAAGGAAAACTAATGAAAAAGGCTTGAAAACTTTGAGTTTTAACGAAAATGACAAAATAAAGGGTAAAGTGAATAGTACCATAATTGATTATTTAGTGTAAAAATGTGGTTTTTCGTTAAATTGAACAGTACTGAGAGCTTTTCGTTAAAGTTCCCAATAATAAAACACGTAGACCTGGACGTCCTATAGCAGTGGTGGTTCGAATGTTCTATTATACAAATTAACCCCTGTAACTCAATTGTCCCAATTTCCCCTTTTGTTAGTCGTCTCACCAAAAATCTTCGTCGCCAGTTCCGAATTACCCGAAAAGAATCTGTGTACTGTAGGCTCACCTAGTAAGAGTTTAGCTCAACTACCCTCATTTCCAATTTCTTTCTCAACACCGAAACTTCAACCTCATGACACATCATGAATGATTCACAAATACTTTCAGTTCATCATTCACATATAATAAAGTATTTCTCAACCAAGAGTAATTCAATAGTCAATAACAAACAGACATCCAACGAACGATATACACTTATCTTAGTATCACCCAACAAGAGTAATCAACCAATGAGATAATAATATAACAATATTTCACGAAATTTAATATAATCAATCTCCGTAAAGGTCTATCGTATTTCCCCTACTTGGATTTCAAAGCATTGCACCGAGTTATTAACACCCAAGACACCACCACAATGGTCAATTCCTATTTCACAAGTATAAGCAAATCACAAATGCATGACATGAACTTTAATCCCAGTCAAAGTACTTGAGAGAACTAATTCAACAGCATCCATTTCAAATGCCCTTTTGGTTGATCTAAAATAATAACAAGGTCATGACTGAACGTTTGAATTAGTACAACTTTAGGAAACATGGAACATATGAAATTCCAATATAAATATGCATGCTGTCTTCTTGGTGTATAAGCTGGGTGATGAAACATAACTTTAGCCAATAGTCAAATAAAGCCTTTTATATGATTGATGACATTAAGCATATTTTGATGTATGATACAATCCTTTTCAACTAGGGGCAATTAGATTTTAGGGCCTATATAAGATAATTTTTAGATTATAACCTGAATGGGTTTCAAAATCTTATTTAAGTCCTTAATATAATATTCACCGCCACATCATATTACAAGATACCTCTATTACCTACCATATTTACAAACTTTGCCATTTAAATTGTCAACCTATTCTATAATTAAGGCTTAAATATATTTTGTTAATAAACCATTCAAAATTCAAAAACATTTAAATTTTGATACGAAAGTCAATAAGATAAATCCAACTAAGGTAAATTATACTAATTTATACTTGCTGACAAACAAATTAAGTCTATGGTAATTTTAGGTCAGTCAACTTAAGAAGTCGAAGATAGAAAAATCAACTACAAAAACAATAGGTTAAAATATTAAATAATAACCCTTAATATATATATATATATATATATATATATAAAACAAAAAAATAGTATAACAACTCCTTATTATCTATATATATGAATTGGCTAAGTGTCGGTACATATGCGTAGGTATATATACGTGCATATAGATACGAAGGTATCGATATGGAAGTACCAGTACATACATACACATAGGTACATACATACATATAGGTACAAATGTATTGATACGTTAGCATTGGTACAGAAGTATCAGTGCGAAAGTGTCGGTACATATGTACATATAGGTACGGAAGTATTGATACATTAACATCAAAAGAAAAAATCGGTAGATTCGATGTATGAGAAGGTGAAAATAAATCATCAACACTAGAAAAAAATGGTAAAGATAAATCATGCACTATTGGATGTATAAGAAGAAGAAATATTAGATGTGGACAGTGGCCCTAGCCTTTTCTTCTTACACGGTTGAAGATAATTTTTTGGGTTGGTAAAAAGTTTCATTTTAAAGTAGAACCATTTATGTTAGCAATAAAATGAAAAGTTATAAATAAATTAAATATGATACATTATAATTCACTCAAAGATAATATAGAAAGAAAAAAATTACATAAAAGAAATTAAGTCTGACATTAAATATAAATGTTGACTTGGATATAAGTCAAAGGACTATAATTAGTTTTTTTTTTATCTTGGTTAAGGTTTTAGTCTAAAGATAATCTTTTTCAAGGATTAATATCTAGTTTCCTGTTTCAAACTATTGACAGACCCTGAGCTATAAAATACGTAATAGCTATATATCTAAAACCTGATAAGATGGATACTAAATGCATACAACTAGCCCTATTAGTGTCTAATATTACTCCGCTGAAACAGTCCATCATATCATACCAAATTAGGGTTTAGGTAATGTGCATATTTTGGTTCTGCATATAAAACTAGGTTTCCATAACAGCATTCATACAAATAACCATGAAAGGAAACAAGTTCTGAGAATAATTACCAAAGCCTTGCCAGCTGCAGATTAACAAAAAATGTAATCATGTTTGTTTCATGATTCAGGCCCCGCCCTTTTCGATGAACCCTCTCTCTCTCTCTCTCTCTCTCTCTCTCTCTCTCTCTCTCTCTCTCTCTCTCTCTCTCTCTCTCTGAGAGTTTAGCATGAAGGCTGCATCTCTATTTATACTAGAGGAAACGCAGTAGTTGAATGGATATTGGATGGACCATAAGAGTAACCCCACCTTTAAAAATGAGCTGGCCCAAAATTCATTTAATCCGCCCAAATAAATAGTAATTGACTTGAATGAACAGTAATTGGTCAAATGCATCTTCACCCCTAAAAAATGAGCTGGCCCAAAGTCTAGTCAATTTGTATTAAAATATTATTAATTTTTTTTATAAAATAATAAAAAAATATTTTTATTTTTAATTTTAGATAGGATTTTTAACCAATCTTGTCAAGCCATGTGTCATTATCCGAAAGTATTATTTTTGTGAATAGATTTCCGATTAGATTTTGAACCAATCCCATCGCGAAATTTTAACCAATATTGTCATGCCATGTGTCATTATTTGAAAGTACTATTTTTGTGGATAGATTTCTAATAAGATCTTGAACTAATCTCATTGCAGATTTTTAACCAGTCTTGTCACGCCATGTGTCATTATCCGAAATTACTATTTTTATGGATAGATTTCTGATAAAATTTTGAACCAATCCCGTCGCTTCATGTGTCACTATCTGTTTAGAATCCTTTAGAATATATTTTGATAAGATTTTCAATCAATCACGTAGTGTCACGTGACATTATCCACAACCTCATCCTTTCTTCTTTTGTCCATATAAACCTTACATCCATCCTAATTCATACACCAAACTCAAACTAGCTTAGAATCCTTCTTCATCGTTTTAAATCTTGAGTTCTTACAATGTCTTCTTCAAGGAGATTGTATGAAATCGATGAGCAACAGAAAAAATTGTTGGCAAAACAGGAAGAATTGTTCAAGCTCGAGGATGGTGGAGATAAGGCGTTTGTAATGGAAAATGATGATGAACATAGAAGGCAAAGAGCCTCACATTTCTGTCGTGTCATGCAAGTTGTGGTTCAGATCTACAAACCCAAACGTGCTGCAAACTTGGATAGAAAAAGGGAAAGACGAGGTAATGATCTCTTAGAAGATTATTTTATCTCCAACAGTGTATTCCCTGATCATATTTTTAGACATCGTTTTAGAATGCAATGAAGTTTGTTCAACAAATCATGATTGCTATTTGCAACCATGGTCCATACTTTGTGCAAAAAAAAAAAATGATGATTTTCATGTTCTAGGTCTTCTTCCTGAGCAAAAAAATTATTGCTGCCTTGTGGATACTTGCATATGGAGCATCTGTAGATCAAGTAGATGAGATAACAAGGATGAGAATTTCAACTATTCTAGAGTCCCTGATGGGGTTTTGCTCCGCAATCGAAGCTCTCTACAGCAATGAGTGCCTCTAGAAACCCACAACAATGGACTTGTGAAGGCTTCTGAAGAAGGGTAAGATGCGAGGTTTTCTTGGCATGATTGGAAGGATCGATTGTATGCACTGGACCTGGAAAAACTGTTCAAGTGCATGGCAAGGAGCTTATGGCGACAAAAAATGAGCCAAAAGTATCATTTTGGAAGCGATGACATCATTTTGACACATGGATTTGGCATGCTTTTTTTTCAGTGTTCCAGGAGCTCAAAATGACCTCAATGTCCTTGCCTAATCTCCAGTGTTCGACGAGGTGCCGCAAAGAAAAACACCGAAAGTTACATATTGGGTATAAGTACGACAAATGATACTATCTAGTAGACGGCATTTACCCAAGGTTGACATCGTTTGTCAAAACAGTGCCACGTCCACAAAATGAAAAAGGAAAAACACTTTGCAAGATGTCAACAGGGGTGTAGGAAGGATGTGGAGCGTTGTTTTGGTATCCTGCAAGCTCGTTGGGCGATTATCAAGGCTGCTGCCATATTATTTGATGTAGAGGCTCTTCGATCCATCATGATGACGTGTATCATTCTCCACAATATGATTGTGGGAGATGAGTATGATTATGATGCCATCGATGAATACGAGCCGGACACGATGAACAATTCCAAAACACGTATATATTGTGCTCATGACCGTACTGAAGATCCCGTGCAGCACGAGCCATTGGAAAGGGATGGATGTTACAGTCAATTGATCATTGAACGGTACATTTTAATGCAACGACCATACATGCATTTAAGCCGTCAAAGTGACTTGATTGAGCACTTGTGGGGATTGAAACAAGGTGACGGAACTTAAAAGGAGCTTTTGGTCGAAGAATAAAGTTCTTAGTTTATTTGGTGTGTTTTTTAAAGTTTTATTTGGTGTGTTTTTGTAATTTTATTTGGTGTGTTTTTTTAATTTTATTTGGTGTGTTTATGTAATTTTATTTGGTGTGTTTATGTAATTTTATTTGGTGTGTTTAAATAAAATACTAAAAATAAATAAGAAATTACATAAAGTACTAGAAATAGATAAGAAATTACATAAAGTACTAAAAATAAATATGAAATTACATAAAGTACAAAAATAAATTAGAAATTATATAAAGTTATAGTAGCTAGGATATGCAGAGCTAGGATCTTCGTTGCTAGGATTTGTGTAGCTAGAACCCCCTCCACTTGTTCCATCGTTTGTTGCACGCCTCTTTCGCACCACGTCCTCTTTTTCCAATGTCCAAAAATATTTAGAATTCAGAGACATTCATACTAGAGGCTTGTTCATAGTGTCACAATCTGCTTGAGCCATCCTTTCTTCTCTAAGCATCTCCATTTCTCGATTAAGTACTTCTCTTTGTCTCTCATTAGCTGCATCACATCTTTTAGTAGCTGCTAAGATTGCTTGCATAGTCGCAACTTTTGCCTCATCTCTAGCCGCATATTCCGCCATGGTCAGTTTACCTTGGCAAGCAAGTTTATCCATATATTTTGTGCAGTCATTCTTGGAAGAACTCCCTTTTTTCTTTGCCGAATTTTTACCTTGAGGCCTTAAGGAACAACGAGTTGGCTTCGGCACTGCTTCAGGTGTCCTTTCCTGCTCTTCAAATGTGTCGCCTTCCTGTTGGTCCGGGTCTGCTGCTGACGAACTGTGTAGAGGGATGTTGTGCATGACAACTTCTGGACCAGTTGGCACAAGTTTGTATTTGGGACAATCTTTGACAACAATATTCCAACATTCCCATCTGGTGAATGATTTTTTCTTCTTCTTTTGTTTGCATTATAGCATGCTTGTGCTTGAAGTGTCTATAAAATGTGGGATAAGACAATATTATAAAATGCGGGTGTAATACAAATAAATAAATTAAAATATTGATGCAGGTGGAATACAAATAAATAAATAAAAATATTGTCACCTGATCCGCTGAACTTCTGCTACTACTCAGATTAGTGGAAGCATGAGAAATGGCGTTTCTCCAACAAGTAAGCAATTTGTTGAGTTTTTTCCAACGACCTTGAAGACCTTGATTACTTCTTGCGTCTTTTCCAAACATTTCCTAAAACGATGTAGTAATTCTACCCCAAAGTTCTCGCAACTGCATCTCATTACCCGTAATTAGGTCATGAGTAATTTGAACCCAGCATTCACACAATGTAACATCTTCAATGACTGTCCAAGTAGCTATTTTTTGCACACAAAAGTATATGAAAGCTTTCGTTCAAAGTGTTGAAAATATTGAAATATGGTGTAAGGTGGAAGATGATGGTTAGGTATTTATAGAAAAAAAAATTGTTTTATTTTTTCTGTATTTTTAATAATTTTATTAAGTTAATTAATTTGGACCGTTGGATTTGAAAAAGATTGAAATCCAACAACCCAAAATTGGACACATGGCCAACGGTAAGAATTCTGACTTTTTTTTTATGTTTTTTGGTTGAATCCTAGACCATTGATCTAGGAATTGGACGGTCTAGATATTGCCACGTCATTAGCCGTTGGGTTTGAAATTCAAAATTTTTTTATCATTGGAAATCCAACGGCCGAAGACGCACCACGTGGTCCATATCCCGTGCCCATTTAGTGCGCCTGTAGCACGGGGCCTGCCATCAGTTTTTTGTCAGGAACGTTATCCTATGCGCGCGTGTTTCCCACACGCCTGACGCAAAAAAAATATCAGGCATTTGCTGATGTTAGATAGGCCGATTCCTTACTTAGTCCATTTTGGGTTGGCCTACAAACTGTGGCAGACTTTGGGTTGGCTTATTTCTAGGGGTGGAGGGGTTTTTTTGGGTGCCAGCTTATTTTTTTAGGCTTTGGGCCAACCTCTTAGAGAGAGCTGGAGTTGCTCTAACAAACTGCTACGTGCAAAGCCAAAGGGCTTTATGTCTAGTAGTGTGACACCTATTCCACCTAGCGGCAAAACCATTCTAGCTTCCAACTTGGACAAACTCAAGCTAACAAGTAGCTTACTCACTTACTTGAATGCAGTAGGTGTCAACTGCTTAAGTAGGGAAAACTTTTTCATCACCACATACTGCCACCTCCTGCTAATTTGGAAGGCTCTCTAAGCAGTCATACAAATACCCCTTTATCCATTGACATTCTTAGCTTCCCTTTCTTTCATTTGCTCAACATGTGGAGACCAACATTGAAACATAAGTAATTAGTTTAAAAAAAATGTGGTTATAAAAATAGATAAATAATATAATTAAATTTCGGGTCTTTGTAGAGTCAAATGACTCAACTTCCACGTCATATAGGACATCTCCCTTCAAAACCAACTTGATATCTATTAAGGGGTTTTGTGTTGAACATTTTGATGGGCTTATGTTATAGTGAGACGAGCCAAAACCTTCACATCCTTATTTCTGAGTTAGTGAGGATTAGGCCCAACACATCCTGATGGAAAAGCAAGTCCTATGGAATGTTTTGTTGTTCTTCCAACAACTCCTAGGTGTTTGGTCTGTTGTTACAATGAGTGCTTCTAATGTTGATAAGGTGTTTCCGATTGCTTTGAGGAGTTTCTCACTGTTGTTGAGGTGCTTTCTGTAGTTGTCGAATGTTTCCAACACCCTCTAATGACTTTTGAAATGCTTCATGCAGTAGTCGGATGTTTTTGGCACTGATGAAGTGCTTCCAAGAGCTTTAAAGAGCTTTTGGTGGCTATTGAGGTGCTTCCTACAGTAGTTGAATGTTTCCAGCACTATGAAGTGCTTCTCCTGGTAGTTGAATGTTTCCGACACTGATGAAGTGCTTCTGGGGGCTTTGAGGAGGATTTATTAAACTAACAAACACTGGGAAGGACTAAGTAATCACAATGAATATAACTTGCATGAATGATGCATGGTGTGGAGCTAAAAGCCTAGTTTGGCGTGAGAGAGAAATAGGTTGTTCTTACTTGTATGGTTTTGGGTGGCTAATCAAGGGTTGCTAATGGTTTGGTAGTTTTTAAAGGGGTAATGAAGTTTATTGGAAATATCAGTGAAAGAATGGTTTAAAGCTCGTGAGTTGGAGTCTCCAGCACTTATAAATAACTTGCTCTGTTTGGTGCCTCTCTCTTTCAAGTGTGTTGATGCTCTTGATTTATAGGTGCATGGATCCCTTCAACTTCCAGCTTGTGAATCTATTGGTTTCTTTTCCTCTTCCAAATATGATAAGTCTTCCTTTCTTTAGTTCTTCTTTCCATGGTTGTAGCTACAAGGTTCTTTTTGGTATAATGCTGAAAAGAGCTGACAACCTCGTAAACCCTAGGTTGAACACGTTGGTCAGAGTTTCTTCTTTCCTACACCAAGTTCCACATCATGACTCCATCTTTGGCAACACTTCTCTCCGTTTTCTCCCTTGTTTTCCTGTAAGAGATTGGGAAGGAAAGACATATGCTTTTGTTCATTAAAGGAGGCACATGGCTCAAGGTCAAAACGTGATTTGGTTAGCTTAGCTTTAGGTTTGGTTGGTTCATGAATATCGTAGTTAGTTTGTAAGAGAATGGGTAAGACAAAAGCTACTCCTTCCCACGTGAAGCCAAAATCATGGGCATGGACTTTTGATGCTCCCAAGCAGCTCAAATTAAGTTTTCCACAATCTTAATTCCACATAGGCCCAATAAACTTTCGTAACCATCCACATCACCCCCACTCAGCAAGCCCCATTGTGTGGCTTTGGCTCAATTAAGCATGTCACATGTTGGCATGACTCGAATTATAATACGGTTTGCAACGACAAACATGCATGATTTGCTTGGGTTGGCGTGATTTTACTAACACCTAACTTATAAATTTTTATTTTATTGACGTGGCATGATCGTAAATTTGCATACCTCTCGTTTCACACTGTATGCATGAATTTAATATTGGCTTGCAATGTATATGCAATGATTGGGCTTTAGGCTTGTTGGTGAAATTTTGGGCTCTAACAAAGTCTTTTAGTCCTAATTGGCGTATTTGATCTTTGAAGATGGTCTTAGAGTGTCAATAATAACACCCTAGTTTTGGTAGATATTTTATAGGATATGAAAATGGTAACACCATCATGAAATACATAAAAAAGTTACAACAGGTTTTGATGAAATTTTGCAAACTATAAGCAATGTCGTAGCAACAAACTCCATTTTAAAGGATCCTTACCTTATTCTTATAATGAAAAATGGACATCGGGGAGGCTTGAGTGACATTGAGCGTGACATCGTAATTTATGCCAACCTCAGCACACCATCTGCAATACTTTAGTCGCATTTTAACACATGGTTGAAGAATGAGGCGACCAAGAAAGGATGCCCCTAAACGAAATAAGATGTTTGAACTTACAAAACTTTAAGACTAAGTACATTTCACACCATCGATATTTGGTGTCAATTTTTAACCAAAAAAAAAAAAAAAAAGAAAAGTAAAGTTAATTTAAAAATGTGTCATGACGTTTCAATTTTCTCACATTGCAACTCTATAGTCCAAATCTTTTGAGCACTTATCCTTCGATATGGGATAATCTTCATCCAAAGTCGTTGTGAGATATTATTTTAAGGTTTTGGTTTTTAGCTCGATTTGTTCAAAGTTAAAACAAGTAGCAGCATCTCAACTTACGTTTGTTGTGTGAGTTAGTTCCTACTGGCTTTTTAGCAGTAGTTTTCTATTAGCTCTTTACGACTGATGATTGGAGGACGACATTATATTTTGAGTTGTTGATGCTAACTAGAATCACTAATCTTATTCAGCAAACAAATATCAACGGTGACAAAATATAATCTTTGCCTACAATTACCAAATGGCATGACAGTTTATCATTGTTTCAAATGTAGGCCCACTTTAAACCTCAATTATTTATAGGGGTACAATTTAAATTGGGCGAATTCAGACAAAATCCGAGTAAGCCTGAATTCAATTAACCCCTGAACCTCACTAAACCACATGAATTTGAACTCAACTCGAACTCGAATTGTGAATCTAAAGACGGAGAATTGGAAAGAATTTAAGTAGAACGAAAATCATTACCACCAAAGGTATACCAGACTACTAATACAAAATCATGCAGAGAAAATCTTACACATAACCTTAAAGACTTGAACCGATAGTTTAAATCGTTATGGTGGCGATGTACGTGTCTCTCTCCTAAAAGACGGGTCGCCCCAAGTTGTTAGACAGACGACATGGCGAGGTGGGCCGACCAAAAATACCTAGAAAAATCATCAATATTGCAACAAGATAGAGCACGACCAATCAGGACCATATACATTTTTTCAAACAGTGAAATCGGATATACTATTTTCTGTTTTACACAATCATGACGTCTTCGTCGACCCAACAACAAAACCTGTATTTCTTGAAGCCAATGATGTGTTTAAACAAACATAAAATTAAACCAAGAATAATTAAGAAAAGAATCAGCAATTTGTAAAGAGGAAGTCCAAATTGTTGTCATTTTCAAACCAAGAGATTTGGAGTGATTTTTAAAATGAGCCATAAAGTTCTAATTTTCTTGTCATTTAATATTACAGTCTAATAGTATTTATTTTTATTTTAGCGAGAAGTCTTATGTTCGATTTTTACTAAATGTGAGATTTAGCATACTCATTATTCGTGTAGATAATATTATTTGTTTTTTTTTAAAAAATCTAATTTTCTTATTTTATAGCATAAAATATTAAAATTAACGGGTTGATTGTTTGAGAACCTTCATTAAATTGTTGGCACAGTGTGGGTCAGGTCTTTGTATAGGTTGCATTGTCAACATTTGCACAACATTGACAAAGGAATTAATTAGTTTTGGAGGATTTGATATTGAAAAAAACCAAAAGAAGTAAACTAATACAATTTTAAATCCTCAAAGTGTAATATGAGAAAATTAAAACCACGTGGTCTATTTTAAAAATTATATAAAATCAGAAAGAGAGAGAGAGAGAGAGAATTTTTTACGTTTGGAATACAATGGTAAACCAAGTGTCTTTATTTAAGTAGAAGGAGTATATATATTTTTAATATATGTCACTTATATTATGACATATAATACACGATCTTATGTTCTAAATTACACTACAAAATCGCTCTAACGTTGACAACGTAAATTGTAGTTAGTCCTATAATATAATAGACCATGGTCAACGTTTCCATTCATCGCACTGATTATACGTTAAAAGTGGCATGGTATAGTATTGTAGACGACCAGAAAAGAAGAAGATGCTATGTACATATATATGACACATTGTTGGATGCTTTTTCATCTTCATCCTCTTATCTTCTAGTCTGCATTCATCGGACCCACATAACCATCGGATTTGACATTCACAGTTATCCTCCCATACAGTCATATACTCAAACGGATAAACATGATATTTGGCTAATATGTTCGCCTTAATCTAGGAATTGGATCCACTGCGAAACTTAGTGTCCGGACTTCAGATATCCACAAATTTAGACCACACAAGTTGAATTTGATGATTCTTATTAATTTATTTCGTTGATTCACCTCACACAAACCAACAATTTTAATTTTTTTCATACAAATATATAATTTAAATTTGTAAATCTTTAAGCTCTGGATAATAAGGTCGGGAATAAATTTAATTCCCTTAATCAGGATATTAATCAAGATATTTCCTGTGGGTTTCAGACACTGGGATTACATATATACATTCGCTTAGAGATAGAGAGATACTGGTGTCCCTTTGACGCCTCGAAAAGCCACATTAAGGTATTAAGGCATGTACCATGTCTTCCTTACTATTTGACAAAATTTTGATTCCTAACTAACTTTTCGAAGAAAATACTCAAAATCTAATTGCCTAAATTGATAAACTCTCAATACATACAACTACTCACTGATCATACAGGTCAAGTAGTAATGTAATATTATAAATTAAATACCATATATTTAGCGGTACTCATCTTTTTTATTGCGGCAAATATTTCTTGTCACCTTTTCTATATACTAATCAAAAAGAAAAAAAATTATAATCCTGGACTAGGTTTTATTTGTAGTATATGAGTACAAGTAGTTCTCTTATGAACATGGATAGGGAAGTCGTATAAGGGGAGCAATAGAAAGAGCAAGAAAGAAGAAAAAGTAAAGAGAAAAAAATTGCTAACTTGATGAGAAAATACTCAAAATTCAATTGCTTAAAATAATAAAGCTCTGACTACATACTATTACACGCAGATTATTCATATCAAATAATAGTATAGATTATGTGATATAAATTTGGATAATACTTGTTTTCACGCCTTGGAGGGATGAGCTTGTTCCTCCACTTTGACATGGAGCAATTATATCTTGATACGTTTTTAATCTTTCAAAAAGAAAGAAGAAAAAGTTCCTATCTAAAAGATATCATTTATACCACTTAGTAATACAGTTTAATGATATTTATGTTCACTTATAACTAAGAGGTTTTAGATTCAATTCTAGCCAAAAACGAATTTGAACCATATTATTATTAACCCATTGTGAGGCCCACCCTCTCTACTTAATGTAGATAATATCGTTTGTTCAAAAAATAAAGATAAACTTTAATCTTCAGCCAAGATATTAAAAAAGAATTCTCCACCAATACGATCCCGGCTACAAGAACCTCCAATTTTTTGGATAAACGCTGCAACAAAATGCGCAGCTAGTTGCCTTCTTGACAAACAAATTAGATAGGAGTTTGAGTGTGATTAGGAATTTATATAAATTAAGGCTTTTATTTATTCTTTTTCTTTTAAAAAATTAAACACGTGTAAAGATATGATTTATTCATATTAAAAACAGGAATGAGTTCATCCCCTTGGTGGAGAACACAAATATTATCTTACAAATTTAGTGATCTATATATATATAGCACAAATATTAAAATCTCATAATTCAGTGATGTATATTATATATTATATATATTTTTTCTAACAAAAATACTACTCGTACCACTTAATTGTATCATCTTTATATCCACATGCGTTGACAAGCTCTACTTCTATTAAAAATATGATACAAATGATAGTATAAATAGGTGGTTAGTGTAACTTTAGTCATTTTCTAATGGCACAAAAGGGTATTTTCAAAATCTCCATTTTTCTATATATTAATAAAAAAGAAAAGAAAAAGTTAATCATAGAACGTTTATCTATTAATGGTATTTTTGTATTCTTCCTAATTAATTAATTTATTTGTAGGATATAAATACAAGTAGGTCTGTCAAGAATATGGATAGGAAAGTGCGATAAGGGGAGAACAGAAAGAGTAAGAAAGAAGAAAAAGAAAGAGAAAGTCTTTACCTGGCAATACAGCAATATAGCAATGGTGATTCAGAGACTGGAAATGTGCATGGATCTACTGAAACTGGCGTTCGAGCTCGTCCTCGTTATCGCTCAGGCAGTAGAGGTAGCTCTTCAGCACAACTTCTCTCCACAGCTAACAAGTTATTCATCTCACTATTCCACAGCTCCAGTTAATTTCGTTGGTTTTCTTCCTTAAATATATTCACCATTTGATTTGATCTCTTATTTCTGTAAAAAGATTCAGGTTGGCACGATATATATATATATATATATATATATATATGTGTATATATTTGTTCTTTTGGTTCATTTAATTGCTCCATTTCCATTTTCCAGTGGAGGTTAGTAATATTGTTAAGATTTTGGCTCACTTTGTTATTAGCCTAATTAAGTTGTGAGAGATGTAATCCATCCGGCCATTTATATATTTGCGATTCTTTTTGTTTTTTTAAGGCAGAACGATAAAGATTTTTATTCAAGATATCAATATATATTTGCGAATTTAGTCAGGAATTTTGTTGGTTATATGATTTATAAACCCAGCTGCTAGCTAGCTCCTGCGGAGAACCTTTAGCGTGATCATACTGTTTGCTTCAATGTTCATATAGTCTTCCTAGTCAATTTGGTTGTTCATAACTCATTCTACCCAAGATGTGATCCTATTTTCTCTCAACTCTAATTCAAAAATTGTGTCCACTTTATTTTTCGTTTTTGTTTGGACAAACAGTAAGATAATTATATTGAATTCGTTCACATCGACACAAGGAATTCAAACTTATGTGGAAAAGCACGTTAGTTTAATCAACTAGCTCACCCCACCTCTAAATTGTATCCCAAGTTGGAAGTTGTTAATTTTTTGATTGATAGAAAGGGGGATAATTTAATTGTAATGTCTTTATCAACAAAAGTTAGTAGTAAAGAGAATAGATGGATAAGGTTGAAAAGAATGAATAACTTCTCAGTTAAGTGCCATTACACAACTTGGTGTTATCAAGAATGAGTAACTTTTTAATTGATGTTGACATCACAATATGGTGGTATCAATTTATTTATTAGTAATACTATAAAATAATATAACATTAATAAAAATTTGGTCAATCATTATAAGCTGACTTGACAATTTCATGCATAACACGTTAAACCTCCACGAAGTGACGTGGAAAAAAAAGGTTTTGGGTCGAGATTTAACAGGTTATGTGTTTTATTGTGTCAATCTGTTAAGCACTCGTTAAATAACGAGTTGCTTTATGTCTACCCACGAATAACCCATTTTAACCCGTTTTAACGCTTTAAACTAAAGTCCTAGCCCTATCAGTTTACCTCTCAATTTATGTGGCATGTAGATGTAGTGCTTAATGAAATGATTATAGTTGTATTGCTGAATCAAAAGGAACTTATGAATTTAGATGTTAATGTTTAGTAATATAGTATGCAATTTTTTTTCATTAGATTATTGATTGAAGTAAATATTGTCCTAATGGGTAAAATGGATTGGGTCGAATAACTCGTCAATTTTAATGGATCAGATTTGTGTTTGAAGTTTAGAACCTACTAAAATAACAAATTTGTCACGAAAAAAATATGAACACGACCAAATTTAACAAGCATCAACAACTTGCTGTTACAAGAATGGTGCAATTTGTCACAAATGTTATATAATTAAAAAGGTCACACATCCACTAAACTCCAAGGCTTTATTTGTGGCCAACAAGATATTCTTCGGATCATTTTGGTAAGGATCTTGGAGATTTGTGAATCGTGTCCGTTGATTGTACATTGTACGATTAGTTTTTGTCAAGTACTGTTTATGTTTATTTTTAAATAAAATGATTTCTGACCGTATGATGTATGATGAACGAACACGATTTATGGATCTCAGAATCCTCACACAGAGGATCGGGACTCTATTTGTGGAAATGAATAACATTGGATGCTTCTCAATTATTGATTTAAGACAAATGCTTTACTGTCTGGTTGGATATCTTGCAGACAATAAACGTGTTATGCTTTCTGTTACAATAAGAGACGTGTTTTGAAGAAAAGAAAGCCCACACAAAGATTCTGGTTCTGGTTTTATCAATTATAATCCAATTTAGTGTAAATTATTACTACGAAATTAGATGCTTAATTTTTTTATTGGCTGTATAAAGTTATATAATAGTAAATTTGAAAGTAATAATTTGACGTAAGAAAAATATAGTCTATTTTTCTCGGCTTTTAGCCTTTAAAACTTTTAAATGAATAAAAGAAGGAACCGTGTGTGGTATAAAAATTTTAGTTTAGTAATATTGGTTAAAATGATGAGCATATTTTATTAACTCATATTGTCCCTAAAAACATCTCTAAGAGTCAGACTTTTCATTTGCTATGTGAACGATAATTAAGAATCATGAAATAGCCCAAATAATTAGCGTTTTTAACCTTACGATCGGAAGGTTGAAATTTCACTTAGTCAGTCGGCCGAACTTGGTGTTTTGATGCCAAGTACAAACGGCCGTCTCCAAAAAAAAAGAAAAAAAGAAAAAAAAAAAAAAAGGGCCAAATATGAGAGTGGTTGGAGGATTGTTTGGGGTTTGGGGTTTGGAGCTTGGCACTTGGTCGAATGTACATCGGCTGTCTAATAAAGAATCTTGTCTCGGAACGACTTTTTAATTCCAAATCCAATTATAATACAACAAAAAAAATTAGACAAAAAATAAAAAAAAAAATCGGAAAGAAAAGCACAATTAACTCCCTTTTAGTTTTAAAATACAAAAAGATCTCATTGTTCTTAAATTAATATGCAAATGAACTTTTCTATATATTTAATGACCACTTTGTTTAAATATTTCAATCAGTCTGAAGATATTTTCGTTTGGTCAACAAGTGGAGAAGATTTTGAGTACTGATAAATTTTTTTTTTTCACCCGGGGGCAGGGGAAGGTGTACGTTAAGGAATAAATTTGCAAAGGATCATGTCATATCATGCATCTAAAAAATATATTTTGTAGCAAGCAATCATTTACTACAATGATAAAAAAATGTTAAACTTTTATATTATGATGTGGGTTTAAACTTCATCAGTAACTTATCTAACAAAATATATTGTTTAAAACAAAATTATAAAGAAATACGTATGATTTTTATTTATGTCATATTATATGTTTACTAAAAACCGATGAATAAATAAATAAGCGGGTGTTACCATCAGTTTTTGTAGGGGATACTTAGAAAAATGGAATGGCCATGTTTATCCCCTACCCATTAGGTACACTTCTCATAACCATTCGTTGTTTCTCCAACTACAAACAAACATTTGTTGGGAATCCCATTTTTTATTTATTAAATATGAACTTGTTTGGATATGTTTTTAAAATGACTGAAAGCATTTTTGATGAACATACTTTTAGAACCAATCTTTCATAAAGATGCAAGTAAATCCTGGAAGAAGCATAACTGGTGCTTCTTGGAAAAATTACTTTAAGTACTTTTGGAACCCAAAAATATTTTCTCTAAAAGCGCTTTTCGTTATTTTAAAAGTACATCTAAATAAGCCTTATAACGATAGATTTATAAGGCTTATTATATTAAATCTCATATATTATTAAATATACCTTACATTTGATTTTTCAATTAAAATTTATTTTAATACACTCCACATACTTTCCCATCTCAACTCTCACCATACACTTTACATTTTCAACAACATTTCACATTTTCTACCTACACCCACACTTTTCACATTCTATGTGAAAATACATAATATCATTCTAGGTACTTTCGATGTGCAGCTGAAGTCGATGTATTTTTAAAAAATTTCTAATTTCTCTATTGGTGTGATTCCAATACACCTTTGGTTTGATGGATGCCAAATGTAACAACCCGTCCCGAATAATTTTATGGATTTTGGAATGAAGGGGTAGTTTGGTAATTTCAATGGGGTTGAAAAGATATTTTGAAATGGGTACTATTTGGTTCTTAAATGGTGAGCTTTCTTTTTGGTCCCCCAGTCTCTCTTCTTCTAAGGCTGCCACTTGGCACTTATCCCCCTACTTTCTCTCATTCTCTCTAATGCTCCCCAAGCTCTCTCACTCTTGGACCTCTTTCTCTCAGCTCACTCTCGCAGGACTCTCTCTCTCTCTCTTCACTTGCTCTCCCTCACTTCCTCACCTCTCTTGTTCCTCTTTTCCCTCTGCAAGTGCAGACCAGGATTATAGCACCATGGAAACCGGTGCAAAAGCTTGGAGAAATCCAGTGAGCTTCTCGACCTCCCGACGTGGGGTAAGCCTCAAAGTACTTTGATCCTCTTTTATTCGCCTTTATGGTTCAACTTTAACCTAGTTTAGGTTTGTGAAACGACGTGATCGTGATGGAAGGAAGAAGGAAACCGAAACCCAGATTCCCGGCGAGAACCGTGCGTTTCAGACGACTTTTCCGGCTAACTTCGGCCACTACTTGGGAAACCAAAGGTATAATCCTAATATAATCTAGTTTTTCTTTAATTTGGTGGGTAGATCGTAGGTTGTTGATGCGTGATTTATACGCACACAAATTAAACCCTCTTTTCGTCAAATTGTAGTATATGTATAAGTAGGGATCGTTCTGGACCGGGGATTAGGAGGGATTGTTAATCACTTGGATTTGACTCAAAAACATAAAAACAAAGTTAAAAACGTTCACAAAGACTCAAAGGACACAAAACAAGTTCAAAAGACTCAAAACTGCCTAAAAACACTAACTAGGCAGTTTCTGACCTTAAACCCAATGTTGGACGAATTTAAGATTATGGCTTGATTCAAACGTAAAATAACAATATAAAACACTATACTAGACTCAAGGAATGCAAAACTAAACTTTAAAACACTAAAACAAACCAAAAGACTCAAAACAACACAAACACACTCAAATCTGCCTAAAAACCACTTTCTGGGCAGATTTGAGCACAAACACAAATTTGGACGAATTTGTGTAACAAAATGACTCAAAACTCTTATAAACACAAACTAAGACACTTTCTAACTAAATTAGAAAATAAAGTAAAGGGGGATTTTAATTTGACGAAAATTGAAATAACGAAACAAGTTTAATAAACTAGACAGAATGTAAATATGAATGCGATGAAAATGAATGGATGAATGCTAGCTAGAAGGTTCTTCTCCACACATGTTACACTTGCATAATAAAATGATTTCCAATTGCATTTCAATAAATTATGAAACTCATCACCCCGGGTTAATTAGGTCCGCTTAAATTAACCGTCAAGTTTTCCTTAAGTTAATGAATTGGATGGGTTAGCGCAACGCAATTCACAACATTCTCCAAAAGTCCTTTACGTGAACAGCACAATAAAGATACAATCAAAGATCATTAAGCATTATGAAAACTATAAGTGTTGACGAGGCATTCGTTACTATGATGAGCATGAAACTCGTGCCAAGAATTCATTTAACGCGATTGTTTATAAGCAACCTCCACTACTTGTGAATATAAGTTCATAACGATTAGGTGAAACTCACTTATATTCTAGCGTCATATTCATGCATGAAAATTAAGCGTGCACTCTCAATAAACATACATAAATAAGTTATCAATCAAACGGTTAAACAAATTGAATCCACAACTTATGAAACGTAATTAGAAGTAATCAAATCAAAATGCAAGCATAAACATTTATTTCGAATCCCCCCCTAGCCAAGGGGGGTTTAGTTCCTCATGGTACAAAACAAAGAGAATCAAAGAAACACCTAAACATTCCAACAACTCAAACTTGAATTGTATGAACGTTTAGGCCCTCTTCTCTTCCATGCCTCATTCGTACAAAACAAAGAGTATTGAAATTAAACATAGAAATCAAAGCAACACCTAAACATTCCAACAACTCAAACTTGAATTGTATGAAAGTTTAGGCCCTCTTATCTTCCTCTTCATTGTAGCACAAGGTCTAGGGATAGTTTGATGGTGTGAATGGTTTGGGGAGTGGTGGAGGAATGGAAGAAGAGTTGTGGAGATGGAAGGATGGTGTTTGGATTGTAAGGGAGAGTCACGGCAAGGGTGGTTTATGGTCTACATTTCTGCAATGGATGAGTTATATATGAGAATGAATGAATGAGTGAATTGAGGTGTGTATGGTTTTTATAGGGAGATGAATGGATGCGAGAGGGAACATGACAGCTAGGTTAAGTGAATGCATGTGCAAAACAGCTAGGATTGCTGAAATTGTAAGGGGAATGCATGTGCAATGTTGGAAATCTGATGGGAGAAAGGTGGATGCATGTGTTGGCTGATTTAAAGAATGTGAGGGAATGATGAAAGGGGAAACATGACAGCTAGGATGAATGCATGTGGAGTGCATGTGCAATGTTTTAAAGGATGGAATGCATGTGAATATGCTAGAAATCTGATGGGAATGAATGATTAAATGTGAATGGCTGATTAGAATCTAGGGTGCATGTGGGTTAGAAATGCATGTGGGTGAATGTTTGAATGATTAAAGGGGAAACATGACAGCTAGGTTGGTTGGTGGCTGCCATGGAGGTGTGGAATGATGGAATTGCACAAGGGGAATGCATGTGCACGGTTTTGGTGTGGAGAAATGATTATGGATGCATGTGTTGAATGATTTCTTGGTGAGGGATGTGGAGTGGCTGGAATGATGAAAGAATAAAGGGTGCATGTGGGTTAATTAATTAAAGGGAGTGCATGTGCAATGTTGTTGTTGGTGCAATGATGGAGGAACAAGTGCATGTGGCTGAAATGTGGAAGGTGTGTGGCTACTTCAAGTAGGAATCCTTGTGACATCAACTCTTCAATTTCGTCCATTCCTTTTGCTCCAAGTATAAGTTATCCCTTCCAAGTCCAATTTTGCTCCAAAATGCTCCAAAATGCATCTTTTTGCTTCCTTAGCCACATGAACCTAAAAACACATGAAAATGGCTTAAACGCCAAAAACAACTATGAATTAACAATATAAATGCACGAAAACAAGCTAAGTAAGTCGCCTAAATATGCTCCTATCAGTTGTAGTCGAGGTTCGAGGTTAACCGGAGCTTGGGAAGCTTCCGCTTTTGTCTTCGTGAGAATCGGTCTGAAAACTAAGTCAACCTGACCCGGTAACCCTAAACCCAGACCCACAACCCTAGTCTGGCCTAAAGATTTGGGCCATGGAACCTAGCCCAATTGTTAAGCCCAAACCTAAAACCTTTTGGCCCAGCTTTAGGCCCAACTCAAATACCCCAAGCCCAAACCCAAATAAAAACCGGCCTACTAACCCTTGACCCAAGCCCAATACCAACCCAGCCTATAAACTAGGCCCAACCCAGGACCAAGCCCAACCTGGATCCGACCTGACCCGACCCAGATGGAATATTCTCTAGAATATTCTTTGTGTTGACTTTTACGAAATTTGCCCGGGACCCCTCTTAGGGTAATTCGATGTCCATTTTCTCAAATTCAATCGTTTTAGTAGAGTTCTATTAATTGGACCCTTTATGTGCTTAGGTGCATTTATTGCGGCGTTTCCGTCTTCGCTAGTTTGCACGGCTTTTCGATGACGGAGTATTTGTGAATGGACCCTTTCTAAAATGCATGATTTTACTATTAGAAATGCATACATGAAAAGCATGATTTTATGGTGATGTTTTACGAAACGTTTATGAGTAAATTGGATTCATGCTTTATGAAATATCATGCTTTATTGACTTTACATTCTTTGAAGTATATATGATTTATGATTATATACTTTGAACATGATTTTTGATATGATGTTGAGCTATTGAGCTCCGATGAGATATATTTTGGAAAGATTATATTCAATAATTTTGTGCTTATCTAGTGGTCACTATATGCCTACGGGCAAATGATATCTATACATGGCTTCGGTCAGGTGCTGTAGGAGCCTACGGGCGAATGAAGTGTTCTATATGCCTTCGGGAGATACTGATACCACTATTTAGCATACTATTTATGATATATGTTTTATTGAAGGTTTTATGGCATGCTAGGGTTTTCGGAAAACCTATTACATATTATACTATTGAGTTTTCATAAACTTTGGGGGTCAGTACGTTGATGAATAACTGTTTCATTATTACTTATATATAAACTTAGTCCACTCATGTTTTGTTTTGCGCCCCTCAGGACTTAGAATCGAGGTGTACAATCCCGGTATCAAGGCACTCCCGCATTGGCATCTTTGAGTTTTCTCGGTGGAGGACTCATCTCTTCATTCGTTCAATTTTATATTATTCCTTTTTAGTGTCTCGAATTAGTTGTATGTTCTGAACATGTTCCACAGTTACATATTTATTATAATTAAATTTACAAGTTTTATTTATGTCAGTTAATTGTTCTCATGCATCATAATATGGCTTCGTCACATTTGGGTGTTGACCAGCATGTGCCTACCCTGGTGTTTGGAGAATATCAGGGTCGGGCGTGTCACCAAAGACCGGAATGAGTCCAGATCTCTTATATTTCTCTATCCTTTTCATATTGTCCTAAATACTATCATCCTACATTAATGATCTGATACCAACAATTTTTTGATCCTATTTGCATGTGTTTATCCCTTCAATTGTTTGATACTATTTGCTCCATGGAAAGAGGTGGAGTGCTACGCGTGTTCGGCGTTACTAGATGAGGAATAGGATTTTGCTCAAAAGAGGATGTTGCTGGGTTTTGAATTATTAGATCAACTGAAAGGAACTACAATTAAATAATTAAGAATAATAATACCAATAATTAAAAGGAACGGCTGATGTTGATGTCGTTGAAATCACTAAAAGAATGAAAAATATGAAGTCTTACCTTATGTGAATCTTCCAAAACGTCAATTTCATGTTTTATTTGTTAAAAATATTTTTTCTCAATCTACATGTTTGTAGTTTCATTGGTTAGGGTTTTGTCTACAATGTAGGGTCAGTGGTTTTGAGAGTCGAATAAGACAAATAATCTTTGACATATACACGTTAAAAGTGATTGTATTTGAGAATTTTATTTTAATTTTTTTTCAACCTTATAAGGTCGAAAATGTCATTATATATTAATTAGAGTATATAAGTCATTTAATATTAAATTTTAATGTGGGGTGTATTCAACATTATTGGGGTGCTAATAAAAAAAAAGCCTATTATAATAATGAGTTAGAGATTTGGGTTTAGTCATACAATGATTCTGCATTAATAATTTAGTTTGAAGTCACCATCTATAGAATCAGATTCTAAGACCTTGTACTCATAAAAAGATAGGACTATCACTAAACCCCAAACCCATGTTTCTCTCCCAGTCGTGTCTTCTTTTCTTCATCAATTTGTATCTTCAATTTAATTAGTAGTATTGTTTTGGTTGGTGAATCGATGTGGGTTTGTATGGGAGGCTGGAATTTGATGCATGGGGAAGATGATGAAGAAAGGAATACACGATTGGGAGAGAAATTTGAGGTTTTTATTCCACATTTTGTCGGCTTAATGATGATTAATTCTTTTCTTTCTAGTTTTTTTTTTCTTCTTTTAACATCAATTGTAACATCCTACATCGTACAGGGGAGTGGATCCTGTAAGCCTTATATGTATATTCCTATCTTTACCTAGCACAAAGCCTTTTGGGAGCTCATTGGCTTCAAGTTACGTAGGAACTCCGAAGTTAAGCAAGTAGCGCACGAGAGCATTCCCAGTTTGAGTGACCCACTAGGAAGTTCTCGTGTGAGTTCCCAGAAACAAAACCGTGAGGGTGTGGTCGGGGCCCAAAGCGGACAATATCGTGCTACGGTGGAGTCAAGCCCCGGATGTGGTGGGGGCTCGGGCTGGGATGTGACAATTTGGTATCAGAGTCAATCCCTGGGCGGAAGTGTGCCGACAAGGACGTCGGGCCCCTAAGGGGGGTGGATTGTAATATCCCACATCGCCCAGGGGAGTGGATCCTGTAAGCCTTATAAGCCTTATATGTATATTCCTATCTTTACCTAGCATGAGGCTTTTTGGGAGCTCACTGGTTTTCGGTTCCATAGGAACTTCGAAGTTAAGTGAGTAGCGTGCAAGAGCATTTCCAGGATGGGTGACCCATTGGGAAGTTCTCGTGTGAGTTCCTAGAAACAAAACCGTGAGGGTGTGGTCGGGGCCCAAAATGGACAATATCGTGCTACGATAGAGTCGAGCCCGGGATGTGGTGGGGGCCCGGGCGGGGATGTGACATCAATTATTCTGTGAATTTTTTTTTTAGAAAAATATTATAATCTGACGTACTATCCAATGCACAGATTAATCTGACACAGCACCAAAACACTTGACAATACAATCAGTGCTATTTGATATCTAGAGTTGGCCCTGAGGGTGTGTAAAAGGTGCCAATGCACAAGGCCTCCGATTCGGAAGAGGCCCCAAATTTTCATTACATGCATACAGGTGCATATAAAATAGGTTACATGCAAATGACAATTTTATTTCTTTCTATCGCTAGTGGTTTAGTTCTTCTACCTCATAGCCCCTGGCTGGGTTTAAATCCCTATGATATTGATTTGCTATTTTTAGCTTTTGTAAATTTATAAACTTAAAAAGGAGATAACAAAAACACATCCAACGCGTATCTAACTCAGGACCTTTGAAGGTAAGGAAAAAAATATGGCCAATCAAACAACTTATTTTTTGTTGTAGTAACTTGTAATATTTTAATTTTATAGATAATAAAATTGAAGAATAAAAAATAATAAAGGAATATAACATTTAAAAAAAAAATGAAGGGCCTCCATCTAAGTTTTGCACATGGCCCCTAAATACTCAGGGTTGGCCCTGTTGATATCTTTTTTTGTTTTTTGGACAAAAAACAGTACCATCTGATATGTGATGTACAAATTAATGTATACGACTAAAATAGTCAGTACAGCCCAACAAACCAAATGAGGCATTCAGAAATCTTTCCATGGCTTAAGAAATGGCCAACCCACCAAGACTATGACTAACAAGGATCACCTTTCCATCAACAGTTTCTATGAAATCCCTCAAGAGCTTAAAGTAGTCGAAAATCGATTGCATATCCTTGACCTGATAAGGATCGACCCCAACTGCTGTTGGGTCTAGAACAGTGACATTGTGACCAGATCATATGAATTAGGGGTGGGCATAAAAATTGCCAAACCGCATCGAACCGTATGAAAAAAAAAACCAAAAAGAACCGTGTTAACCAGAAAAGTCAACTTTGAGTAAAAAACCGAACCAGACCATTCAAACCGATTCTGGTTCCGGTTTCGAATGAACAAGAACCGCCCTGAACCGAACCGTACAAGAACCGGTTGGAACCGAATCGAACCGTTTTATTAATAATAAATAAATAAATTATATATATACACACATGTCATGGTATAATAGGTTGAAAAAATAGTTTCACCAAGTTGCCAAGCATAGGATCCCATCCCAATTAGGTTTCACTCTCACTGACCTCACCTTCACCTCACTCACACGACCTCACCCTCACACCACGTTCCCCCATTTCACATAGCTGACCCTCATTGAGTCACTCACAACCTCTCATCCAAAATATCAGCGATCCTCAAGCAGCCACAACCTCCACTTTCTACAACGGCCCTCATCATCCCTTCTCCAGGATAGCTCACGATCATCTCTTCGTCCTCCGTCCTCCGTCCTTGGTATTTTCTCTATCTTTTCTCATATTTGAGATTAGGAATATGGTTGAGTTCCACTGGTTTTCCATTCTCAATGCAAGATGCCGCAACCTCTGAATGTTTCTCATTAGTCCTAGCAATGAATATATCCCAGAAAACCGACCAAAATTCAAATAGGAAACCTCTTGGCACATCAATAGCTGTAAAACCCATTTCTCAAAACCATTAATAATACATGAGAATGAAACTTATAGCCAAAAGAAAAATCAAAATGCAAGTTCAGCAAAGTAAAAAAAAACTCATTTAAAAAGTAATAAGAAAGATAATTTCCATTACTCAAAGATTTTTGTACCCCTCCACTAGATAATCAAAATGTAAGGGCTTTTAAATCCTGCTTCACTAGATAATCATGGATATACACATCCAGCCTATTATTCACAAACAGATATTATCAGTCACACGAGTAGAAGGAGAAAAACCGAAACTTCAAGAGAAAAACTGTGAATTGGATTTGTTGGTATTTTGTTTAGTGATTTGTAACTTGTTATGCAATTGTTCGATCCGGGTATCTGAGATATTTTTTGTGTGGGTTACTTGATGCAGTCAGATCATTTGGAGGCTCCCTTGTACCGTGTCGTGTGACTTCTCAACTGATCTTTCTTCATTTGCTATGTGAGTGTTATTCTTTTGTTTTATTGTTAGAATATGCTCTAGGTTTTGTATTCGGGTTTTATACGGCTTTGCTTTTGTGGATTTCAAATTGATGCTACTTGTGGATCAATTTCAATATGTATGTGAATGACCAACTCTGTGTTGAATTTGGGTTTTATTTTTTTTTTTGTCTAGTTTAGGGATGACGATCCAATTTGAGTTGTAAGATATATAATTTTGAGTTCAATGAATAAGATATATAATTAACTGATACATGAAGGAGATCATATGGGATAGTTAAATTGTTTGAGATCATGTTTTGTATAGCTAGTGCAATGAATACAAATTACATGGTGCTCAAAACTTTGTCTTCCAATTGCTCTTAGTACAAGTTTGTAAGTAATTATATGTTGTCTGAAATAAGTTTGATTTGATTATATGTTGTTTGATTGTGTACAGGAGTTGCTGTTTGAAAAAGAATCTGCCACTGCCAAGGACATTTGGATTTTTGTTTTTGCTGCTTGTTGTTGCCAATATCAGGAGCTGTTGCTTGTTGCTGTCAATATCAGGAGCTTCTTGCTTCTTATTTGATTTTCGTTTTTGCTGCTTGTTGACTTGGTGCCACTGACCAAAGACATTTGCATTAAAAAGGATATGTGTTGTATGCAACTTTATATAAACAGTTTTAGAAGATGTTACATGTATTTGAATGCATGATGATTTGGTGTTCAAATAATTTAGTATTCGTAACCGTAAACCGGCAAGAACTGAATTGAAACCGGTGTAGACCGAACCGTACGGTTCTAGTGATAAATTTAAGCGGGACCGCACCGCATCGAACCGCTGATATTTTAAGGTTCCTGTTTAGGAGTGGAACCGCACTGAACCGCACTGTGCCTACCCCTAACCTGAATAGGGTTACAATCTTGTACCATGACCAAGCACCAAAGCAAGAGCCATGAACCAACACAAAGTGCTTCTTGCTAAGGTTGGTAGGCAGGCTCGATTTCATTTGCTACATAGAGAAGAAGATAAGGAAAGTAGAGACTAATGTGATCAAATTTTGCTTTCTTTCATCCGTATGTGTTTGTGTTTTTGGTTTTGTCACCACCAATTTGATTGGAAAGCATATTCATTGTTTGAATATTTATACTATTGAGTTCAAAAAGTAAAGAGAATTTGGGTTAGACAAGGAGCTTCGTGCGGGCATATTCATTATTCTGATATGAAATTTATATGGTGAATATATGTTATTCATCAGAAGTTGAGATATGTGCATTCCCCCGTAGAGAGGGATGCGAGTATTATTCTTTATAGATGATATTGATGTAATAGTCCGTTGTGCGAGCCTCCCTACCGACATTGTTTTAGCTAGGTGGAAACAAAATGCTTTCCCTAAGGATTCTCTTCATATTTTTGACACATTTTTATACAAAAAGAGAGCACACTACTTTAACCAATTTGGCTAAACCTAGGTAGGAGTGGGTTTGAAAACCCGAAAACTGAGCCAAAGATGAATAAACCGAACCAAAAAATAAATCAAACTGAATTAAAAAATCGAACAAAACTGAAATCTTTTGGTTCAGTTTCAATTTCAGTGGTTAGAAAACTATACAGAAACGAATTATATATATATATATATATATGTAATTTATTTATGTTAGATATTTATTTTTCAAACTCAATTTCAAATAAAACCATTAACAATTTTAGGCCCAAAGCCAAATTTGAAGCCCAATTTCTCCCTAAGCCTCTTTCCTTTGCTTGTCTATACACATGTAAAGAGAGTTTTCATACTCCTTGTTAATTTATGTTATTTGATCTTTTTTAATTCATCCGATCCGATAGTCGAAAATTAGAAGGTGTGTAAGAAGTAAAAGAAAAGTGTATGGATATCACACCCCATGTAAAAACCAAGCCACAAACATTAATTTCCTTTCTCAGGAAACAAATTAAATGCAATGTCATTAAGATTTTTGAACAACTAACTTAGCGCAAATACGGAAACCAAACCCATAAAATCAAAATCCAGAGCATTATAATAAGTATTTCCAACTGAGTCAGAACATACGGATAATGTTAGAGAAATCAAATTTGTAAACCAAATAATGTGTCATCATCTGATGAGAAATATGTACGGTAATCAATATTTAAGTAATAATTCAATCATTAACATCCACACTATTTGATTTACAAAATTTAATTTAAAACTTTGGTCCCTCTACCATTATCCAAAACGTTAATAATCAAAACCATGAACTTGCATTTCAAGATCCAACTTTGGTTTAGCTTCTGTTCTGGAACCAGACCTAAATATGTAATTTCCGAACTGCTGGTGGAAGACCTTTTGCCTCTTTGGATACCATTGCTTGGATCAGTGATGCTATCCTATATTAGAACTTCGTCTTGATCAAACAACCCCCAATTTCAGAATTTCTTTTATTTATTTATTTATTTTTTTAAGGGAGAAAAGAGTCCAGTACAAGAGAACTTAATTTGTAAAAAACCGAACCGATTAAAATTAAACCCATCTCTAAGCTTAGGTTTGCAAAATAAATTAGCACAAAATCACTCTTTTGATATTAAAAAGGGAGTTTTAACGAAAAGCCCACGGTACTGTTCATTTTAACGAAAAACTATATTTTTACATTAAAAAGTCAATCCTGGTATTATTCACTTTACCCTTTATTTTGTCCTTATCTTTAAAACTCAAAGTTTTCAAGCTCTTTTCATTAGTTTTCCTTATTATAAAAGAGAGTTGATTTTTATACTATTTTTAACCTCACACGCATTCCTTTTTATTCGCAACGATTAGATGAATACATTAAAAAAAAAATCAATATAATTAAACATGAGTGTCTAAGTATTATTTCCTTTTTCAAAACCAATGACATTTCTTAATTTTTTTAGCTGATAACTGGTGACAAAGTTTTATTTTTAGTTTTGGATTGACATGACGTATTTACATTTGGGGAGTTCATGTGAAATGTTTGATAAGATTTTTATCAAGGCTTAGTGCTCTTGTAATTGTATTTTTGGAGGATAGTTTTCTTGCTCGAGGGGGACATTTTTTTTTTCTTCGACCGGATTGAAATCTCCATCAAGATTTTTATCGAGATTCATTATGCACCCTATCCTCCTGATTGTACTTTCTCATTTATTAATGAATATCATCTTTTCTCTTAAAAAAAATTATCGGGAATAAGTTCATGTGAAATTTAATATTACTAAAAATTCAAAATAAACTGAAACACGGTTCATAAGGACAATGTTCTTCCTTTTTTGGCCTTGCTTAGTTTATGTTATTAGGCCTGTGCATTGCCTCTTGGGTTGGTGGTTTGGTATTGCTGTACTTTGAAAAAAAAACTATTTCTGTTGTGTTGAGAAAATAAGTCATTTTTGCTGCTAGACGTTTTCCGGTTTTTTTTCATCCAAAAATATGAAAATAAGCTATTTTTAAGTGTTTATCAAACACCTTTTTAAGTTCAATTTCTTTCATATTCACTTTTTATATAAGCATGTCAGTACCAAATTAATACTAAGATTGTGTTTTGAAAAAAAAATTGGTCGCATAAGCTCATTTTTGTAAGAAAACGCCCTCTCTTTACCATTTTTATCTTCTTCTCTACTCTCGCTGCTGAGCGTCGTTCTTCCTCTCTTTCTCTCGACATCACGATTCAGACCCCCACACACCCAAGAACCCGGAAACACCCAAAGCCACCACCATCTCATCCTTTAGACCTCACAAACTGAAGTCCAAGCTCAGTCTCATTCTCTAGGTCAAGATTTATGCCTTGCATACTTGCATGTACGATTTGTTGTATCTCTATAACTACTTAATTTTTTCCGACGTTTTTGCTTGGATTCTAGAGAAGGCCGGCGTCGAGGTTGGTCTCAAATGATTGCTCAGAACCTCAGGTACCTTCTAGACCTATTGCGTATAAATATCTGATTCAAATTTGTGATTAAATATAATTGGGTTTTAGTAAAATTTTCATCATTTTGTAGATTTTTTTGTTTAAGTTTCTGGGTTTCGGAGAATTATTTGTTAAAATTCTGGGTTTTTTTTTTTGGTGTGATTTTCTCTGGAATTTAGTAACCTTTTGTAGGTTTTGTACAGTTTGTCGATTAAATTTCTGAATTTGGTAGTGGGTTTTTGTTTTGTGTGCAGTTGATTGAATTTGGTAATTGGTTTTTGATTTTATCAGTTGTTTTCCATCAACCTCTCTACTGAAATACTGGGAAAAGTGAAAAGTTGTTGAAAGGGAAAAGATCTGTTTTTAGGGAGGTTGATCCGCGGGGAGCTTGATCTCCACCATTACTATCCATAAAAAATTAAAATTACTGATTTTTATTTCCCTTGTTTCAATTTGAATGATGTTCTGTTAAATTTGCTTATTAATGGAGAGGACCTAGCCTTTGGCTGTGGACACATGGTGAGATGCATTAGCAAAAAGACTTGCTTTTGTTCCTTCCTATTATATATGTCATTCACAATTTTTTTATAGCAGGCGTGTCCAGTTTGCCGCCAGCCAATTTGCAGTTTTCTCATAGTGTTTACTACATAACTGCTCAAAAGGATTCGTGTGCATAGTTTTTGTGCTTGATCTTTTGGTGGTGTGGAAAATAATCCATTTTAAGGGTTTTGTTTAGAATGTGGAATTGAAATGATTGCATTTTAGGCGATATTTGGCTATCTGCGTAGTTGTGGTCATTTCTGCATTCCAGTTGGGTTTATTTCATATGACATTATGCCAGAATTGTGTTAAAAATGATGCGTTTGGTCATTTTATGGTGTGGAAAGCTCTGCATGTAGGAATTTTGTAAAAAGAATCGAATGTAATTGCAATTTTGGGGTGCGCCGGTGCTTTTTAGTATAACACTGCCTATCAGAGTTTGAAATATTTGAGACAGGATGGTGCTTGATTAAACTTGGAGTCTTAGGTCTGAGACAAGATGGGGAGTTAAAATTGGTTTTATATGAGGTTTGATTACATTGCATGTTAACTATACTTGAAGTAGTAAGTAGTCTCTGAATCTTATGGTTCATAGTGTCATTTATACTTGAAGTGGAATGTTCAGCATACATTTTTGTCGTGGAACTATGTCTATTAATATGGACAACCCCAATTTGGAATGGATGAAGTACATTTATCAATAACCACTGAATCAGTAGATTGTTGCAGTTATAGGGGAAAGACCATACATGTGCAAAGTCATGTGCTTGACAGCTTTGACGTGTAGCCTAGGAAGTGATTTGATAAATGACATCAGAAAGTGTAAACTAATGAAATTATGTGGATTCTCATTCAACCTGACAGATTGGTCATCAAACGCAAACAATGCATGAATTTAAATGAGATCACAAGAATTGCAAAGCTTAGTTAAATATGACATTGAACTACTTTTGATTAAGTGTAATCTTTAATTACTCAGGAAGTGGAAATTCATTGTCAGGAATATTGAAGTAAGTTTAGTTGCGAGGTTAATGTAGACTACTAGCAATATTGTTATTCAATTGGGCGAGTCCCAATTGAATGTGCGTAACTTTCTTTGTTCATTCAAACTGAAGTTGATCTATTGTTTGAGAGAGCAAGGATAGTATATGTTGTTTGGTTTGTGTGGTTCCCAGAAGAAGCATTATATGATGCACCCAAAAAGGGTTTCGCTTAACTTGGTAGATAGTTCAATAAATAGTCTTAACAAATCATTTCAAACCTCCAACAACTAAAAATTTGTTTTTACTCAATTTGCCTCTTCTTCATGTAAGTATATAGCAATTACATCATGAGACTAAGTAGAGTTAGTGAGATCGAGTGTTTCAATTTCATCTTTCAAATAAGTATATAGCAATGGCATATGTTGGTTCTTCTTCATATAAGTCCACAGAAATACAAAAGCTGATGTTCTGTAGGCTGGTTTATATGTTAAAACCATTGAGTTGAAATTTTCTGTGAACTTAAAGTTTTCCAGTTCAGTTCATGTGGTTCGTTTAAAGTATTATTATTATTTTTACTTTCAACATCATTTACATATCTTCTAATTTCTCTGTTTTAAATTAAATATACTTAACTACATTTAAGTTACATGTTGCTGACCCAGTTAATTTTTATCCTCTATTTGCCTTCTCCCTTGAACATTGATAAAGAACAAATTGTTGATATGTGAGAATCTATGAATGCACAAGAACTAAAGGCATGAGCCTCAGAGTATTGTAATATATTGTACAAACACAAATCTTTGTTTCTTGTTGACCATAAAGATGTAAATAGATTTTGATATAAATGTAAATATATTTGATTATATTTCATACATTTAACACAGTTTTTAAACTTGCAGCATCACGCGGGCTAAGTTGCTTGTTATATATAACTAAAGCTCAAAATAGCCTAAAACACTGTTCATTGAACAATGTTCTTCTGTTTTTGACACTGCCAAATCTGTATTATTACAATTCTGCCGCCTTCCTTTGACACGTGGGATCACACTCCTCCCTCACTTCTTCCTTCCCGGTTGGCTTGGACTGGAATCAAAATCTCCTGCTCCAAATTTCAGGAGGACTTCACTTCTTATTCAAATTGTTCCAGTTCCTCCCTCACTTCAGCCTTCCTGATCACACTCGACATCGTTCCAACCTGAATCTCAAAATCTCAAAAAAAAAGTTTCCAACCTGAATCCGACGACTACGGCGGCACCCTGCATCGAGGTTGGTCTCAAACAATTCCTCATCATCTCAAGTACTTTCTACACCTATTCATGTCAAAATCTTCTTCAAATTTGTGATTTAATATAATTGGGTTTTAGTAAATTTTTCATGGTTTTGTCGAATTACACGTTTAAATTTCTGGGTTTTGAAGAATTCTTCTTTTGATGTCATTTTATTTGAGCAGTGTTGAGCAATCTGGATAGCATCATTTTGATGAAATTTTGCATTTTACTAAGATGTGCTCCAGGGGATTGCAATTTCATCTGCTCCAAACAAGTAGATTCTTTTTAATCTGAATTTAGAAAACTATATTCAAATTTGTTTTACATCTTATTCAGTTGGATTTAGGGGTTGTGTTTTAGTGTTTCCTGGCCTGAGTTGTATATAAAGAAAAAAGAGTGATTCTTTGTATCCTAAAGAGTTCATCATGATCATAGACACAAGTCTGATATTTATCAAGTAAGATGCCAAGTCCTCTTGCATTCATATAATTACATTTGTGAGGCTTTTCTGGGTTTTTGTTGATTGGTTTGCTTATGTAGTATATACACGAAGAGATGATGACACCGCCACAAACATTATCAATATACATGAAAAACCTAGCACTTGGCCCAATCTAACCATTTATTTTGAGCACATCACATCAGCAAAATAATAAAACATATGACAGTGGGGTTTTTTTCAACTCAATTTTTGTTGGCATGTTGTTTTTTATATAAGTATTGATTTGATTAATGCAAGTGCTTTTGGCATTTTGTGACAAAGAAGAAGAAGAATATTATGTATGCTATAACATTAAGAGTCTGAGAATTGAGACGTGAATTGTATGGAGGTAAGCAACAATTATGTGACTTTTTTTTTGCTAAAAAGATTGTGTGACTTTTTGATATGTAACACATTATGAAACAACGAAGAATAGGAAGAAAGTGTAATGTATGATCTCTAACTATTCAACTTTGTTCCAAGCAAATAGTTGCGTTAAGATGGAGAAAATTAAAAATATTTGAAATTCATTTTTGAGTAGGTTTTCATTCTCCAGGTGAAATCTAGATACCAATTCTCAAGATCAGTGGTGAAACAAAGTGGCATATGAAGCAGGCCTCTTGAGTGTAAAATTATAGGGCCACTAAAACCTATCACACTATCTCGTTTCTCTCATTTTCTCATTTGAAAAAAACTCTCTAAAGCAAAAATTCAAACAAACTCCATGGATTCGCAGACCCAGAACACCTCGTTGCAGAGACTCCAAAACGTGGAGAATGTAAGCAGTCAACTACTCAATTCCAATTCCACATAGGAGTTTTGATACCGACGAGAATTTGAATTTTTATTTAATTTTTGGTTGATTGTACAGAGAATCGTTAAGGTTTTGGAGCTAGCAGGAGGCGTCATGGACGAGCTTGCAAACCCTAGCGGTCCCAGAAAGGAGTTCATCAACAACCATTGCCGCGAGTTCATGCAATTGATCAAGGTCTGTATTTTACAAGCTCAGAGTAGTAGCAGCTAGGGGTATCGTCTGCTTCTGTGTGTGTATATACATATATGTTTATATATAACTTAAAATTTGTGTAAGCATGGAGTTTTCATGGAATTTGGGATTTGGGAACTTTAATTGGACCCATGAAGTAGATTGCAAATTTGGAACTTACAAATGTTAGGAGGGGGAAATTTTAGGACTAGGGTTTTTGGGGTCTAGAAGGTTCTGGTTTTTATACTATGAATTGAATTAGGTACTCTTTGATCGAGTTGCTTGAAATGCTTTTTGAATTTTGGATGAATAATCGGAATCTAGTCAATAAGAGTAGTATCTAAAGAATTCGGAAACTTCGTCGAAGAATCAACAAAGTTGCCTAATTTTATTTTGGTATGGGAATAGTTTTTTGGTGCAAAATGTGAGAAATTTTAGGTCTGGTTGAGTAGGTTGGTTGCAAGAGTGGATTATGTACTTACACTTTCTTATTTTGGCTCAACTGTTTTGTGAATCGAGGATGAGGAATTTGGATTATTTTTCTTTTGTGCATCAGGATATTCAAGTGGCACTACGGGATGAGATTAAAAGTGCATGCGATTACCGTCCATTTGAGAAGTGTGATTACAGTTCAAGAATAGCTAATGAGATATGTTGCAAGAAGCTCGAGTATGTCATGTCACAATTGGATCGAATGAAAGAAACAATTGATGAGTATCATAATGCAGTTTGAAGATGCATGGTAGACATTTTACAATCCATTCTCTTCAGTGTTCCATCTTTTTTGTATCAGACTTAGTAGAATATAATCACTTGTTCAATTTACTAGATTAGATTGTGGGGAGGAATGAGGGAAACTGGGCTTTCAATTTATAAATGGGCAGATGTTTTTGTGGATTCTAATTAGCGTTTAAGGTTCATTCTCAATAGATGCACATGTTCTTTGTAACGTTTGTTTGATTGCGTATGATATAACTTGTGCTATCGTTTTCTTTTACCATGAATAGCCTTGCAGATAATATTACTCCAAAGCTTTTCCAGTTCTACAATAAAATTGATGATGTATGTTATATTATTTATGTTGGAGACTGTTTTGTGAACTGCAATTAAGTTACGTACGAGCGAAACAGTAACTTGTATACTTACTGTCCTCTGTAGTTGAAGGGAAAAAAAAAAAAAGGAAATAGAGCTGTGGATTTGAGACGAGAAAAAGAAGGATTCCTGAGTGCAAAGAACTAAAAAGATTTGTGCTGTTTCTAGTTAAGGGCCTAGTAGGGGTTAGAGTTTAGGGTCCATGAGAGCAAAGAAGCTATACCTTGTAGATCATTAAACTTTTTTCAAAAGAAAATTTAATGAAAAGAGTTTGAAAATTTTGAGTTTTAACGATGAAGACAAAATAAAAGATAAAGTGAATAGTAGCAGGATTGATTTTTTAGTGTAAAAATATGATTTTTCGTTAAAGTGAACAGTACCATGAGCTTTTTGTTAAAGTTCTCTTTTTCAAAAGGATCTGGAGTGCAAGGGACAAAAAATATTGAAGGCGTTCTGTAGTGCCGTTTCTAGTTGAGGAGGGTTTAGGGTTCTTGAGCGCATGGAAGCTGATACCATGCACTTTTACGCATCGTTACACCCTTTGCAAAAGTTCTTGGGTGCGCAGAACCAAAATATTGAACACGTTCTGTTGTGTCGTTTTCAGTTGAGGACCCTATTCAGTTGTCTTAGAGATATTCTTTGGTTTTTTTCTTTGTGTTTTGGCTGATTAATCGCCCCCTATGATCACAAAAGTTGTACATCATCTTTGATCTGATCGAAATAAGACTTGGTTTGTTTATATTTAAATAAATTATATATATATTGTTATATATAATATGTAATTTTTCATCTTTTTTGGAAGACTAACACACGAGCAATCCATTTCCTTGATGTAACAACTTTAGCTAATTCAACATGTTCGTAGTATTTATTTTCATTTGATGGCCTTGTTATTGGGATGTTTGATTGAGTTCTACCATGGTAGCCTTCTATCAGAAAAGCATCCATCTGGAAAACATCAAAACCTAGAAAGTAGCTTTTAGGTTTTGGTTTGTGTTGCTTGGATGAGGATCCTCTCCGGATCCTTACTTTTCATATCCTATTCGTTTATCGTGCGACCAAAAATTGTTAGATACTGTTTGTGTTTAATTTGAATAAAAAAATTCAAAATAATTTTTGACCGCACGAGGAGCGGATAAGATGTGAGAATTGCTACCACAAACCTTAGTGTGGCTGTTGGTGTGTTCGACTAGCACGCACTAGTCCAATAATGCTGGGTCTGAGTCATCACTAACCAGCCAGCCTATGACATGCATAGCTTTCCGTCCTTTTTTCATTGACTGATTACAAAGCCTTTTGTATGTTTCCCAATGTTTGGAATCTTGTGATGTTACTAAATGCCTGCAAAATTTGTCTAGTGCTGTTTTTTAACTAGTAAGTGAAGTCCACCTTGATTAAAAATGTGGTTTACAATATGTAATTTACGATGCAATCGGTAAATGTAGAAGTTTGAACCGTCTAACCAAGAAGTCCATATAAACCACGACGATGATCGACTTATTTTTGCGTTCTAAAAGCGTTGTTCGGAAAAATGCTTCTAGTTTTGATGCAAAATTACACAGATATTGCTCATCTGAAAATAATACTATTAACTACTTGGTGCTATTCTTCTACCCTGAAATGAGAAACCTGGATGTTTTCAGCACTGTGTTTCTTGAAATTAGTCAGCTTTCGGTGACTCAAGAACTTGCCCCAGTTGTACGGCTTGTATTTCGCCGGGTTCTGTTCATCTGTCAGCTCCTCCATGGGCATGACCACGGTGTAGTGTGCGGGGTTGACGAAGAACGGAATGGAAAACCTTTCCTTCTCCGTATTCACCACCGCTCTGTGTTCTACACTCTCATATCTATCATTGCTCCAAACCTGCATAAAGACATATCGATAACGCTCGCGGTTCTACGTTTGTGTGCATGTCCTTTGGTCCTTAGGTAGTTAGAAGTGGGAAACAAGTTTGGCTACTTGTAAATTTCAAAAATAATCTGCACACAAGTACTTAGTATTAAGTTTGTAGAGGGGAACCTGAAGAATGTCACCAACATTGATGATATAGGCATTTGAGGTGGGTTTAACCGGAATCCACTCTCCGTCTGCTTTTCTCTTCACCTCCAGTCCTCCGACATCATCCTGAGACAGCACGGTTAGAGCACCGCTGTCCTTGTGGCGACCAACACCAAGAGCTAACTGAGGGGAAGGGCAAGGTGGATAGTGATTGAGCCTGATAAAACTTGTCTGGTCTTTGAAGTAGCTGTTGAACCTGTTTTCTGGCAAGCCTAGGCTCAAGGCAATAAGTCCCAACAACTTGAGAGCTAGTTTTTCTACTTCTCGAGCGTATTCATCACACAACACCCTGGTATTAGATCGTACGAGTCAAATTCCAAATTTGTGTCTAAAGTAATTATGTTCACTCTCCTCTTAGTAATCAACTAATCATTGAGTTACCTTAGTTCTGGAAGTTGCTCAGGCCATTGGTTAGTCCACTCTATCTCTTCGTTGTCCGCAGGATCAGCTGAAACGGGCATTAACATAGGTTCCTCCACTGTGAAATCGAACACCTCCTTCCAGTCTCGTACGTTCTTGGTATGCTCAGTATCGTAGTAACCCAACACACTTTTTTCATCCCTCCAAATCCGCCTTTTCTCCTCCGAAGGCAGATCAAAGAACTTCCGAGCAGCAGCCTCAGTCTTTCCGAGCGTATCAAGTTGTACTCCATGGTTGATCACTTGGAAGAACCCCCAGTCTTTGCATGCATTGCCGATCTCTCTAACAAGTTTGTCAAGGGCTTTTGGGTCAGAAGAGTTGTCTGCGGAGTTTATGGGAGACAGGTCAATTAATGGTATGCCATCAGCTTCGATGATGGAGAGTTTTGGCCGGTGCTCGGGATCTTGGATGAAAGCTGGATTAATCTCTCCCATGGATGGCGATTTTGATTTGGAAGGAAAGTAACTCAATTCTTTTTCTTGAAGGAAAGTAACTCAATTCTTTTTCTGTCTTGCAAGAGTGCTACTAGAAGAATGGCTCGTTGAAGTTTTATCTTGAATCTGGACAGGTTTTTGTCAATTGTTATTTTGGAAGGTTGGGACAGTTCATGCTGGCCTCGGAAATTTTTGTGACCATAACACCGTCATGTAGTGTTACTATTGTTCCCGTTGTCTTTACTCCACATGATCCCGATGCAGACATAGAATGACATGATTGAGATAAAATTTTTATATAAACGATTTGATTGAGAAAGATTAGATGGTATTTGTGGCAGGATGCTGACTTTCAACATACAATATTGCAGAATTTTGGACTTAATCAAAAGGTCTTGTTTAAGTTGATTCTTTTTCGACAGAGCAACATAAAGGAGGTAAATGATATATGAAGCTGGTGTTATTTTCTGCAAAGTTATGCATACAGCGTTTTTCGTACGTGAAGCTAAAATGACGGAAAACTCGTTCGAATCGACTTAATCCGGTTCTCGGAAATGGTAAATCTGGATGTTTTCGGTGTTGAGTATCTTCAAGTTAGTGAGCTTTCTTTGAGTAATGAACTTTCCCGAGCTGTAAGCAGTTCTTCCAATGTAGTGAGCTGGGTTGAGGAAGTAGGCAATGGAAAGCCTTTCCTTCTCCGAGTTAACCATCACTCTGTGCTCCACGCTCCCGTATCTCTCGTTGCTCCAAATCTGCATAAACATATCGATTTGTTTTATGAATGAACGAAGCTCAACGAGAGGACTTGGTATGAAGTTTGAAGATTGGTTTCTGAATAACGTCACCAACATTGATGATACAGGCATTTGGGGTAGGTTTAATTCGTATCCACTCCCCGTCTGTTTTTCTCTTCACTCCAATCCTTCAACTTCATCTCGAGCTAGCACGGTTAAAGCACCACCATCCTTGTGGCGACCAACGCCAATAGCCCACTCAGGGGAAGGACAAGGCGAACAGTGGTTGAGTCTGATAAAACTGGTTTGGTTTTTCAAGTAGCTGCGGAACCTCACTTCTGGCAAACCTAGGCTCAATGCAATCAATCCAATCAACTATAGACCTAGCTTTTCGACTTCTCGAACATACTCTTTTCATCCCCTCTAATCTTCCTCTTCTCCTCCAAGGGCAGCGCAAAGAACTTCCGAGCAGCAGCCTCAATCCTTTGGCGCTTCTCCAACAGAACCCTGTGGTTGATCACTTGGAAGAAACCCCAGTCCTTGCATGCATTGCCTATTTGTGCGATAAGCCTTTCGATGGCCTTGGTCGGAAATGGAGTCTGGTAAAAATGGCTTTGGGGTCGGAAACAGAGTCTGGGGAGTTTACCGGAGAGAGGTCGATCAAGGGTATGCCTTCGGCTTCGGTGACGGAGAGTTTTTAATCACGTTTAGCATGAACTTAACAGTGATCATTACAATGCGAAAGGCTTGTAGTTCAAATTGTTAAGCAAGTTTACCTCTACACCTCAGGTCATGTATTCGGTTCATACTCCTTGTGTCGCTTGTATTAAAAGAAAATTGGTGATTGTTATAGTATATTTACTTCAAGGTTTGATATTCCTTGAAGATTGCACTTAGATATCTGCCTTAGACTTGCAGAGAGATATAGAAGGTTTAAGTAAAAGTAGGCGACTTTACATGCAACTCACTTATTAGCAGTTACAGAAGCAGATTCCAAAGCCTCCGACCTGGTTACATAGCACAGTAATCACAAGAAGCGAAAAGAATATTGCGCTGCCAGTTGCTACCGGTGATCAAACGTTCATGCTATACTATCTCATATCTACTCCGGTAACTTGAAATGATGAATTTGGATGTTCTCCGCCTCTTGTTTCTTGAAATCACTGCGGTTTCTGGTAGCATAAAACTTTCCCCAGTTGTATTCCCTGTATTTGGCAGGATTTCCATCACTCAGTAGCTCCTCCAAGGGCTTCACCATCACATGGTGGGCTGGGAAGAAGAAGAAAGGAATTGAAAATCTCTCTTTCTCAGAATTCACCACCACGCGGTGCTCCACACTCTCATATTTGTCGTTGCTCCAAACCTGCAATTCACAGAGTGAACACACATATTACGTCCCGTATAATTGTAATGATTAAAATTCACTTACAGTTCTGCTTCTTGTGCCAACAGAAATGCTTGTCGAAAATCTGGTTGGTCCAACTAAGAAAGGAATGGTGAGTCTTTAGGAGTATTTCATACGCTTAAAAGTTCAAAACTTTTTCTTCATTTCTTTTATTGTGCAAAAGGGTATTTTGCAAGAACATCATTCATGATTAAGACATAACGGGATGATTTCATTTCACTGAAACTGTTGTTTCACACCTCGAGAACTTTAACTTCGTAGTTCAAAATGGTGATTTTCAAAAACAATCTCATTCGTAATTACAGCTCCATAGATGCATATTTAAAGTTGTCATTTCGCCGAAACTATATAGTTCATGAGTGGTACCTGAACAATGTCACCGACATTGATGATGTAGGCATCCGGGGTGGGCGTGACTGGACTCCACTCTCCATCTGATTTCCGCCTAACTTCTAGTCCTCCAACGTCATCTTGGGCAAGGACAGTTAAGGCGCCAGCATCCTTGTGCGGGCCAACACCTAGAGCTAGGTGAGGGGAAGGGCATGGAGGATAGTGATTGAGTCTGACCAAGCTCGTTTGGTGGTCTTTGAAGTAGTCATCGAACCTGTTTTTGGGCTGGCCTAAGCTCAAAGCAATTAGTCCTAGCAACTTGTATGCTAGTTTTTCGACCGCTTGAGCATACTCTTGGCAGACCTCTCTGCTCAAGGCAGTCAATTCGAGTACATAAACCACACGCCAAGGTGAAGAAAAACAATTAGCATTATGGAGTAAACTGTACATAAACCACAACAAGATATGCTAAAATTTGGTGGAGTTGGTACTAGATTGGCATCACATGCCAATTTCTAATTGAAAATTTAGTTTGATCTTCATGAATCCGATCTTGTAACACTTCTGAATTGGTAACTAGCCCTGTGAATCAAGTTCAGACTTCTAGAACTTCAACCAGTCGAGGGGACTCGAGCATTATGGAGTGGTGTTCAAGCACTCTTCGAGTGGCTATATTTCTAAATATTCAAAAAAAAAAATCTAATGTGTTCTAAGTTCAAACCAAAGAAAATTCATAATCAGCCGACTTTACGCAAATCATTCTATAGAAGGTGATACTAAAAACTGAAAAAACAAGGAATTGATTGTCAAACGGGCCCTAAAATAAGCGAAAACAAATAAATTACCTGAACTCAGGAGGGTACTGAGGCCACTGATTAGTCAACACCCTCAGCTCCTCATCACCTGGCTCATGTGAAGCTGGGACAGCCGTCTGATCTTCCACCAAGAAATCAAACACTTCCTTCCAATCTCTAACATTCTTAGTGTGCTCACCATCATGGTACCCCAAAGCATTCACCATGTCCCTCTTCACCTTCCTCTTCTCCTCACCTGGTAGCTCAAAGAATTTCTTGGCCACATCCTCAATCTTCCTGCCCAGTTCTAGTGGAACCCCATGATTCACAACTTGGAAAAACCCCCAGTTTTTGCATGCATGGCCTATTTCTGAAACCAGTTTAGCATGGCCCGAGACGTCACTTGGCGATGAATCTGTTTCGCGTAAGTCATTCTCCTCGAGACCGGTGCTTAGAGCTGAGAGGTCAATTGTGGGGATTCCATCAATAAGTGATGAGTTTTTAGGTTTGGGATTCGGCCTCCTGTCGATGGCTTGGATGAAGGCCGGATCAACCTCTCCCATGGGTAAAGTTGAGGTTCAAGGAGAGATGATGGTGGAGTTTAGTGAAATTTGGTGGTGTTCTTGGCATGATTTTGTTGTTGTACAATGAACCTAGACGTTTCTTGAGAGGGAAATAATGGAGACAATATACTGGGTAGGTGCTGCTGAATTGACAGGTATTCCTGGTAACGTGTGGTTCTTTTTGAATCCGGATTCTTTGTAAGGATCTTGGGAATCCGTCAATCATATATGTTGATCATACATAGTTAGAAATCATTTTAAATATATATTTTTTAAAATTAAATACAAACAGTACATGACAAAAATTGATCACACGATGTATGATAAACGGATACGATTTACGGATTTCCAGGATCCTCACCAAAAAAATTCAGAGAGGATCCGATTGGCTTCTTTTTATATAATGTCTAAATCATAATTATTGCCTTATTGGACAATATTGGTAGCTAAATGGAAAGGGATCATTTCCGATCCATTCCTCCTAATCCACCAAATTAGGGAATTCATACCATTGAAATTTGATCAAACGGCTACAAACAGGGGGCCACTTTAAAAGTTATAATAACTTCAGCAGTTTGATTAAATTTCAATGGCACGAATTTCCTGATTGGTGGATTAAGAGGAAGGGATCCGGAGAGGATCCCTTTCCATAGCTAAATAGGAGTGCATAGTTTGCAAGGTAATATGAACCAGTACCATGTATGCTTATCTTCCTCTTTACTTTGTAAGTGAGATTTTACGTTCGACTTACATGAATGACGAGGACGTACTCATAATTGACAGATCAGTCTGAGTAAAAGTAAGAAGAGGAGTGTGGAGGAAACTAATGGACACGTACGAATATCGATGCATTGTGAACCTACATACGTATCAAAATCTAAAAATTACCTAAGCACTTGTGCAACTGATTTTAACATGTCATCCAACGTCATGTCAAATTGCACTAAGCATCCTTGTAGTGGGGTCATATGCCAAATTCAATAATGTGGTGTAGAAAAATCTAAATTATACCAAATGCTTTGTCATTTACATTAGTGAAAGGATCATTTTAGGCATTCAAGTTTATTTGGCCAAAGATCGATTACAAATGTGGCCACAATGCGAGGGCATAATGACTTACATGGCACGGGTGCACCACTATCCTGACATACCGTGCCAATGAAATAAAAATGTATAAATTTCCTTTCCACGTCTTTGTATCAATGGCACAGAACATCACGTGGTGATATAACCACGGTTTTTGCAATCATGTTCATCAAGCTTTCCATTACTACAAAATCTTGCCATCACAAGCAAACCAAACTAATTTGGACTATATATTATCCGGCGCGTTAACAAAATCTCTTTCATGATTGATAGATTCTTACTAGAAATTAAATCAACAAAACTTTAATTAATGCAAACGTATAATTTCTACCTTATTGTTACAAGTTGCTGATTGTTTTACAGTTCTAAGAACTTCAATTTCGTATAACACTTGAAACGATGTGAAAACTTAAACTCACTCTAAATGCCGACTATTTACAAAACTAAACTGAGAGCTTAAAGATTTGAGGTCTCTCACGCTGCAGGCATAGAGGTTGAAATGACAACGTACGAAAAGTAGTGTAGCCCATCCTGGATTTTGCTCAAAGCTGTGGTCTGGTCATCACGAAGGTGTTTAGAGAAAGAACTTGCTTTTTCTTGGATCGATGTATGTGGGAGCACTTCGTGGGATTCCTCAGAAGCGCCCTTTATGGCTGCTAGATAAGCTTCTGCAACATCAGATATACCTGAAAAGTTCATCAAAACTCAAACTGTCAACAAAAATATATTTGCTACATAAAAAGACATTGAAGACCTCAGGAGTGCAGGGTATTGATAGGTTTAATTAATCCACTATGAAATGGAATCATTAAGAAGTCAGTGTAAAAGCACAGAGAAAAGACATGAAGCTTTAGGAGTTGGGGAACTTAGGAATTAGGCCCCCAAACAATAATATATTCGGGTTCAAATGTTGCTGTCTCCATGTGGATTATCTTCCCAATTGTTCAACAAACTAGTCACCTAATAGCTAACCACTCTTCTTGACACACACACAAAAAAAAAAAAAAAAAAAAAAAAAAAAAGGCTAACCACTCTACCATTGAGCAATTAAGTAACAATAAGTGATTAGATCTGAGAGTATATTAATTGTAATGGCATATTTTCAACTAGGAAAAGGGTAGTCAATTATGAGCATAAGCAGCACTAAACAGAGTTCAAGGAAATTAACCTGTGACGAAACTGCTAGACACTGCCTCCACATATCCTGTCATTGTTTGTGTTTTTGATCTGATTATCTTTGCTTTCTCAACAGAATCTTCAGGCCAATCAATATTCTCCAGATCGGCATCCACATCTTCTGCCTGAGTTTTGTTTGCACTAGATATGACGGATTTACCAAGCATCAACAGTTGAGATACCGCTGAACAGCACAATTCTGACAGCCTCTGCAAAAATATGATTACGTCAGAACTATTGAACCCATGTCTATAAAAATGCCGATGGAATAATACAGTAACAGAAGATAATCACGTACATGAACCCCCTCTGAGTGAAGACTCTCTAATCTACCAGTTGTTCTTTGAATTATATCGTTCACAGCTTGTCCTGCTAAGGCACTTGTGAACCTAAAAAGAACATAAGAAGAAAAATTTAAAGTCATAGTAACAATGCATGGTGTAAAAATAAACAAAAATAAGGAAGCATAGAAGACCACACATGTTTTTACAGCAATATGTCAACCAAGATCACAAATTCATGAGGAACAAACGACTCCATTTCTTTTAATTGGACGCTGTTGAAATTGCAAAAAAAATATGTACAGTGAGAAGGCTGATTAAAATGCAATCCGGTTTTGAAATTGGACATATCAGCACCCAGCAATAACTTTTCATAGGACTCCCCTGCCACCAGTCCCACCCTTAAAAGATATTTATTTTCTGAGAGTATCATGCATTTCAAGTCTGATGCAATGTTGGGAGCAATATGATCTATATGCACATGCACACATCTCTATAAGCACACGATTATAAAGAAATTAATTTTGAAATCATTTAGCGCGAAGCCTCAGATCTCCAATCAATTCAGATTGACAAGGACAGTGGGCAGGGAAAGGACACATCATCAACAGTGGCTTGGCAAAATTGTCTCAATGTAACTCAGACAGATGCAAGAACAGCAAGTTTTACAATTGCTGTAATCAGATGTTGGCTTTAGTGTAAACGTAGTTGTTTGTTTGTAAATTGAGTGGATAAACAGAGGGTAATGGAGCAACAAAGGTAAGGCAATAAAAGAATATTGATTGGCCAGTAGATTTATAAAAGCTTGAAGATCAGTATATAGTATTTATGAAAATCAGATGAAAGTCAATAGAACTAAACAGCCATTCATTGAAGCAAATAATCTATAAAAAGAAAAAGACAAGACAATAAAAATAGAAATTGAACAAAATATAGTACCCAGCCGCCATATCAGCAGCCTTGCTGACGCTTGAATCATGCAAACTCTTCATCTCATTGATATTTCCATCATCTCCGGTCTTTTTCTTTTTGCCTTTGTCCGACTCTGCACCACTTCCATCCAACTCAATATTCAGACTGAAAATCTGTTGCACCTGTTTAAGCTTTCCATCATAAATAGACTTCTGTTCTGATGACAATTTTCCTTTTCTCCGATTAAATAATAGCGCATAATGGCTGGACAAAGCCTCCAGTTCCTGACAGTGATACAAAATAACAACTTTAATACATTTTATTCCCTACAATAACAATATTTAACCTCAAAATTAAATAACTGACCTCCAACTGTTCTGGACCTCCATATATGTAGAAACACCGATCAAATCCCACTTCCTCATATAACTGATCCTCTTCAGTTTCCTTTTCAGAAAGTGTAGAATCCTTATCAACTTCTATACCAGTCTCTGTGATCAGTAGATCCAAAGTTTCCTTTCCTACAAGCTCAAGCACTTGCATTCCCTTTGATGTAAAAGCTTTTCCAGTCTGTACACGAAACCAAGATAAGCAATGATGTACCATTAGTTAACCAAAAAAGTAGCAGGGGAACGCAAACCTCTAATAAGGATGGTGTGGTAGAACCAGCACCTCCACCTTGCTGGATAGATCCCGCAAGGTTCACAGCAGAATTCTCAATCCTAGAGAACAAGAAGTTGAAAGTCAGGTCAAGTTTGTGTTTCTAATTTGGATTTCGCACTTTGCACAAATATATCAACTCCATAATCTATGTTAGAAGTTGGAACTTAGAATCTTGAGCCCAATAGTCCACTATCAGATTACTAATTCGTTAGTTTCCCGAGAAACAAGAGAAATCATGTGGACTGTAGCCATCTGCTAATTACTAAATTTTGGTCCAGAGAAAATCCGCAAAAATACTAGTACATTCAACTCCAGTGTAACATACTTGTGCACTAGATCAGTACCCCCTTTCAATGCACTTCCTAATGCTTGCCAAGCTCCTGTAGCAAAATTCTCCACGGAACTATCAAGCACTTTCAAACCCTGAAAGTAATGAAAATTAGCATGTTAAGTGGAGAACAAAAGGAAGGCATCAGCTTTAGAGGATTGAAGCAAAATTCAAGATACAAACACCTCCAATCTAGTGCAACAGAAAGAGTTGGTGTTAAATTATCCTAAATCAATTTGAGACTGTATAGAAGTAGATGTGGTTCTTGTAAAATTTGCATTAGCGTAGCAATAGCTAGACGTATGATTAATAAGTACAACATAAGAAACAAACGGAATGAAAACATGACGAACTTAGCATAACAAACTTCATGAATATATGATCGGCGTGAATGCATTAACACAAACGACTTGCAGATATATAAAAAAGAGGTATCAACTCCATAAATTTACAACTTGCCTGACCGAAAAGTGAATCCTCACTAGCTTTCTCCAATTTATCAAGAGCAGCCTTTCTTTGCTTTTCATGCTCATCTTGGCTCTCAGTGTCGTCTTGGGTTTCCTTTTCAGCATCCCCTTCTTCCTCCTTGGAACATTCTTCTGAGTCCTCAGCAGCTTGCATGTCGGCAAGGCTCTTCGCTGCCGTCTGAGCAGCCGCAGCCGCCTGCATCCAAAAACCGCCACTTCACAAACCGAACCACAAAATGCAGCAACCCTAAATTCTTCCATTTTAACTACATACATAAATCTCTGCATATTTTATAACTTTCAATTGGATAACGTCACTAAATTCTTAATAGCTTAAACCTACTTTCAGATTCGCAGTCGAAACAGTTAATTAAATCCGATATCATCTAAACCCACCAGAAAGTATATCCACTCATCAACATTTCCCAAACTTATAAACCCTAATTTTCCAAAGCACACCAAATCAGGTAAACTTACCATACAAATGCAGATGCAAATACATTTATGAAACGCTGGAGACACTTACATTGCGGGAGATCTCTTCGGCGGCTTTCTGGAGATCTGAGAAGACGGACGAAAACCCCCAACCTCCCCATCCTCCGCCACTTTTCGCCGGCGACACTTGTGCTTCAGCTGCTCCTCCTTTTGGTTCTTCTTTCTCTTCCTGTTGAGGACCTTTGTCCTCCTTGAGCGGCTGTTTGTCTTCTTCCTCCATTGCCGATTGAATCCACGCGCTTTCGTGAGAATGGAAGTTCGAAAGATTGATCGAAATGAAACCTTACCTCGCCATCTGCTTCATCGGCGTGCCTTCGAATTTTCGAAGGCTATCCACCAGGTACACGACGTCGTTTTTGGTGGTTTTGAGAATACGACATCCGTTTGGCACTACCAAAGTACCCTGGTCTACCAAACAGGGAGAACCTTAGCCGTCTAGCACTGCTGAATTGCCTTATTCAAGCATAAGATATTTTTTTAATTACGGTGTACTTCACACGATTTACATATTTTAAATGTATTTGTATGCGTAAATTAATAAAAGGAAAGTCAAATATTTGAAGTAAATGAATAATCTTAGATCATGCTAGATGAAACCTCTCGTAAACCAATTAAAGCAGCTGAATTCACATAATAAAATTGGTCTCTATAGAATTTACATTAAGAATAGAGAAAATAATATTTAATAAAAAATTGATTGAATCATATTATTGCTAGCCCATTGTGAGACTAAGCACACCTCCTCCCCTTTAGTGTAGATAATATTGTTTGTTAAAAAAAAAAAACAATCATTTGACAACTAATTTAATCACATTATTATCCACGTACGAAAGATCTTTTTATACCCGGGCATTACACATCTCTTAATATTTTTTTGAACGTGTTTAAAAATAGAGAAAATAATATTTAATAAACAACTGATTGAATCACATTCTTGTTAGCCTATTGTGAGGCTAAGCCCACCTCCTTCCCTTTAGTGTAGATAATATCGTTTGTTAAAATAAAATAAAACAATCATTTGACAACTAATTTAATGTAATTTAATCACATTATTATCTGCGTGTGAAAGATCTTTTTCATAATCGGCATTACACGCCTCTTAAGATGTTTTGAATGTGTTTAAAAATAGAGAAAATAATATTTAATAAACAACTGATTGAATCACATTATTGTTATTCTATTGTGAGGCTAAGATGTTTTAAACGCTTCTTAAGATGTTTTAAGCGTGTTTAAAAATAGAAAAATTGAATCACATTATTGCTAGCCCATTGTGAGACACTAATTAATAAAAAACAAACAAACCACAAAAAATTTAATTATTATCAAAATACTGTTAAAATGACGAAAACAACAGATTGAATCACATTATTGTGAGCCTAAACCCACCCCCTCCCTCTTAGTGTAGATAATATCGTTTGTTAAAAAAAAAAAAAAAAAACAATCATTTGACAACTAATTTAATGTAATTTAATCACATTATTATCCACATGCAAAAGACCTTTTTTTTATAGCCGGCATTACATGCCTCTTAAGATGTTTTAAACGTGTGTAAAAATAAAGAAAACAATATTTAATAAACAACTGATTGAATCACATTATTGTTAGCCTATTGTGAGGCTAAGCCCACCTCTTCCCCTTCAGTGTAGATAATATAGTTTGTTAAAAAAGAAAAACAATCATTTGACAACTAATTTAATTACATTATTATCCGCTTGTGAAAGACTTTCTTTTATAATCGGCATTACATGCTTCTTAAGATGTTTTGAACGTGTTTAAAATAGAGAAAATAATATTTAATAAACAATTGATTGAATCACATTATTGCTAGCCAATTGTGAGACTAAGCTCACCCCCTCCCCCTTAGTGTAGATAATATCGTTTGTTAAAAAAAAAAAAAAATCATTTGACAACTAATTTAATTATATTATTATCCACATGCGAATGACCTTTTTTATAATTGACATTACACACCTCTTAAAATGTTTTGAACATGTTTAAAAATAAAGAAATTAAATCATATTATTGGTATCCTATTATGAGGTACTAATTAAAAATAAATAAATAAAACCACAAAAAAATTAATTATTAAAAAAATAATGTTCAAATGACGAAAAAGCCCATGCCTTATTTGATGCATTATTTTGGAATTCCTTCGAAGTTTTTTGTATTGGGGGCATTTTTGTCCAAATCTTTTTGTTGAAGCTTGATGACACCAAAATCGCTATTCACCTTTTCCATTGGCTTTATATATATAGATAGATATTGGATTAGTTAATTTAATTAATACTAATAGAGTCAATTAGGATTACGGTCTAGTGGTATTCCTCTTCACTTGTAAGTGAAATGTCTTAGGTTCAATTCTCGCCAAAAGCGAATTCAAACCACATTATTGCTAGTCCATTGTGAGGCTAAAACCACCCTTCTTCCTAGTGTAGATAATATCGTTTGTCAAAAAAAAAAAAAATTATATATACTAAAACCCAGATGGGGGACGACATTGTTCATTAATAGTGTGCGGGCGAATGCTCTCGGTTTCTCTGTGCTTCCCATGCTGTTTCCTTTCTTTTTTCCAGTGGAAAGTCAGTTTTGCCCTTGTTGGCCATGCATCTATCATCGCTACCTTCGACTTCTTCTCCACCTTTTCTTTCGTGTTTCTTTCGCTCTTTCATAGCATTTTGCTTCGATTCAGACCTGGGTTTCTTCTTTTCTTGCACTGCCCCTTTTCATGTTGTCTATTGTTTTCATCTTTGTCTCAGCGATCAGCTGGTGCCGTTTTTGTTGCTGGAGTAATCTTCTATTCCTAAGAATTTCTTTGGTTTGAAACCCTTAGCTGGCTACAAGTTTTTGCCATTTTCGATTTCATCGAAATTCATTTTTTTCCTTGCGTGATCTAGTGTCTTCTGATGATTTTGAGGTCATTTTCAGTGTGCCTAACTTAATTTCTTTTTTGTGGTTTTCGATTTGCAGGTGGATTTGTGTTTGAATTTTCTTTTTCTTATGATTTTGAAGGTTATGTATGTGTGCTTCGATCTTGCATGGAGTTGCCTAATTTGATTCGGTTTTTGCTTTCAGGAAACGCTGGTCATAAATTTTTGGAGCTTTAGTGTGCGGCGTTGGTAGCCCTTTGTGCTGAGTGTATACAATTTTTGTTTGTCCCTTTGAGTCCTTTGTTTAAGAAATTTTTTTATTTGTTTCTGCTTGGACCGCTAGTTTTATTGTTCCCAAAAACCAAACTAGGGTTCCATTGAAGGTGTAAATGGTCGTCTTCCCCTTGTTGACATTGTCAAGAATCTTCATCTTTTCAGCGGCATCATCAAAGAATAAACTAACACATGAGCTGTTGTCGACCAAAATGCTACTTACTAGGGCGTTAGAGATTTGTATTTTGATGACGAAGGCATCATCATGGGGCCAGTGGACATCTTCTAGATCCATGTCTAAGAACATCAAGATATTGGAATCGATGGCTAGTGGTTTGGTGATGAAAGCCACCATTCTTGGTTTCTTGCAAGTCGCCTTAATTTCTGTCTGAGTGTTTCTCGAGTATTATTGCACTACTACAAAACCATTTATTAGTGTTGTTATGATAACCAACAAGAAACGTATATTACTGTTGGATATTAAGCAAAATCCGACAGAAAATGGATGCAGTGGCGGATATAAAAAGCGACAGATTTGCCAGCGTCAGGAAATGAATTTTTCAACAGAAAATGCTCTAAAACCGACAGAAATTGTGTCGGATATAACCGCCAGAAATTGTGTCGGATGTAACTGCCAGAAATTGTGTTGGATATAACCGACAGAGAATAAATTAAAACCGACAGAAAAAAAAATCAATAAATAAGAGCATTCTCTGTCGGATAAAATCGACAGAAAATATATTAATAATAAAAAAAATATATGAAAAGGACATGAGAGCATTCTCCCTTCTCCTGCTCGTTCTCGTTGAGCATTCTTGAACCAGATTCTGCAGCTAATGAGCAAACCAGATTGAGCTAATAAGGTACACCATGTTCTTCAATTCTTCAAGACAGAAGATACTATACTCTCCAGATTTAGCATATGAATAGGCCTTGCACTTACAGCTATTTAAGCACCTGTTCTTGCATTCTGTTTCATTTTCAACATTGATTTGTGAATGTGCGTTTCCCACTTTCATCTTCTTCAAGCTCAAGAAGGTATCATTCTTGTTGTTGCCACATAATGCAGAGTCTCTTATGCATTCACTTGAAAAGTCTCCAGAATTCCACTGCTGTAGATACTGGGGCTTGAAACTTGGCAAACATTTGCACAGCAACGGCCTATTATTACTATTGCAGCTGCCAAAGTTGTCGCAAGCATTAAACACACAAATTCCACTGCTTTATGGAATTAAACCACGTCCAAAACTGTATCTTTCCAGTAATATTAATCACCAACCTTGTATAATTGTATTCTGATCGTGGAAGAATTCTTATGTTTTTATAAGAAGAGTGTTGACTTGAAGAACTGAAAACCTTGCAGGAATTTCATTTCCAACAAAAACATAAATTAAATCATAGGTGGAAGCATGTGGAAGGACTTACAGCGCTTTGCTTGTCTTTGTGCTCAAGGACTTGCATTACTTCTGCCTTGTTCATCCATGGTGATTGAAGTGAGAAAGAGAAGGGGAGAAGAGAATAAGAAGGAAATGAGAAAAGGGGGAAGGGAGAAGCACTAGCAAAAGGAAGAGTTGGAGGGGTTTTATTTTGGAAAATTTTCATTATTGTCAGTTAAAACCGACAGAAACATTTTTTTTAAATAAAAACCGACAAAAAATTTTCATTACTGTCGGTTATAGCCGACAGAAACAAAATAGCAGCAAAATTCCCCCCAAAATTTTGTTATGATTTAAAAAAATAAAATAATAATTGTTTGGTTTAATAAATAAATAAATAAAATTTATTTAAATAGAATACGTTTTTAAAAATTAAATAAATAATTGTTTGGTTTAATAGATAATAATCCATGTAAAATATGCAATAAAGAAAAAAAAAGATAATTGTACAATGAAAATGTCATCACAAAAACTAAATATTATCTAATCAATACTTGAAAAACATAAATAAAAATTTATCACAAATTACTTTTCACACTTCAAAATTTAGGCAAATTTAACGGAGATATGCATTCTACGAAACTAGTTTCAATGATCTAACCGTCAAACATATTTGTAGATACTACAAGATCGCATACGTAAAAAATCGCAAAAAAAAAAACATTCAAAGATTAGGTAACGGAACAAAAGTTTTCGACGGTTATAAACGAAAAATCACAATTTAACGATTATTTTAGCTTCGGTTTTGATGATTTTTTTACAGCTACACTCCTCGACCCTATAAAAATGCAATGAATGAATTCAATCTTCAATTTAAAATATTTACACTAGTGGATACCACAAAATCTTATTTTATACTTAATGGAAGTATAATATTAACTCTAAGTGTTTGTTTAATCTACCGTTTTGAGGCGATATGCATTCTACAAAACTTTTTTCAACGATCCAACCATCGAACTTATTTGTACACACTCCGAGATTGCATATGTAAAAAATTGTAAAAAACAAATATTCAGAGATTACGTAACGGAACAAAAGTTTTCGACGGTTATAAACAAAAAATCACAATTTAACGGTTATTTTAGCTCCGATTTTAATGATTTTTTTACAGTTACACTCCACGAGCCTATAAGAATCCAATAAATAAATTTGATCTTCAATTTAAAATATTTACAATAGTGGATACCACAAAATCTTATTTTATACTTAATGGAAGTATGACATTAACTTTTAAGTGTTTATTTAATCTAGCGTTTTGACGCGATACACATTCTACGAAACTTTTTTCAATGATCTAACCGTCAAACTTGTTTGTACAGACTCCAAGATCACATACGTAAAAAATCACAAAAAACAAACATTCATATATTAGGTAACAAAACAAAAGTTTTCGACGGTTATAAATAAAAAATCACAATTTAACGGTTATTTTAGCTCCGATTTTGATGATTTTTGTACAGCTACACTCCTCAACCCTATAAGAATGCATTGAATGAATTTGATCTTCAATTTAAAATATTTACACTAGTGAATACCACAAAATATTATTTTATACTTGATGGGGAAGTATAACATTAACTCTAAGTGTTGGTTTAATCTACCGTTTTGATGCGATACGCATTCTACGAAATGTTTTTCAATGATCCAACTGTCAAACTTGTTTGTACACACTCCAAGATCGGATACGTAAAAAATTGCAAAAAACAAACATTCAGATATTAGGTAATGGAACAAATGTTTTCGATGGTTATAAATGAAAAATCATAATTTAACGATTATTTTAGCTCCGATTTTGATGATTTTTTGCAGCTACACTCGTCGATCCTATAAGAATGCAATGAATGAATTCGATCTTCAATTTAAAATATTTACACTAGTGGATAAATCTTATTTTATAATTAATGGAAGTATAACATTCACTCTTTAAGTGTTTGTTAAATTTATCAATTTGATAGGATATGCATTCTATGAAACTAGTTTCAACAATCCAACCGTCAAATATGTTTGTATATACTCCGAGATAGCATGTGTAAAAAATCGCAAAAAAAAAAAAAAAAGCACATTAAGAGATTATTCTGGCGGCCGTCCAAAATTTTGCTTTGTTTGTGTCGGTTATATCCGACCGGGCCATGAGTGAAAAAAAAAATATTTAAAACATGTGTTTTTTTATTTATTTTTAATCAATATAACATTTTAAAATAATAAAATCAGACATGTTAGAGTATACCAAATGTTCATGTGTGTTTATGTGCCAGACAATGTGCTTTGTGACGCATTAAAAAAAATTGTTTGAATTTCTTTGTATCTTGTTGCTTGCTTGTGAGGGAGCATAATCCTTATTACAAAAATAATAGAGGTTCAAATTGTCGTCTGTTGTTATTATTCTCTTAGAAAATTTATGGCTCGTGTGAATTGGGTTCATTAGACTTTAGGGTCATGAGTGAAATTTTTTTTTTTTAAATATGTGCTTATTTATTTATTTTTAATCAATATAACATTTTAAAATAATAAAATTTTCATTTCTGTCGATTATAACCGCAAGAAAGTAAAATAATAAAATAGTCACGTTCTGTCGGTTATAACCGCCACCATTAACTTAAAAACCGCCAGAAGATGTCAAAAATATTTAAAAAAACGATTCAAAAATACTGTCGGTTATAACCGATAGGATTTATTTGATATCCACCAGGAATTTATGTCAAATATAACCGACAAGATTTTTCTAATATCCGCCACTAATTAAATGATGTGTCGGATATAATTTATCCGACATGATTTTTCTAATATCCGCCACCATCATCCGCCACCTAAAGCTAATATTATAGTATTGTTGCTCCCCGTATATACAATTTACTCGAGAAAACATTTCTTTCCTTTGGCGCTGGATAGGGTGGAGACCCAAAAACCTTTTGGATTTCCTGTGATGTTCTTAAAGGTATGTTGAGGCGATTTTTTGGAGATCCAATTTATTACTTCTATCTTTTGAGTGGCCAATTCTTTGAAATGGGAAATAGCTTCCTTTAACTCTTTGACACACGCCTTTATGTCAGCAAGTCTAGTTGATTCTCTAACTAGCTAGCTTGCTGAACACTTTCCAGTGACAGGCATATTTCCATGACATCCTCCCAAGTCTTGTCTATGGTGATGACCCCATCGTATTTTTGGTGGGTATTGCCTTGGATGACGGCAAATCTGTTGTTGTTAACCTAGCTTTTAGACATGTCAGGTGGTAAAGTAATTTGGCCGAGAGGAATACGAGTTCACTCTCAATGAAAGCACCAATTGTTACAAGCAAATTCGCGTACTGTGAATGGTAGTTGTGCACAAACTCTAGCAACCTACAAAATAGTAAACAATCATGACCAAGCCTAAGACCCGTAGTGGGAAAGGTGTGACTGCCAATGTCTATCCGATGGTCAAGTTAGTGAATGATTTTAGACTCAAGCAGTGGGAAAGAGAATTCAAGTGTTTCGATTGTGTTACCAGAGATTAACCCTAGACAAGTGTATATATACCTTGGGAGAGACTTTTTTAGGATGGAATCATAGTTCTAAGCCGGGGGAATCCTAGAGAATATCTAGAAGTAGATACTACATCCTCTTATGAACTCCAAAACTTATAAGATTTGAAATTATCCATATCCGGATCAAATCGTATGTCTTGGGGAACAAGTATGGTCATCCAACGGAGTCGCTTGGACTTCGTCTATTGCCCCATAACGGGTGATGGTTACACCACTAATCTATTTGATACAGCTTTGCCTAGAACTGGTGAGTCCATGATTGGACTTTTGAGGTAACTGTATTCAGATCAGCCTTACTCCTGCCCTAAAATCATGGTCCTATAGTACAATTTCATCAAGTCTAAAGATGGCGAAAATTTGCTACCACTATGGTTGAAGGCAAAAATGAAATATGTCGAAAGAATTGTGGTAATAATCATGACAATACTAATGATTAGGTGTGTTGTATGATGTTTAATTATTTAAGTTGACACTCTGAGCTCAATAATTGGTTATGTTTATGATATTTCTTGTTTTCCAATAAATGTATACATGTTTGAGATTGGATATATTATAACAGGAATAGTCTCTGACAAATACATTATTGGAACTCGATATTACTTCTCACTAATTGACCGTTTTGAGTAATTTATTAATATTGTGGTACATCAAAGGAATTATATTGCATGTATATTTAAAACATCATTGACTTGCATTAGTGGATTACTTAAAATCAGTATTTATAATGAGGGTGCTTTCAAATATAATGCACCTAATGCTTATTTCTTAAACCATAAGGCATATCACATATGTGTCATATGTGTCGTGTAGGCCAAGTGGGAGAATGTAAGAATATGACATATGACACATATCACATATAGACTATGTTGTGTGGGCCCACATGACATAGTCTATGTGTGGTATATTTGGTTTATTGGATATTGTTTTGGACACAATCCTATTGTCAAATTATGAGAATTGGTTTCCTATTTTATTACATTGATGGGTGGTGATTACTTATGGGCTTCATTAGGAAGCATGTATTCTCTCTCTACTATAATAGTGCACATAACTAAATACACTTTTGATAACGTTATGGCAAATATAGTTAAACGTATTTTCTGAGCCTGCAGTTTTTAGGGAAATTTTCGTAGAATGATATGTGCTTAGTGCTTGCTTCATAAAGACTTGAATTTTAAAAAATATATGATGATGTGCTTATAATGAAAAGAAATCCAATCAAAACACTTATATTCAGTTTTCCAAACAAACCTTTACTAACAGTGTAATTTAATCATAATAAAATTAATTTCGTTCATGATCAGCCACCACTTGGAATCATTTTCTCTAATTTTTGTTTTTGTTTTTGTTTTTTGTTTTTTTTGTTTTACTTCTTTAGCAATAAATCCACGATAACACATTAAGTTTAGCAAAAGAGAGAGCCCATGTAAGTTGCAATAGAAGGTAGTTGAAATTACAAATCTCACTGCAGAGGCGGTGTCAGGGATGTGTAAAAAGGCACAGTGGCACAAGACCCTAAACTTCTAAGGGCTCCCAAAAATTATCATCCTACTACATATTACATAGTGTATAATTTTCTAATAAAAAAGTTTTGATTGAAAAGAAAAATCATCAACATAAGATTTTATCTACATTACAATTGATTAAGTGAAGCCTATACTTAATATCTTAATTTTCACTTTTCTCAAACAATAAGAAAACTTGTCTATTACTCTTTTTCACTTTTCTCAAACAATAAGAAAACTTTTGTATTACTTTCTTCCTATTTTCTCAAGGGATAAAATACCAACTTGTATATTACTTTCTTCCACAACCACATCCGTATATCTCTTTCAGTCATGCTCCTTTTTCATGGATGGACCTTAAATAATTTCATGGCAATTGGAAATCATTCCATTAGTAAGAGAAAGATGTTCATTTCAATCAAGTTTTTTGTATTGATTGTTGAATTATGTATAATATATTGTCCAAAAACTATTTTTTAAAATAAGGAATTTTTTTTTATTTCATTCGCACAGGGCCCCCAAAATGTCAGAGACGGCCCTGTCTCACTGTATTTGCATGATTCTCAAGTTACAAGTGAGTGTGTACAAGGTGTTTTCGAACTAGAGAAAAAAAATACAAAATAAGGCAAACATGTGAAATGATAAACTATTACTCAATAGCCTGGGAACATTGGCGGTGGTGGCGATGAGTATAGTGCTCCAATGTTTGGTGGTAGCACGAAGTCTGGTTGGGTTGGTGGTGAAGACTGCACAGGAGGAGGCAAAGGAGGAGATGGAGTTGGAGCTGGGGGAGGAGGTGATTCGACTGGTGGTGGTGGGGATTGGACAGGTGGTGGTGGAGATTGGACAGGTGGTGGTGGGGATTCAACTGGTGGTGGTGGAGATTGGACAGGTGGTGGTGGGGATTCAATTGGTGGTGGTGGAGATTGGACAGGCGGTGGTGGGGATTCAACTGGTGGTGGTGGAGATTGGACAGGTGGTGGTGGCGATTCAACTGGTGGTGGTGGAGATTGGACAGGCGGTGGTGGCGATTCCACTGGTGGTGGTGGAGATTGGACAGGCGGTGGTGGGGATTCAACTGGTGGTGGTGGAGATTGGACAGGCGGTGGTGGCGATTCAACTGGTGGTGGTGGAGATTGGACAGGCGGTGGTGGGGATTCAATTGGTGGTGGTGGAGATTGGACAGGTGGTGGTGGGGATTGGACAGGCGGTGGTGGGGATTCAATTGGTGGTGGTGGGGATTCAACTGGTGGTGGTGGAGATTGGGTAGGCGGTGGTGGGGATTCAACTGGTGGTGGTGGAGATTGGACAGGCGGTGGTGGAGATTCAATTGTTGGTGGAGGGGATTGGACATGTGGTGGAGATTGCACAGGCTCTGGTGTTGGTTCTGGTGTTGGAGATTGTAGCGGAGGAGATTGCATAGGCTCTGGTGTTGGTGGTGGTTGAATTGGATATAATGGATCTTCCTTAGGGCTACGACCAATTGGGCTTGGTGAAGGTGCGGGTGTTAGTGGTGTCTCAATCTCTGGTGTTTCGGGTGGCTCTGCCTTTGGTGTCGGTGGTGGCTTTACCTTTGGTGTTGGAGGTGGCTCAACTTTAGGTGTAGGAGGAGGCTCAACCTTTGGTGCAGGAGGTGGCTCGGCCTTAGGTGCTTGCGGTGGTTCGACCTCAGGTGCTTGGGGTGGTTCAGCTTCTGGTGTTTGGGGTGGCTCGGCCTCTGGTGTTGGAGGTGGTTCAGCCTTTGGTGTTGGAGGTGGCTCAACTTTAGGTGTGGAAGGTGGCTCTACCTTTGGCATGGGAGGTGGCTCTGCCTTTGGTGAAGGGGGTGGTTCGGCCTTAGGCACCGGAGGTGGTTCGGCCTTTGGTGCTGGTGGTAGCTCAACCTTGGGTGTGGAAGGTGGCTCGGCCTTCGGTGTAGATGGTGGCTCAGCCTTTGGTATGAGTGGTGGCTCGACTTTAGGTGCAGGTGGTGGCTCAGCCTTGGGTGTGGGAGGTGGCTCTGCCTTGGGTGCAGGTGGTGGCTCTGCCTTTGGAGTCGGTGGTGGCTCGGCCTTTGGAGTCGGTGGTGGCTCAGCCTTTGGAGTTGGTGGTGGCTCGACCTTAGGTGTCGATGGTGGCTTTGCCTTTGGAGTTGGTGGTGTCTCAGCTTTTGGTTTGGGTGGCGGTTTAGCCTTAGGCGTAGGTGGTGGCTCTGCCTTTGGAGTGGGTGGTGGCTCGGCCTTAGGTGTGGCTGGTGGCTCGACCTTGGGAGTGGGTGGTGGCTCGACCTTCGGGGTGTGTGGGGGCTCCACCTTTGGTGTGGGTGGCAACTCAGCCTTCGGAGTGGGTGGCGGCTCAACCTTTGGAGTTGGTGGTGGCTCAACCTTTGGTGTTGGTGGCAGCTCGACCTTAGGCGTGGGTGGTGGCTCAGCTTTTGGCGTGGATGGCGGTTTAGCCTTTGGCGTTGGTGGTGGCTCAGACTTTGGTGTAGGTGGTCGTTCAGCCTTTGGCGTTGGAGGTTGTTGAGGCTTTGGTGTTTTAGGCTTTTCTGGTGTAGAAGATCCACCACAATTCTTGCTGCAATCCACGGGCTTAGTTACCACAGGGAAACAAGTCTTTGTGTTCTTTTGCTTGGGCCTTCCTGGCATGCAGTTGCCTGAATCATCCAACATTATCTTCGATTTAGGATTAGGCATACATTTTTGAGCCTCCCCACTAAAATAGTTGTAAGCAAATGTGAAATTGGCCATCTTAGGCAACGTGCAAATCTTATCAGTCACAAACCCTGTCAACCTGTTGTACCCAATATCCAATTCCTCAATGCTCTGTAGCCCGACAAAGCTTTTTGGTAAAGAACCTATAAATCCATTGTAGCTCACCTCAAAAACTTGCAATTTTCCAAGGTTTCCAATCTCAGGAGGGAAGCACCCGCCAAGCTGATTGTTCATGAAGATCAGCTCGTTCACATTGCACATGTTCCCAACGCTGTGCGGGATGCAACCACTGAAATTGTTAAACGCAAATGAAACAACAGAAACCTTGGAGTTTCCAATCGTCTCTGGAATCACTGACGTGAATCTGTTGTGGTTCAAGAAAATGGCATCAAACTCCTTGGTGAAAAGCTCTGGAGGTAGCTCACCTTCGAAGCCATTGAACCTGAGGTCAAGGTACTTGCAATTAGGCCATCTCAGGACGACTCCAGGAAAACGACCAACGAATCGGTTGTTGCTGATGTCGAACTCGTACATAAGCGTCAACCTTCTGCAGCTCTCTGGGACGATACCACAAAATCTGTTGGAGTTGATGTGGAAGAGAGCGAGGTCGGTAAGGAGCCCCATTTCGACAACGAGATGTCCTGCAATGTCTGCATGGTTGAGATCTATGCCGGCCACCACGTTCAAGCTCGGGTTGTCGAGCGCCGGAGCACAGAACACCCCTTTGTAGGCACAAACATTCTCCCCTACCCAGTTAGCGGTGAAGTTAAAAGGGTCGGAAAAAATAGCTCTCTTCTGCGCCTGGAGAGCGACATAAGCCCTCTTGAGCCTATCGTTTTCAAATTTAAGCTTGGCGTCGACTTGAACCTCGTAGTTGTCTGGGAGGTCACCATTCTCCGGGAGAGAAGTGAGTTGGCGGTGGGCTATGTGAGCAGCTTCAGCATTAGTTAGGGCGAATGAAAGAGCTGGAAACGAAGAGAGAAGAAGGGAGAAGAGAAGAAAGCAGTAGCCCAAGGCCGTGGGGGAGAGAAGAGATGGAGCCATGGATGAAGTCGAGTAACTTGGCTTTGCCCAAGGCTGCTTATAAAGGCGAAGGGAAGGGAGGTGGAGGGAAGCAGTGATATTCTTGGCATGTGATTGAATGGTTGGGAAAAGACAGAGGTAATCGTTTTGTTTTAGCACCGGAAATTATGCTGGTCTTCTTAATATTTACATGCACACTCCACCAAGTTTGGAGGTACGTTCAAATTTTGTGGCCTAAAAATTGACCTTTGACTGGGTCCCTTTTTTTTATTTTTTTATTTATTTTTTTGTTCATTAACTGTCGTATGGTGGATGATTGCATTTAGTTTAATTATTAACTTGTTGACGCAGTGCTTCGGGGTTTCATGCATCAGGTTTTCTTGCTTCAAATAGCATGATACATATCTAATATTTGACAATGGTGGCAGAAAAAAGAATATTAAAAATACTTATCGTTAATTAATGATTGTAATGAACGACGCTCTGGGGTTAGTTGGTTAGTAGGTATACCCACTTCTAATAGAGTGAGTAAAAAACCACAATTCCTGCTCAAATTTGAAAAAAAAAAAAAAAAAAAAAACTAGAATGTTGGTCAATAGGATTCTCGTCTAGTTATTGTATGTATGTCATGCTGGGCTATGAGAAGCAAGGAAGAACATTGAACCAATCGCATCAGATCAGGTCAAGTGAACAGAAAGAGAAGATGAAAAGCATCTGCTCACAAATCGAAAAGTGACGCTTATAACATGAGAAAAGTACAAAATGCGGTGAAATTGTGTGCAGTAAAACATAAAGTAAATAACACATAATGTTTACGAGGTTTGACAAGTGTGCTTATGTCCTCAAGGCAGTAACAGTATATCTTTCATTATCAAACTGAAATTACAAAGCAATGAAACAAGAGATTGTATGTTTTCTTCTTTGTAACATTTGTGAGCTAATAGGCCTTTATATAAGAAACCATATTGTTCCCGACTAAGGCCAAGAAATGTAAAAGTAGGCAACACACATTCAACATTGTAGGCGGCATGAAGCGGTGGGACTCTGCCTATTTCTTCATATGGGTCATCCACTTTTATAACACGAAATTCATTAATTGAAAGGAGACTTATTTTTAGCTACCTCTCTTGGAGCTTCATTTAGATCTCACTTTGCTCCTGTAATTCAAATGTCAACACTTTATTCCTTGAAACTTAAAATTGTTTCAGTGTAACATCTTGATTCTCTTATTTCTGAAAGTTATAGATCATCTCCTGAAATATATGCGAGACCCAACATTCAATTAGATTATGCCACATCCTTAATAAATTTGATTATAATCTCTATTATGCCTTAAAACATTCAACAATCAACGAATATTAAGTTTAAAAGAAATTGAAGAGATGAAAAAATAAGGATTAGTCTGGCGCACTCAAATCAAATCCACATGAGAAATTAAGAGATCTACGACGACGTAGAACGACTATTAAGTTTTATAGAGTTAACAGTTTCAGGAGGCAAATGGAATCAAAATGAATTCTAGAGGGCAAGGGAGAGCAAACTTTGAGTTTCAGGGAATAAAATTACGACTTTTGAGTTGGTAGAGTGAGATTAAAATCAAGTTTTAGAAGCTACTTAGCATTACAGTCTAAGCTTAACCAT